>NW_008355272.1:10443384-10448614 GCF_000622305.1 Nannospalax galili
TTAAAGAAAGACTTGGCCACACAAATATGAGAAACACATAGAACACCAAACAGGACCAGAAAAGAAACTCTTCATGGCACATCATAGTAAAAACACTAAGTGTACAGAACAAAGAGACAACACTGAAAGCTGCAAAAGAGAAACAAGTCGCATATAAAGGAAAACCCATTAGGATTACAGCTGAGTTTTCAGTGCAAACTATGAAAGCCAGAAGAGCCTGGACCAAAGTATTCCCAGTTTTCAATGACCACAGATGCTAACCCAGATTACTATACCCAGCCAAAATGTCTATTATAGTCAAAGGAGAAAGAAAAACCTTCCATGACATAAACAGGCTGAAAAAATTCATGTCTACAAAACCGGCCCTTCAGAGAGCTCTCCTCCCAAGCCCATGTGACCCCTTAGGAACAGATCCTCAAATGACCTTCTGGGCCAACTGTATGGTGTTAAGGAATGTAGCACCAAAGATTAAAGGATCAATATAATTCTTTTAAGAGTCCATATGTATAGCTAAAAGCTACATAACAAACAACAATGCCAGACAGGCGATACCTTCTTTTGAGTTGTTGGCCAGGGTGGCCAAAGTGACTCCCAGATAGCATCCCAGCATGGAATTGGGAAAATGAACAGCAGACCCCAATCTTGTCTAAAGGAATATTGACAACTGATTGCTGCTAGTTGAGGAACAGCTGACCCTCCTCAAACAAAAACCTCTAGACAGGCTGACTAGATTCACCAGAAGGGCAAGTAGTGGGGAATGGCTTGGTTGTATAGTTGAATAAGGTGGTTTGGCATGTTCTGTGTGATACACACACACACAATATCAACAAATTTTTTAAAATGTATTATATCTGAGGAGGAAGCATGGAAATTTACGTCATGTTAATTAGTAAAGGTGATAAACATTACTATTGAAATCTACCCGATGACTTTATAGACATACACAGGCGCCAAGGATCCGAGTGCAAATGATTATGACTACTAACAATCAGATACATACAGATTAGAGACACATGTGCCGGCATCTCAGTGTTAGTAGCAAATCAATGAGTCTTTTTGTAAGAAACAGTATATTTTAGCATGAAATGGAGACCTCTCTTGAGGGTTAAAAGATTCAATTTTATGTCTTACAGGGTTTACACTGAATTCAATATTGTATAACTGTATTGATTCAACAGCAAACCTAGAAATTTTATAGCCACTTTTGAAGGAGCTGAATCTTTGCTCCCTGGAGTGTGTTACTGAATATGTGAAAGCTGTAATGAAATGCTTCTCCTAATCATGTAGTTATTAAAAAGTTTTTTTTAATTATTTCATGTTAAATAGTAGAGGTGATAAACATTACCAGTGAGATCTACCTGATTTTATATCCATACTCAGGTACTAAGGATCCAAGTGTAACCGACTGTGACTAGTTATAATCAGATACATAGAGATTAAAGACACATGTGCAAACATGTAAGTGTTAGTAGCATTAAAAATGCAGGAAACAGCATATCTTAAAATGAAATGGTGATCTTCTTTAAAGGGTAAAAACTCATTCAATTTTATGTCTTACAGGTTTTATACTGAGTTTATTGTATAACTGTATTAATTCAATTGTGAAAGTACAAATTTACAGCCACTTTTGAAGGAGATGTATCCTTGCTCTGGAGTGTGTTACTGAATATGTTAAAGCTGTAATGAAATGCTTCATCTAATCATGTGGTTATTAAATTTACAAAAAAAATTTTAAATAATAATTCTTCAAAGCATAAAAATTTGCACCTTAATAATTAGTAGATGTGAAAAACATTACCATTGAAATCTACCTGATGACTTTATATCCATGCTCAGATGCCAAGGAGCTCAGAAAGTAAGTGACTGTGACTAGTAATAATCAGATATAATAGAAATTAAACCCATGTGCAAACATCTTAGCGTCAGTTGCACTAAAAATGAAATTTTCTGTATGAAACTGTATATTTTAATAATGAAGTGGAGATCTTTTTTAAAGGTTAAAACCTCATTCAATTTTATGTTTTACACGGTTTATACTGAGTATAATATTGTATAACTGTATTAATTCAACTCTAAATCTAAAAATTTACAGCCAATTTTGAAAGAGATGCATCTTAGCTCTGGAAATTGTTATTGAATATGTCAGTGCTGTTGTAATGAAATTATTCTTCTAATTATGTGGTTATTAAATAAATAATTTTTAAAAATCTTCCCAAGTGTATGAAAAAATAAGCACTGGCCCTAATTCTGCCCTCCCAGTTGACCATTTCAGTGTGCTTCCTTTTCCATCCATGGCCGCAGAAACCAGTGTGGGATCCAGATTTGCTTTACTTTGTTATTATTTTAAAAAATAATCAGACACCTATATCTTATTGTGAAGTGTTTTTTTCTATTTAAAAATTTTTAATTGAATTTTTGTGTATTTCATACAGAACATCTTATCATCTTTATATCCCCGTCCCCATTGGCACTTCCCATAGCCCTCCCACTGGAATTCATATACTCTGTCATTTGTGTTAAGGCCTATCATGTCGAGTTAGTGTCCCCAGATGTTCTTCAATGCAAGTTCATTCACTGAGGTCTAGTCAGCCTGTCTAGAGTCCCTACCTTTAAGATCAGCCCTTCCTCGCCCAGCAGTAATCAGCTGCCGATAGTTCTTTGACTAAGATTGGGTTCTGCTGTCCATTTCCACAGTTCTGTGCTGTGTTTTTGTCTGCTTGAGTTTGCATAAGTCTTGTGCATGCTGACACTATTGCTGTAGGTTCTCTTCATCTCTTGTTTTATGTTCTGTGAGCCTTAGGAGAGATTGCATAGTGGATGTGCCACTTTGGTTTGGGCAATTCACAGACAATCTCTGTGCATGAACAGTTGTGGAATTCTGTAATAATCTCTGTTGAAAAGAAATTTCTTTGATGGATGGTTATTAGGATACTTGGCAGTCAATTTAAGGATTCCCTTTACCTCTCTGGGTACTTTCCATTCTCCTGGTTCCTGCAGTTGCATCAGGATATATATTCACTTATAAGGATTTGGTGCTAGGCTCCACAAATGAGGGAGAACATACATTGTTAGTTTTTCGGAGTCTGTGTTACTTCATTTAGTATAACAGTTTCTAGTTCCATTCATTTACCTGTAAACTTTATTATTTCATCTTTCTTTACTGCTGAGTAGAACTCCATTGTGTTAATGTATGGCATTTTCATTATCCACTCATCAGTTGAGGGACACTTAGGTTGCTTCCATCTCTTAGCTAGTGTGGAAAGAGCAGCAACAAACATGGATGTACAGGTATCTCTGCAGGTATCTCTGCAATAGGATGACTCCTTTGAGTATATGCCAAGGAGTGGTATAACCAGGTCATATGGTAGGTTCATTTTTAGTTTTTTGAGTTCTCCATACTGCTTTCCATAGGGCTTCCACGAGTTTGCAATCCCACTAGCAGTGACTGAGTGTTCCCCTTTCTCCACATCCCTGCCAGCATTTGGTATCATTTGTTCTCTTGATCTTAGTCAGTCTGACTGGGGTAAGATGAAATCTTAAGGGGTTTTAATTTACATTTCTCTAATTACTAATGATGTTGAACACTTTTAAAGATATTTTTATCCATCTTTATTTCTTCTTTTGAGAGCTCTCTGTTCAGATCTTTGGCCCATCATTTAATTGGTTAATTTTTTTTTATTCTTTGTTTTTTGAGTTCTTTATATATTCTGGATATTAAACCTCAGTCAGTGAAGATTTTTCTCCCACTCTGTGAGTTTTATCTTCACTTTCTTGGTTGTTTCTTTTGCTGTAAAGAAGCTTTTTAGTTTAATGAGGTCCCACTTGTTGACTGTTGACCTTAATTCCTGAGCAACTGCTGTCTGATTTAAAGTCCTTTCCTATACCTGTATCTTGTAGGTTACTGCCAATGTTTTCTTCTAGCAGTTTCAGAGTTTCAAGTTTCACATTGAGGTCTTTGATCCATTTGGAATTGACTTTTGTGCAAGGTGAAAGATAAGGATCTAGTTTCATTCTTCTACAGGTGGAGATCCAATTTTGCCAGCACCATTTGTTGAAGATGCCGTGTTTCCTTCATTGTGTGTTCTTTGTGTTCTTGGTATCTTTGTCAAATATCAGGTGACTGAAATTGCATGTACTCATGTTTGGATCTTCAGTTATGTTCCATTGATCCATGTGTCTACTTTCATTCCAGTATCATGCTGTTTTTATGACTATAACTCTGTAACATAGTTTGAGATCTGGTCTAGTAATTCCCCTAGCATTTCTCTTTGTGCTCAAGGTTGCTTTGACTATATGAGGTCTTTTTTGCTTCCATATAAATTTTAGGATTTTTTTTTCTAATTCTGTGAAACATGTCATGGGAATTTTTATTGGGATTGCATTGAATCTATATATTGCCTTTGGTAGGATTGTCATTTTCACAATATTAATTCTTCCAGTCCATGAGCTTGGGTGGTCCTTCCATCAGTTGGTGTCTTCCTCAATTTCTTTCTTTAAAGATTTAAATTTTTCAGGGCTGGAGAGATGGCTCAGTGGTTAAGAACACTGACTGTTCTTGCAGAAAACCCGGGTTTGAATCCCGACACTTACATGGCAGCTAACTACTGTCCGTAACTCCAGTTCTAGAGGATCCAACAGCCTCTTCTGTCCTCTGCAGGCATTGCACGACACGGGTGCACTTACCCACATGCAGGTATAACACTCATACACATAAAATAAAAATAACAAATAAAATATTTTTTTAAAAAGATTTAAATTTTTCATTGTAGAGATCATTGATGTCCTTGGTGGGGTTTATTCTGAGATTTTTGTTTTTTTTGAGGCTATTGTGAATGGGAGGGTTTCTCTGTACTTTTTCTCTGATTGCTTATTATTGGTATCTAGAAAGGCTACTGATTTTTGTAGATTAGTTTTGTAACCTGCCACTTTACCGAAAGTGTTAATCAGTTTTAGGTGTTTTCTGATGGATTTTTTGGGATCTCTTAGGTATAGTATATCATTTGCAAAAAGGGATAATTTGACCTCTTCTTTTCCAATTTCTCTTATTGCTCTAGCAAGAGTTTCAAGCACTATATTGAAAAGGAGTGGAGAGAGTGGACATCCTTGTCTGGTTTCTGACTTTAATGGGAATTCTTCCAGGTCTTCATTTAGAATGATACTGGCTGTGGGTTTGTTGTATATAGCTTTAATTATGTTGTGGTATGTTTCCTCGCATCCAATTCCCTCTAGG
>NW_008355272.1:10448627-10461928 GCF_000622305.1 Nannospalax galili
TTAAAACTTTCATCATGAATGCATGCTAAATTTTGTCGAAAGCCTTTTCTGCATCTATTGAGATAATGATGTGGTTTTTGTCTTTGAGTCCATTTATATGATTTATGATGTTTTTTGACTCATGTATATTGAACCATCCCTACATCTCTAGAATAAAGCCTACTTGTCATGATGGATGATCTTTTTGATGTGTGTGTATGCAGTTTGTAAATACTTTGTTGAGAATTTTTCTATCTATGTTCATTAAGGATGTGGGTCTATAATCTTTTTTGGTTGTGTCTTTACCTGGTTTGGGTATCAGAGTGATGCGGGCTTCATAGAAGGAATTTGGAATTCTCCCTCTGTTTCTATCTTTTTGAATAATTTAAATAGTATTTGTTGTAGATCTTCTTTAAATGTCTGGTAGAATTCTTCTGTAAATTTATCTGGGCCTAGACATTTTTTAGTCGGGAAGTTTTATATTACTGTTTCAATTTCCTATATGTTATGGGTCTGTTTAGATTGTTGATCTCTCTTGGTTTAGCTTTGATGAGTCCTGTGATTTTAGATATCCAGCCATTTCTTTTTAAGTTTTCAAAGTTAATGGAGTATAGGTTTTTAAAGTGTTCCCTTATAATATTCTGAATCTTTTTGGTGTCTGTTACGATGTTTCCCCTTTCATTTCTGTTTTTGTTAATTTGGAATTGCTTTCTTTCTTTTGGTTAACTGGGCTAAGGGTCTGTCTATCTTGCTTAGCTTTTCAAAGAACCAGCTCTTAGATTCATTGATTCTTTGTATTGTTTTCTTTGTTTCTGTTTCATTCATTTCTGCTCTGATTTTTGTTATTTCTTCTCATCTGCTGAGTTTGGGCTTAATTTGTTCTTGCCTTTCCAGAGCCTTGAGTTGCAATGTTAAATCATTTATTTGTGCTATTTCTGATTCTTTTATTTTTTTTTTCTGTCTTTTTGAGACAAGGTCTCCCTGTAGCCCCAGCTAGCCTGAAACTTGCTATGTAGACCAGGCTGGCCTCTAATTCACAAAGATCTACCTGCCTCTCCCTCTGGCATGCTGGGATTAAAGGCATATGCTACCACACCTGTCCTCTGATTTTTTAATGTAGACACTTAGAGCTATAAACTTTCCTCTTAGGACTGCTTTTAAAGTACCCTAAAAGTTTTGTTATGTTATGATATCCTTTTAGTTTAGTTCCAAGAATACGTTTTTTTTCTTTCTTAATTTCTTTTTTGACCCATTCAGGAGTATGTTGTTTAATCACCATGTGTGCATGTATTTACTACACCTTCTCTCAGTGTTGATTTTAGGGTTTATTGTGTTGTGGTCTGATAGAATACATGGAATTATTTCTTTTCTTTTCTTTCTTTTCTTTTTTTTTATATTTATTGAGGTTTGTTTTGTGCCCTGTATGTGGTCAGTTTTAGAGAAAGTTCCATGGGGTACTGAATAGAAAGTGCATTCATTGGTTCTTGGGTGGAATATTCAGTAGATGTCTATTAGGTCCTTTTGATATATGGCATCATTTAATTCAGATGTCCCTCTGTTTATTCTTTGTCCAGTTGACCTATCTACTGCTGGCAGTGGGGTATTGAAGTCCCCTACTGTTACTGAGTTGGGGATAGTCAATGTCTTAAAGTCCTGTAGTACTGTTTTTATGAAATTGGGTGCACCAGTGTTTGGTGCTTATATAGTCATGATTGTAATATTTTCTTGGTCAATTGTTCCTTTGATCAGAATGAACTGGCCCTCTTTATCTCTTCTGATTACATTTACTTTGAAGTCTATTTTGTCAGATATTAGAATAGGAACTTCTGCTTGTTTCTTAGTGCCATTTGCTTGGAATATTCTTTTCCATCCTTTTGCCTTAAGGTAGTGCCTGTCCTTGAAGGTGAGATAGGTTTCTTGCAGACAACAAAAGGATGGATTTTGTTTCTTAATCCATTAAACTAGTCTGTGTCTTTTTACTAGGGTGTTCTGTCCATTGATATTTAAAGTTATTGAAAGATGTATATTGATTGCTTCCATTTTAATTTCTGTTTGCATTCTTTGTCTAATTTTGTTTCCACAATTATACCTTTGTTTAGTTTCTTTCTGTTACCCCTTGGGTATAGTCATTCCTTTCTTCAGCTCTTTGTATTTTTTCAAGTATTCTCTGAAGGGTTGGTTTTGTGGACATGTATTCTTTCAGTCCATTCACATCATGGAAGATTTTTTTCTTTCCCCTTCAACGATAACAGACATTTTTGCTGGGTAACATATTCTGGGTTGGCATCTATGGTTATTTAGAACTGGAAATACTTTGGTCCAGGCTCTTCTGGCTTTCATAGTTTGCATTGATAAGTCAGCTGTGATTCTGATGTATTTTCCTTTGTATGTATTGTTTTTCTCTTGCAGCTTTCAGTATTCTCTCATTGTTCTGTGCATTTAATATTTGTACTGATTTGTCATGGGGAGTTTCTTTTCTGGTCCTATCTATTTGGTGTTCTATGTGCTTCTTGTATTTGCATGGGCATGTCTTTCCTTAATTTGGGGAAATTTTCTTCCACAATCCTGTTTAAGAGTTGGTCAGTACCATTAATCTGAAATTCTCCTCCTTCCTCTATGCCTATAATGCATAAATTTGGTCTTTTCATGGTGTCCCACATTTCTTACCTATCCCATTCCTGTGTTTTTAAATTTTTTCGTGATCTTTGCTTGAGTGGTCCAATTTTTCAAATTCATTGTCCAGTCTTGATACTCTGTTTTCCATTTCATTCATTCTGTTGGTAAGGCTTTCTCCTGTTGTTTCATACTGGCTTGTTGAGTTTTTCACTTCCTTCTTTATATCAGCCTGAGTTTTCTTCAATTTTTCTATTTATTTATTTATTTATTTATTTATTTATTTATTTATTTATTTATTTATTTATTTATTTATTTATTTATTTATCTTTTTGAGACAGGATCTCCCTGTAGCCCCAGCTGTCCTGAAACTACTGTGTAGACCAGGCTGGCCTGGAACTCACAAATATCCACCTGCCTCTGCCTCCCAAGTGCTGGGCTTAAAGGCGTGCACCACCATACCCGGCTGATGATTGTTCTTTTAAATTCTGTGTCCTGGGTTATCTCTGGGGATTCTCTTTGTAGAACTCTTTTATAGGACTGGTGGTGCTTGGTGGTTTTCCATATTGTTGTTTTTCTGTTGTGATTTTGGCATGTGGATTTCTTTTGTTGTTTGTGATTTACTGGCTTGTTGAGTTTTTCACTTCCTTCTTTATATCAGCCTGAGTTTTCTTCAATTTTTCTATCTCTTTTGTGAATTCAGTCAGAATTTTGTCCCTATCTTCTTTTAGTTCTTTGATTTGTTTATGTGTTCTTTAAATTTGTTCTGTATGAAACTCAATCCTTCCTTTATTGAGTTGACGTCTGTTTCTGTTTGCATTATTGGTGTGATTCACCATATGGAGACTGGTTCCAGGCCCTCTCATGCAGCCTGCTAAGGTCTCTGAGAGGTTCTGTTTCAATACATCCTTTGTAAAGTCATTTAATGGCTGCATTATATTCCACTGGTGGGTAACCTGTATTTCTCCTCTTTCCCTGCCAGGCCTCTTTTTCTTTTATTTCTTCAGTGCTAGGAATGGAACCCAAGACCTTGCGCATGCTAGGCAAGCTGTTCAAACACTGAGCCCCAACCCCTGAGGCCCGTAACTCTTGTCTTTGTAACTCTTCTTCCCCGGCTACCTGGTGATCTCTTTCAGGTCTGACTTTGACTTGCTCTCTTCACATGAAGTCTCCAAGCTGGATGGTGCTGTAACCCAGGCCTGGGTCTTGGTGAGAACTGACAGCTCCCAGGTCTCTTCCTTGTCTTTGTAACTCTTCTTCCCCGGCTACCTGGTGATCTCTTTCAGGTCTGACTTTGACTTGCTCTCTTCACATGAAGTCTACAAGCTGGATGGTGCTGTAACTCAGGCCTGGGTCTTGGTGAGACCTGACAGCTCCCAGGTCTCTTCCTTCCCTACAGGGCAAGGGGAACATGTAATTACCCCCTCTTCTGCTGTCACATCCCTTGCTACACACTAACATATCAGCCAGAGAGCAGCAGAGACCTCATACAGAGGCAGATGGGGGAAGTTGCCTGGCATAGGGCCAAGTGTGTTCCATGACAGTCAGGATGGCTGGACTGTGAGATTCATATACAGTGACCAAGAGACAAGTGAGGGAAAGATTAATGGGAAGAAAGAAAGAATAGAGGAAGAAAAAAAGAAGGGGAGGAAGGAGAGGGAAGATGTATATGCAGAAAGGAACAAAGGGAGGAAAGAAGGGGAGGGATAGAAAGAGGAAAATGAGGAGGGCAGGGGGAGGCTGAGAGAAAGGAAGGCAGAGAGGAGGGAAGGAGATCTTTGCACACACCTCCAAGCCTCATTGCACCTGTTCCATGGAAAGTTCTTTTGCTGGGCAAATGCCTACCAGCCCTTCATGACCCAAAGAGCATCTTCCTCCACGTAGCCTTCCAACTGTGTGGTCTTGCTTAGCCTTCATAGCAACCCTATGAGGTTGGTTCTTGTGACTGCATTGTACAGGCAGAAGGCCCGAGGCTTAGAAGATTCCAACAGTTGTGTAGAAGCACCTCATCACCAGAAGAGATCAGCCTAGATAGATGGGGATCTAAGCAGGCCAGGGCAGGGCCTAGGCTCTCCTGCCTGAGATCTGTGGGCAGCCTATCTTCATCCAGGAAGCATACAGGTGGATGCCCAGAAACGGCAGGAAGGGAAGTCAGGAACAATAGAGGCATGAACTGACGCATATACTGGGCATTTCTGGGGACAATCTTAAGTTCCTGGTAGAGCTTTGACCAACAGTGAGCACACACTTCTAGGATCCAAGGTTTCTGTTTTTGTTCCACCCCACCAGCTGTTTCTACCCCCCCTGGCAGGAGGATCTTATAATGCCTTCCTCCCCTCCCCAATCCTCCCTTCCCTTCCCCTCCCTTCCCCTGCCCTCCCCTCCAGTGCCCTCTCTCTTCCTCTCCCCCATTTTCCTCTCTCTCCTTTTTACTCCTTTATCCTTTCTTCTTTCTACTCTTCCTCTCTCCCTCTCTTCTTTCCTTTTTCCTCTTCCCCTCTCTCCTCTTTCTCCTCCTCTCCTTCCTCCTTCTTCACCCCTCCCCCTTCCTTTCCTTCCTTTTCTAAATCCATGGTTTTTTGCTACTGTGGACACCCTATCTCCACAGAAATCTCCCTATGAACTCCAAGCACACAGAGCCCAGGGACTAGCTCCCCTTGGGTATTTTAAATTGACCCCATGATTTCCCTAGCCCATTTCCACTTCCTCCTCCATTTTCTTATGAAGTAGCTCTGGCTTCCTGGCTCCCTGTTCACAATCCTTCCATGGCTCCCTAGTTCCCTAGGGAAGTCTAAACCTGCCGAAGCACTCTATCTGGCTTTGATTGACTTTCTATTTTCAGTTCCCATCCTTCATGGGGTGGAGGAAACTCCCTGTCATACCATAGGTAGTGATGGTGGGGGACTCATCAGATTACCTGGGGACACTGGATAGCTTGTGCTTGGATTAGAGTCCAGGGGTGCTACATGATTTGTGTTGTGACAACATCTGTCAGCTGTCAAGAGCACACTGTGTACACACACAAAGGCCTCAGCTCTTGTGCTTCTCTGATATCATAGCTTCCTCTGCTGACATGTGAGTCCCCAGTCTTTCTTTCTCTGGCTCAGCCCTATAAACACGGCTGGGTAGGGCATGGCTCTTTTCCTGGTTCCTGGTCACTATGAGTGCCAGGGTTGGGCTTCAGGGACTCCCCTTGTGCCAGTCACTTGACTCAAGTCTACCTGCTGCCTTTTGCAGGAGCTCTCCAAGCTGGGCCTAGGGATGGGTACAGACCTGGAGCTTCGAACTCTGCAGCTGCCTGTAGATTATAGGGAGGTGAAGGAGAGGCTCACCAGAATCTGGGAAGATTTTCAACCACAAGTAAGTGACAGCTGGAGAGGCAGTGGCCTAGGAGGTTGATGATACAACCAGGGCCTAGGAAGTTTCAGGACCTTGTTCTAGGTTTGAAGGCTGGAGTGCACCTTGTCCCCAGGTCCCAACAACAATGTGGAAATTCCATCTTGTGTCATAAGGTTCTGGCTTTGTGTGTGAGTTTAGGCTGAAGCATGGGGTAGATCTTAAAAAACTAGAGAGGGGAGGAGGGAGAGATATGGAAATCTTATTCCAGATCAACACTCAAAGATAGCTCACAACTAAGACAGGACCCACTTGTGGCCATGTGGGTTTAGGGATTTGAGGCAAAAAGCTCCCGGGTCCAGGACAGAAGTTGGCCCTTCTGGAAACAACCCACCTTCAGATATGACTAGTGTATAAAAAAGGGGTAAAAATACCCATTCTCCCCATGGTTTTTGAAGGAAATCAAACGCATGACCATACCTGGTAAGACATTGACCAAATACATTGATAAAATCCTCCACAGCTATTGTTGGGAAAACAGAAAAATAAACTCTAATAATATTTTACTGGACTGTTGCTAACTTGCTTTATGAAAGTTTTAGTAAAATGATGTATGATTCCACTAAAAGAACAAGTTTCTCTAAGGTAGTCATAGATACCTGTTTGCCCCCACACACCCACTGGGAAGGACAGTGCACAACCTTGGGGGAATAGTTTGAAATACAAAAGTGCTTAAGTAAAATGCAACACTTTTTGTTCATGGAAAAGAACCTAGCTTGTTTGTTCCAGACTTGTTAATTAGGGGCCCAAGCAGAAATCCCGGTTTCATGGGGGGCTTGGGGCTTCATATGTTTGGACCCTGGAGCTAGGCTCTCCTATGCCTTGGCCCTTCTGCAATCTGGTCTGTAATGATCTGGTTTCTTGGGGTCTCTGTTGTGTGTGTTCACACAGTTTGCAGTACATGTGGGCGTGGACACCTCGGCTAAGGTGATCCTTCTGGAACAGTGTGGCAAGAACAGAGGTTATCTGGATACAGACATACGGGGCTTCCGGCCTGAGGGAGGCATGTGCCTTCCAGGTGGCCCAGAAGTGATGCTGTCAGTGGTCAGCATGAAGGAGGTCTGCAGATGCATTGCTGTTGAGGATGTCGATGTGACATTTTCTGGAGATGCGGGCAGGTACATGGCAGGTGCCCCTGTGCTGAGCAGGTAGGAGAGAGGGAATGGCCTCATGAGGCTGTCCTGTGCTGTCCAGATGACTGCTTGGTTCCTCTCCAGAGTTGCATTTGTCACAGCTCAGATTAATTTAACTTCTTCAAATGCACAGCCCCCTCCTACCCTTAAGCATTTTCTCCTTTTTTCAAGGAGGGAGAATAAAGAAATGACTGAGTGAAGATGTGAATGAGGGAGTCACCTTGGTAAAGGTGTTTTGGACTAGTGGCTACAAACTCTGGTCCAGTTCTTTCCTTGTCACTTGCTGGTCATCAGACTATGAGACCAAGAGTCAATGTTTGTCCCACTTATTCCCAGCCCCATGTCCTTTCTGTGGAAGAACCAAGATTAAGGGCCCCAAGTGGTAATCCCTGCATGCTTTATGAAAGGCACACTGTCCTGTCTGGGGCGCTGGAGTAACGGGGTTTTTCATGCCATTGCAGGTATGTCTGCGATTACACCTATTACTTGTCTCTCCACCTGGGAAACAGGCGTGCTGCACTCATCCATGTCCCTTCACTCTCACGTTGGCTCCCAGCCAGCCTTCTGGGCAAAGCCTTGCAGGTCATCATCCAAAAAATGCTGGAAGAGAGTAAAGTTCAGGCTCCAAGCACAGAGATGCCATCCGAAGGGAAGCAGGGTGTGGGGGGTATGCCTTCTTTAGAGGAAATCAAATGTTTCAACCCCTGGGTGGAAAGTTCATCTGTGCTGTGAGAAGCTCTTCAAAAATCACTTGTAAAACAGTTTACACAGAGGGGGAAAACACCAAATTAGGCCAACAAAATCATGAAGAGTTATTTTAGTGTCAGAACCGAGAAGAATTCTCTGAAAGGCAGATGCTTCACAAGGATTAAGTGGCTGCAGTTAGGGTTTTCACAACCATAAGATGGAAGCTGGTATTTTTCCTTTTTCTAAAAGGCTGTGTGATCCTGCCTGATTGCTGAGACCACAGAGATGCCTTTCAGAGGTCACAGAAATGCAGGCATAGCCACCACTCCAGGAGCCCCAGTGCCGGTCCCCAAGCTCACCATCCAGGTCCTGTGAGCAGCTTTGGGGCCACTCAGTCTCCAGGGTTTGCTTTCTTCTCTTTTGCTGGAAGCTCCTCAAAAATCACTTGTAAAACAGTTTACACAGAGGGGGAGCTCACAGAGGTGAGCTGCATACAGCTGTACAACCATCACCCCACCCCATCTCTGGAACTACTCTGGAACCATTTGTTTTGGTTTAAATGTGAAATGTTCCCTATAGGCTCATATGTTGGAACACTTGGTTCCCAGCTGGTGGTGCTATTTGGGAAGGCTGTGGACTCTTCATGAGGTGCCACAGAGAGTGTTACTGTGGGTGGATCTTGACACTTTATAGCCTGGGCCTACTTCTTGCTCATTCTCTGCTTCCTGAAAGCAGGTGCGATGTGAAGGGTCTGCCTCCTGCTCCTTCCACCAGGCCTTCCCCACCATGCTGGAAAGATCCCCTTGAACTATAAGCAAGAATAGCTCCTTTCTCCCTGAAGTTGCTTTTCTCAGGGTAGTTTATCACAGCAACAGGAAAAGTAACCAATGTACCTTTCGACAACATGTACTCATTGTTTCTCTTCCCCAGCCTCTGGCGACTACATTACACTCACCATCTCTATGAATTCCCCCAGTCAGGTACCCAGTATAAGTGGAACCTTTCATTATCCTTTGCATTTTATTGCATTTTGCCTAAAGTTTTCAAGGCTCATCTATGTGCTATTATGTAACAGGATCTCTGTTTTGCAAAGCTGAATAGTAGTCTACTGTATGAATATGCCACACTTGGTTTTTCCACTCATCTATACAGAGTCAATAAATGCTATTGTGTAAACTGGTGTTCAATACCTCTTCAAGTCCTTGATTTCAGTCCTGTGCATACTCAGAGAAGAATGGCACCTGGGAATTCTATTTAGCTTTTTTAGGGAGTACTACACTATTTTCTACAGTGCTGGTACTGTTCTTCCTTCCCTCTGGCAGTGTCCGGTCTGGAAGCAAGCTTACAAGCCAGACGTAGCTTCTCTCCATCATCAGCATTATCCTTATTTTTAAAAATCAGAATCTCCTGTTTCATTTTTTGTCTTGATGCTATGGTTCCGTGCCAGGTCTTGTGCCAAGCTGCTCACAGTAATGTTCTGAATGTCCATCGTCAGTATTTTGGGATGACACGCTTTCACTATGAGCCCATCATGAGTAGCATCCTTTCCTTTAAAGAAGTGGAATGTAGCTAGGTGCTGGGCAATATCTTGTCATGCTGATGTGTTCACAACTATCATTTGCTACTTGGTTATGTTAGAAAAGAAACCACTTGTGTCTAGATTCACTTACTGTGAGAAAAGGCATTTTTGTAACCTAGTATCCAAGAGACAAGGTTGGGGGGAGTAATTCAGTGGTAGTGCTCTTTCTTAGAATGCATGAGGCCCTGGGTTCAATAGCCAGCATAGAAAAAAACGCCACCAAAACCCAAAGTCAAAATCGAAGGATTTGAACAGCCCTCATCTGTTTTGCTGCTAGCACGGAGAATAGTTTTTATGAGACTCCCTTTGCAAATAAACTAGGAACATTTGCCAAAGGACAGATCCAAGTCACACTGTGGCAGATCAAAGCTGGAGGTGGGTGGGATGGTGCTGGCCACCTGCATGAATCTATACACAGGGCTGCTTGTGTGGAGGCCCTTCTGTGTTTGAGTAAGCAGTTGTTGTCCAGATTCCTCAGCTCTCCCCTGCACCCCTGTTCCAGCTCCTTTCCCAGGACCAGGTTCCACCATTACTTCAGATCACTCAGCACCCTGCCATACAGGTTAATTTTTTGATATACAGTTGTGAGTCCCAGAGCTCTTCCTTGATAAACCACCACTGCCATCTCTCTTTCTGTACCTCTTTAGTCTCTCAAGAACTCCAGGGGCCCATTTGCATCATGGTTTGTGAAAATGGCCTGGCATACCCTGGCCATAGGTATTGGGGTCTGTTTAGTTATAGCTGATAGAGGGCCATTCTGAATCCAAAAGCCTAAAAGGCTAGTTTGTGCTGGTCATTTAATAGAGGGGAGGTTTGAAGCATGAGTCTGTGTATTCATTTATAAACCAAACTAATAAAAAGCCCCATGTCTGATGGTTGGCTGTGAATACCCAGTGAAGGATTGGATGTGAAAATACTTCGTCAACACCAGTTCTTGCTATGGCTTGGATAAGGTTTTAAGATAGTCTCCAAGGGGTGATGCGTTGAAAGCTTGGCCTCCAGTGCAGAGATATTAAGGAATGGTGGGACCTTTAAGAGGTGGAGCCTAGTGTGACACTTTAGACCAGGTGCCTTCAGAAGTCAAGTACTCTTTAGGGAACCCTGTGCTCCCTTGAAGAGTAGTGTTGTTAAGAGCCAGCTAGCCCCTCAAATGCTATCTGGTTTCCTGTCTGCGATGTGATGATTTCCTTCCACCACTAGCTAGAGGCCTTTACCAGAGCTAAAATAATGCTAGCATCATGCTCTCTAATCTTTAGGAAAGTTAAACCTCTTTTCTTTAGTTAGCTTGCTTCAGGTATTTATTATAATGTTGACAGACTAATATGTTGCTGGACTTGTGGGAATAAATATAGAAATCCTCTTAAGAAGTGGCATAGAGGGGAGAGGTTCTAACTTTTCAAGGCCCAGTACCATGAGTCATCCTCAGAAGCAACCACCTCTGGCCAGTGAGGCCAAGTGGAGGGCAGACCATGACAACCTAGAGGTGCCTTTAGGGCCTGCTTGGAAATGAGACCTCCATCAGTCATCTAGTGAAGGTCCCTGGGCACTTAGTGAGTGAAAACTGGGACAAGCCAGATTTGAGGGTGTGTTCTTTGAGAAAGGCCTTTAGTCTAAATACCTGTGAGGGTCACCTTGACCTTTGATGTGTCTTTTGCTTACACTCTGCTATTTAGTTTTTCATCTGGTGTCTTGACTTTGTCACTGGAATAATTTCCCTTGATCAACATTTAATGAGATGACCAGCTCATGCTCCTGAAGGTGAGGCTAAGTGTCTTTGATCTGACTCTAGAATGTACAGCTTGCTTCATTTTCCTATCACAATCACCCCTCCAACTTCTCAGGGCAAAGATGTCAAGATTGTACTCCCTGTGGGCAAGCCAGATCACTAACCCACCAACTGTAAAGGGACTAACATGTTGAATTACCTGCAGTCAGCCACATTCTGCCTCTGATTTTTTTGGTTCTCACCAGCTCTGAGGTGAACATGTTCCCTATGATGTAATACCAAGGATACGGATATGCAAGCATTTAAACTGTCTGCCCTAGAGCCAAGCATATTGAACCCACCTCGACTTTTATCAGTGGAAGGTCTAGGGAAGAGCCTGTAAACTAGTACAGAAATCTGTACTTGATGTATTCAAATTTTCTTCCAGCTGATTTAATAGGGAGAGAGTAGCTTCCCCAAGTTCACCAGCAATTTGTATGCGGAGAAGCTCAGCTGTCAGGAATAGAGCAGTGCTTTCACACTGAGCACCGCCAAGTGACACGTGTGAACACACATGCCACATGGAGTTCAGCTCCCCTGCCAAAGTGTGTGAGGCTTCCAAAAAAGAGGAAACGAACTTGGAGACAAAAGGTGCATACAGAATTCTTTTATTTAACTTAACCCATGTAGTACTTTAACTACTAGAAAAAAGCAGAGTAAGAGAAACTAAAGTGGCCTTAGCTCCAGCCATCCAAAATAGACAAAGTTTTTTCATAATGTAAAGAATCCAGAGTATATCGTAATAAGAGGAATAAATTCTTACAACAGAATATACAAAAACATTTTGAATTTTTCATCTGATTTTTTTATATAAACAGAGGATTTTTAGGAATAATTTATACACATAAAGTCATTTTATGTAACAAATTGGCCATATTTTTTTCCTTTTTTTTTCCTTTTTTAAGAAAAATTTTAACAAGAAAACCCAGAAAATGCATTATTTGCGATGCATCCATTCCATCGCGCCTTCTGGTTTGATTTTTTTTTTTTTTTAATCCCAGAGGTAGACAAACTCTGGCAAACCTCTCACCCCAACCTCACTGGCTTAAGAAGCAGACAGGTGTTCTCATCAGGCATCTGTTCTACCTGTGCACATGTCTGCACAATGCCCAACGTCCACATGAGAAGTTGGAAGAAAAAAAAACCAGAAAAAACAAAACAAAACAAAACCAAAGGTTCCTGAACTTTTCTCCTATGGAGTGCAAAAATTCTAGATGTTTTCAACAATGGGTTCTCTCATGGAGCTGTGGAGATATGGCCAATAATGCAATGGGAGCCAGAGGACATGAAATCTAACTTAAAAAAAATTGGGGTGTGTGTTGTGGTTTTTATTAAAAACAGTTTGTTCTGTGTTGGAGAAATGTACCTTCAGCATTCTACCTTAAATACAAAGAAAGTTTCTTTGTTGTTAGAGCAAAGCCTTCATCGGACTTCAAGCGCATAAGCAAACAACCTATGCCCCAGAACTGTCTGTGTGATCACTGTAAAACCATTCACTGAGTCCCGAAGCCCTTCCATCTCTATGGTTTTACAGTAACAGGATGACAACCAAGCCAAACTAGCCAGATGCTGCCAGAACTGCACAGCATCCATACCACTGGGTGGACACTGCTGCTTTTCCATGGCCAGTGAGGTTCTTCCCCCTTGTTAAGGTTACTATACTCCAAAGGGAAACAATCAGTAGATGATTCCTTTCCCCAGCAGAGGGTTCTAGAAGACCAAGATACTGAAGATACAGAACTACTTTTTAACTGACCTTTGTTCCTTTATTATAAACTAGGGCTTCAAAGCATGGGGGAAAGAAGGTGAACCACGGCTTGGGTCTTGGGGTCGGGGCTGGGGGGCTTCTTCTAAAAAAATTTTTTTTGGCATATTGTAAAGCTAGCTAGTAAACAAGTGTCCTAAAAAATGGATCATAAACACACATTTGCACACACAGAGAAAAAAGTGTCTTTAAATTATTTTTGACAATTATAAACTACAAACATTTTATAAAATTATTCTATGTTCTTACAAAAATGCAATGAAACATTTAATTAGTTCTTGTAAACCAGATCTTCGTCAACTGACTACCCGTAATCTACTGGACTTAGAAGCCCTATTGAAAATGCTAATGAGTGACTGATTAAAAAAAAAAAAAAAAGTTTAC
>NW_008355272.1:10462063-10467253 GCF_000622305.1 Nannospalax galili
GAAAGATTCAGACACAAAGGTGGACATACAAATGAGTGATTATTATGTTCTTGCAGAAACAAAATAAAACAAAACCCTAAATCACACCCCAGAACTGACAACTCAACTGGTGAGTACAATGGAGTCTGCGTTCTTCAACAAATGTGACTTAGCTCCGAGAGAAGTTTTCAGAGCAGGATGCTAGGTTTATCAGCTGAAACCAAATGCCCATGGATGACTCCACAGCCTTGATGTGGTCTGACACCTTCAGAAGCCATCAAGTTCAAACACATGGTCCATGCTTCTTCCAAGCCCTGTACCCTTCTTCTCTTCATGTCATGATCCCTGTTACATGGTTTCCTACTGGGTGGTCATCCCACCATCAAGGAATGTTTGTTTTTCTAAAGAATCAACTAGTCATCTTAAGTTGGAGGCCCAAAGTGAAACCCTCTGGCCTGTTCAAGGTCTGTATCTTCAGCATCTCTGGCAACAGAGTTTCAATCTAAACATCCTCTCTTGAAGTCCTCAATTGTACCACACTATTCAGAGTGGAGTAAGAAGGTGTGACCATCATCATTGGTTCTTAAGGAGTGGATCTCTCTGGTCCATGTCTCCAAATGCTGCTGCTTAGCCCAGGAAATGAAAAGTCAGCTGACAAACACAAAAGTGACATTAAAAAATCCAACAAGAACAACGAAAACCTTAAACCATTAAATGCATGACTAGGATTGTTGGGATGGGCCAAGGCATCATCAATGGAGCAGTACTGTCACCTTCAGGGCTGCCCACGTTTGGGAAAGGAGTTGTCTTCAACCCTGTCTGGCCATTCTCAGAGGACCCAACAGCGACAGCTGAGGACCTTGGGTGGGCATCCTATTCTTCTTGTCCACCTGAGCTCAGTGTGACCTGGCCACAACAGCTTGCCTGCCTTGGGTACAGCCGACTGCCAACAGAGCTGGGCTGCCCAGAGGGAGGCTTCGGGAGATCACACCAGCTTAGAACTTGGCATTATTCAGAGCTCATCAATCTGTTACCCCAACCAAAAAACACTGCTTCATACCAAGCATTCTGCCATCTGGTAGTTTCATAATAATCACTTTTCTGTTTTATGAAGCTGCTTTTCCTACCATCCAAACGTTGTCCTGAGTCATAAGAAACAGGCTGGAAGGAGAGGCCAGTGATGGCCATGAACAGTCTTCCATCTTCCAAGGAGGAAGCTTCGTTCCAACCGGGAGTCAAATGTTATCCCCTAAAGGAGACCTGGGTGGTCTGGGTCTCAAACAGCTCAAGTTCAACAGTGTCTCCACAACACACCAGCTCCTGCTGCCTCAGGGAAGGGTCGTGTGGGAGACTGTCTTAATGCTCACATCAATTGAATGATGTGCCTCAGTGGTTCACGTTACTTCAAGCAGTATGAGCTGCTATCAGAAAGGTGGTTGCATGGAAAATGCCACAACTCAGCTTGCTATGATTATTTGGAGCATACAAAAGAGGAAAAACCAGGTAGAGGCAAGAACAGCATGAAAGCAGGCTAGAACTGTGAATACATGATGCCTTGCAATAGTCAAGGTGGGGCTGGTCCAGTAAGATGACTGTACCATCACTCAAGCAAATATTCTGTTTTACTGAAGTGTTTCTGAAGCATTTGTTATGATGATGGGCACTATACTGTTAGTATTTTCTCTCTATTTTAAGGAAAAACCACCTACACAAAACAAAAAACGACACCAACAACTTGGACAGTTTAAAAACAAAACAAATAAAAAAAAAACAAACCCTTAAAACCAGCTGAATGATCTGTGGAAATCCAGTTGTGGAGACCGGTAGGTATGTGCAAAAGAGGGAAGAGGCCACTATTCCAAGGGGTCACCTACAGTGTGGAAGAAGAAAACCCTGATCAAACAGTAAGTATCTCTCAGTGACCCTCTGGTTTCCCAGGGACTTGGAGAAGGGCAGCATTCTGGCAGGAAGGAAAAAAATTCCTGCACTTAACTATAGAACTGAACTGTTAAGCAGCCATCCACACTTGGGGAAAAACCACCTACTATGTTCCCCAGCTTAAGTCCCCAGGGCCCGTGAGAGTAGCTGCTGGAAATAAGGAGCACACCGTCCACCCTTGTGAGCAGCAGTATGATGGGATGGACGGAGGCACAACACAGGGAAGGCTGGGCACCGACCACTGGCCTTCCAGCCACAAGGTTTGGTCAGTCCTTGTTTAGCCCAGGGAAAGGAGGAAGAGGAGGAGGAGGAAGAGAGGGTGAGGTGAGAGAGCAGCCTGCATGGGGCGCAGCCTTTTCTCTGCCCCTTTTATCACACTGGCCTTCTGTCAGGAGCAGAGGCTAAGGGTCTCTAACTGCTGACATGGCTGCACCTTTGAAAGGAACCAATATAGTGGTGTTGTGTACACACATTGGGACTCATAAACAGCCTGTGTATAAGCACCTTCCTGTCCTCGAAACCTGGAAATACCTGCTCTTCCAGGGAGGATATCTGTTGGTCATTCAATGTGCACAAAGTTTTATTCTGAAGCCAGACAGTCCCAGATGGCTAGGTGACCACCATGGCATGCTCTGGTAACTTCCTTGGGCTCATGGGCGCATTGGGCTGGGACCCAGGAAACCCTAACACTTCCAACCTCTGAGGGAACCAGGTAAGGAAAAAAAAGGGCTAAAGGAACATGAGAGAAGGTATTTCAGAAAAGGTGAGCTGTTGGAGAGGAGTGCGAGTGGGTTAGTGTTGCTTTGACTCCGGAATACAGCCTGGCCTCTCCCGTATTACCTGGTGTGTGGCCTGTGGTGTGGATGAGGTTACCAGTATCAATGGCCTGTTGTCAGGTACTGAGAAGTGTGAGATGTATTCTTTTTTTCTATATACACATATAAAAAATAAGAGTGAGGTAGATAAATGTTTGAAAAACAACAAAAAACACCCCAGAAAACAAAAACTGTCCCACCTTATACACACACTCACACAAACCCTTTCCTCAGTATTTAAATTCATAATGGGGGCTTCTCTACAGTGATTAAAACTGGTTATCACAAAATAAATTAAAACTTCTACATATAATACCTTCTTAATGAACTTTCTTCTTTTCATTAGGGGAAAACACTGTGGGGCAGAGGCTAGTGAAGTTATGGGCCTGAAACAACTGACAAGCCAAAGAGCATTGCGCGCTCCCTTTGCTGAGTTTAAGCTCCAGTCACAACTGGCAACCATCATCTTTCAGCTTGGTTCTTACTCATAATTCAAACATTTCCACCCAGAAGCAACTTTTGTGCTGTCATCACTCTGGTGAGAAGTACTAAGAACTAAACAAGACCCCCGAGCCTCAAGGACTAGGATTCCTGGCTAAGGAACAGCACGCACCAGGGCCAGGCTGTGGTCCCCTGGGTGTGAGCAAAGGGGCTTCAGGGCCACCAGAGGATTAGCTCTGCCCCGACCATGGTGGTATTGGGGGCCCATATCCCACACACATGGAGGTCCCGAAGGTCCCTTAGGATGCTCTGGTTCTAGAGACGGGTAGGTTGGTCTGTTGAGGGTGGTGGTAGAGGGTGGTAGAGAGGCTGCTAGGCCATGCTCTGCTCTACCCTGGGACTCAGCAGCTGTTTTTTGTGGGATGGAAGGATTAAATATCCATTAAAAAAAATAGTAATCCAAATGCCTAGTGTCTGCAGTTAAAACTGCTGTTGTACCCAAGAATTAAAAAAATATAGATATGTCACAAGCAAAACAAAGAGGGAAAAAGAAGGTGCGACTTTCAACAAGAAACACCGGACCAGGATGTGTGAGATATTCAACCTTTTTGTTTCTGACCTGAGTTTGCATCATGCCTTGCGCTGTGACAGACTCCAATGCTGTGTGCAGGGAGGCATGGGAAGTAGAGTGCTGCCCAGGAGGACCAGGGCTGGGCCTCCCATCCTCCTCATTCCCTCACCAGCGTCGTGCCCACTGGGCCTATGGGTTAGAAGACAACAAACGGGGCTGCAGGGAGCAGGGGAATGGGGATGTATTTATAAAAAGGCATCAAACAGTTCATGGCAAATTATGTTCTAGAAGTATCAGTTACTGGGAGAAGAGGAAGAAAAACCACACTCTAGTACAAAGCATCAGAAGTTTCTTGGAGTGAGCAGAAAGGTAGGAAGGGTAGACCTGAAGGTTTTCATAGATTAAATCCACAAAGATAAAGAACAAAAAAAATAGCAGCTTTTTTTTTTTCTCTGTACAGACGTATAGCTGAATATCTGAACCGTAAAAAAGTTATAAAAGTGACATTAAAGACGATGTGTATGCAAATGTTTCATGGTCTAACATAGAACTGTGAGACCCATGAAGAAGTCCCAGTAACAGAAAATGTCAACAAAGCTTAGAATGTTTGGATCCACTGCCTGGCTGCTTCTTGCTGCTCTGGAGTCTGAATCCCTTCCTTGCACACCTCCATCAACAGCTGGGCTGAGTCCCTGGAACCCTTTCCTGTCTGTGTCCCTTGGGGGCCAGAAAGGAGGCTGTGGCTGAGGGGAAGATGTGGGCAGGAGGACCATCTTGACCGTAGCCTGGCCTCCAGGCTGGCTCAGAGCCATTTCCTCCAGAATTCTTAGGGGGGGGGGGTCAGTGGGTGGGTTGGGGGTAGGGAGCCAGTTCAGCCTTCCCTTTCTTCAAGGAGGGAAAGTTCCATCTTGTCCAGTTCTCCCCAACAATAACCTAGTCATCAAAAGCAATGAGACCCAGGTGAATGTGGACTAGAAAAGCACACAGGGTTCAGTGGAGGCATTAGCAACATGTCTCTCAAAAGGCATTATTAACTGGATGCCCTGTTTCACCCCGTGCCTCAGGATATAAGAATATCAGCATGGGGAGTGAGAGAAAGAACAGAATTTTGGCAAAATTTGGCAGTGTGAAAACGGTAACAACCATGGATGAAAAATGGCCCTTTTTGAATTTCAGATGACCCTAAAAAGGTTAAAGATATAGTAAAAAAACTCCGTCTCAGTGTGTGTATTTTTTTCTTCTTCCTTCTTTTTTTTTTTTTTGTAAAGACCTACGGTGTCAGGCAGGTATATATGGGGGGGGGGTGATGAGGAAGGAAGCCCCAAGGACAGCCATTTCTTCAATTTGATTAAAAAAAAAGGCTTCCCAGCTCGGCTTGCGGCAAATGTTTCTCCATTACAAAGCAGAAAAAGGAGAAAAGAGTGGAAGAGAGAGGGGAGAGGGGAG
>NW_008355272.1:10467298-10497332 GCF_000622305.1 Nannospalax galili
AGAGAGAGGAGGGAAGAGAGAAAGGCAGAGAACGAGGAGACTCAATTCTCGAGTGTTCTGTTGCTATTAAATGTTGTCATTAAGGTTCGCAGAGGCCCATATCAGTTAAGGGTTTGGGTAGGGAAATAAAAAGCTGCTTGCATATTGAAAAAAAGGAACGTCCCAAATGTGTTTACTGCAGAGAAGCCGTCTCCCGCGGGCAGCAATGGCAGTTCTGAAGATCCACTGAGGTACAGGAGGCTTGTGAATGGATTAAGACCTGCTCCCCCCACCCCCGCAGAGTGGGCACACACGTTACTGTTTGCACGAGACTTGGGATCCGAGGATCAGCAGGTCGAAGACTGGGGCAGCGGCAAGGCCCTCTCGTTGGCTCGACCCCCGTTCATGTGCGCATAAGGCTGTCTCTCATCGAAGCTGGCGCGGAGAACCAGCACTCCAGGGCCTGGGCCGTTCTCGGCCTTGTGTCCTGAGTGTCTATCAGGCAGTGGCAGGGAGGCTGAGGAGGCCGAAGGGTCCAGGGGGACGCTCTCCATGTTCTCGGGCTCCAGCTCCAGCTCCTCCGGCTCGGGTGGCTTGTTCTCCTCGCTGTAGTAGAAGGAGACCTCTCGAAAGCCGGGCTCCATCTCGTCCTTGATGCTGCTGATGATCTCCAGGAAGGAAGGCCGCATCTTGGGGTTGTACTGCCAGCACATGCGCATCAGTTCAAATCTAATGGGGAAGAAGGGCAGAAGGTGAGCCGACTGGGAAAGGCCTGCGGCCACGGAGCCCAGGAGCCTCTTTCTGAGGTTCTCGCCTCAGAACAGCTGTGCTGCCTTTCTGCAGCTCTGCTTTTGCATCTCCATGGCCCTGGCAGCCTTTGAGTTCTCCTGTCTCAACTTTACATTTACCTTGCCCAGAACCCAGGACCAGCTATGGTACTATGCTCAAACTCACTTCTGGGATGCACCAATCTTGGTTCACACAGAGTCCACCATGATAGGTTATATTAAATGGTGGCCGTGTTAAGAAATAAAATCACCTATTTTCTGATTGAAGCCCTTTTTGTAGACAGGCATTAAATGTGGCTCTAGAATCCGAATCAGGAAACCTCTATTTCCACTAATGAGGATCACAGCTTCCCTGACAGAGATCATTCTCTGCCACCTATGCTATTTTTAAGTTTCCTCCTGGCACTACGGTGCCCCTGGCATAGGGCCTGAGGAAGGAGGCAGCAGGAGTGCCAGACAGAAGAAGGAGCACACACTGCAAGCTTGTTGTTTCAAGCCTGCACCTGACTGTTGCATGCCCGTGAGGGCAGAGCCCTGCCCCCAAGATCCTGGGCACCCTGAAGCAGAGTCCTAATGGATACCTCAAACCAGATGCCAACAAGCCACTGAGGGACAGTCCCCTTCACAAGCAAGGACGAAGTGAGAACAGAGCGTAAAGCCCATGCTACATCTCCATCACTCCTGCTGGACCATGAACCTCACTGCAAAGTCTAAGTCATGGGCCAGAGGCCATACTTGACAGAAGAAAGAGGAAGGCTGCTACTCTAGTACAGACACTGCCCCAACCAGGAAAGGACTGGGCTTTGACAGATGGACAGAACAGAGAGAGAGAAAGCAAGCACACGGGTGGCCATGATTCTGAGCAGGGACCAAAGCACTTTCCAAAACCTTTATTTTTGCCAGGAATGATAGGCTTTACTTTAAAACTCCTGTCCCAACAGATGCTTTACACTAAAAAAATTACCAAAGGGAACTATGTATAGGCAGGAAGCTCAAAGCACCCCAGTTGGCCTCTAGCATTCTGTTAGGCTGACCAGTGGCCCACCAGACCACCTGTTTACAATGGGCCTTAGAATCCCAGGAAGGAAAACTCCATGCAACAGTGGCCCATGTTAGGTATAAAGTTACCTGCAAAAAGAGTGGCTCCCCTGACCACTGGTCAACTTCCTCAGAAGCTCTGGGGTCAAGTCAGGTCAGGTGGAGGGCAGGGGCCTTAAGGGAGGGTGGGAAGCGAAGATGGAGAGCCATCCAGAATTAAGCATTCTAGAGGTCCAGAGGTCAGCAAATTATTGTCAAGCTAAAGGCAGCCAGCTGCCTGTTTTTGTAAGTTAAGTTTCATTGGAGCAGAGCTGGGCTCATTTGCTTACACATCACTATGGCTGTTTTTAAGCTCCCACTGCAAGGTTAAGTAATTGGAATAGAGGTTGTTTGGCCTGTAGACCTAAAATATTTACTATCTGGTCCTTGCAAAAGTGTGGCCAACACCTGCTCCAGAAGAAAAAGAATGGGATCAAAGACAAGGCCAACTAGTTATTTTCAGTGGCGCCAAGCGACTGATCCTGGTGTTGCATGCCAGGTTGCAGGCAGGTAGTAAGAGTTTCGTGCATGGTGCTGGAGAGATGGTTCAGTGGATAAGAACACTAGCTGCTCTGGCAGATGACCCGGGTTCAATTCCCAGCACCCACACAGTGTCTAACAACTGACTGTAACTCCAGTCCCAGGGGAATCTGACAGCATTTTCTGACCTCTGCAGGCATTGCATGACATGGGTACACTTATAGACATGTAGGCAATATACTCACACATAAAAAAATAATAAAATATTTTAAAAGTTTTGTACATGGAGGCTGCATTTGTTTTTGAGAATCAGAGTTGTTTTTTTTTTTCTTCCCACTTTCTTCTTTTTAAAAAATTATTTATTTAATAACCACACAATCAGAAGCCCAATTCAGATGAGGGTCAGATGTTTTCAGGCTTTCTCCTAAGGTCTGAATCCCTCCAGGAACAATTTTGGCCTCAGGAATTTGGGGGTTGGACTGGCCTGGGTGCCTGGCCCAGGAAAGATGCTAGTCTAGGGCAACTGGTGGCCGTGCCACCCAGAGATGCAAAGGCAGATGGGGCAAGAAAAGGCCCCAAGGACTCCTGGGGACTGCACTGAGGAGCTGGCTTGGTCTGGATGCAAAGGATCAGGAAGAGGAAAGGTCAGCCCCCGTGTTGCAGAAAGAGGCTGGCAGTGGTGCAGGCCCAGGGAAGCAGAGGGAGGTGAGGGCGGGGCCAGGCCCAGAAGCAGTGCTCCTGGGGCCCAAAGAAGGCACTATGTTGGTCGGATGAAAAGGATCAGGAAGCAGTATTGGTTCCCCAGGTGTCTGGGGACCCAAGACAAGGAATGGGGCAAGGCCCTAACTCGGAGGAGGGAACGGGCAACGGAGATGGGAGAGTGAATAAGGCTAGGGGAGTCAAGGCTGGAGGGCTTTGGACTTACCCGGAGAGAGGCCTACGGGCAGGAGAGAGGCCTGAAGTGGGTGGTGCAGGACGAGGGAAGCAGAGCAGAGATGGTGCCTTTTATTATAACATTCCCTCATTTCAGACAAAAGGAAAAAGTACCAACAAAACATTTGATAATTTATCCAAGGTCACAAAACTAGTGAAAATGGAGCAGGGGTGTGGTTCTCTGTCAAACAGCATGGCTATACTTCAGTCACCTGAGCCAGAGTAACCATGGTCCCCCAAGGAGATGATCCTTCCCTGACTTTCCAGATAGTCAAGAGCTCACAGAAGGGTTTGGTTTGCATCGATAGCCTGGCAGCTAGTGTGTTCTCCTGTTCTGGTCAGGTGGTAAACAGGCCTGCCTTCCCATATCCCTGTCATTTTCCAAAAAAATAATTACAATGGGTTGTAAATACAAGGAACTCATCTCTATGGCTAGGCTGCAGTTTCTTCTCTGGCTGACTGGCTTATCCCTGAGAAGTGCAACTGGGGCCAAGAACACAAGATGTGTCTGGCTCCATGCCCTGTGGCCAGCGGTAGGGGGTGGGGGGTACTGAAGAGGTGCCACTGGCGGGGCAGTGGTGCGGTGACATCAGCACAAACAAGCCATGTGATGCCTCTTTTAAATCATTCCAGAGTCACAGGCCTTCCAGTGCTGCCCATAAAAGGAAGCATTTTTTGTTCTACTGATTCAAATCCTTGTTTTTACTCTTTCCACAAGAAAACACTCCAGTAGACTCTAGAAGGATTAATAAGCTGATAAAATGCTTCTTTTAAAAAGCACATTTTAAACCACTGGTCAGCTCTAGTGAGTTGGAAATGTAATTTACAGAATGTGCTCCTCTTTAAGGGTGTACACACCCAGTTCTCCCCTCGGGGCAGGGACAGGCTTAAGTGAAAGTCCTTCCCTGTTGGGAAACAGCCATGGAGAAAGCTCTAGCCCAGGTGTAAATACATACTAGAGCCCCAACTTTCTCTTGGCCCTTGAATGCCCCTTCTCCCCACGGTCCTTAACTGGACAGGCTATAAACTATGTGGGATGTCGGCAAGTAGAGATACAATCAACAGCTCATGCCTGGAGAGTTCCTGCTGCTGAATGCTACTACTGCCTCAGCCAGTGTTTCTCTTAGCATAGACTAGACCCTGGGATGATTGTGCAGGGCTGAGTAGATCTCCTTCTAGCAGCTCCCAGTAGCCAGGACTGTCTTTTTCCTAAAAAAAATTATTTATTTATATTTATTTATTCATGTTTATGAGTGTTTTGCCTGTATGCATGTAAGTGCGCTGGTGCTGTGCAAAGCCCGCAGAAGCCAGAAGAGGGTGTCAGATCTCCTGGAATTGGAGTTACAGTTGTTAGCCATCACGTGAGTGCTGGGAACTGAACCCAGGACCTCTGGAAGAGTAGCCAGTGCTCTTACTCACTGAGCCATCTCTCCAGCCCCAGTCAGGGCTGTCTTAAGAGCCACTTCCAGCCAGGACCTGCAGGTGCTGAAGCAAAGCCCATACATGACTGTCCTGCCAGTTTGGGATCTTATTCAAGCATTTGATCTCCATAAAACCAGATCAAGAGTCCCAGCAACTTGAGAAAGGAAAACCAGTGCCTGAAAAATGCAAAAGCACTCAGATTCTACTAACTAACTGTGTCTCAGCTGCACCTGAGCTAGTGACTCTCTGGGCTAAGTTCAAGTTCTTTCCTGAATCCTGCATCTTGAAGACTAGGCATGTCTTCAAGCTGAGGAAATATTATTATTGGTTCTGCACCTAAATTTTAATGGCTGAGCTCAAACCACTGTCCTAGCCCTTATTCTGCAGTATTGGGGATGGAACCTGCTCCAGGGTCTCCAGGGTCCATGAATCCCAGGCCCACTCTTTACTGGCCTCTATGATTTCAACAGGCAGCACCTTACCAGAGGGTTCACTGACATTTGTGGCCAAGGTACTGAAATCCAGTGGTAAGAGAGAGTTAAAAATGGGCTCTGTTTGCAATTTAAATATGGATGTGGCAGAGAACTGGTGTGGATCCAATCTCATAGTACTTCCTAAATCAATTCAGACTGAATCATGGCACTGAGACTCAGGCTGAATATTCCAGGGCTTGAATGGCAGTCTTTCCTCTAAAGCTAGAACACTTTATGGCACCTAAGGCTGGATCTTTGGCTACTCCTGATGCAACCTGATTCACATACAGAAATAGCCAGAGGTCCCAGCATGGCCACGGACGGCTATTCCCTCTTCAGAACCACACAATGGAAATCCTTCCTCTACATGTGAGACCTAACAGGTTTTAGACAACTTCCAAAGGCTCAGGAACTCTCCTTGGATACAGGGAGCCCATGTTTTCATTTACTATAACAAAAGAACCCTTTCCCAGAACACTTCTTCCTCCCATCAGCTCCTCAGTAAATTCAGGACACCAAAGACACTCCCTATGAAGCCAGCTCGCCTCCCTTCACTCTGTTCTTTTCTTAGAAAGGAGACAAATCTGCCAAGGGGGTTCTGGATAGCAAAGCAGAAATGCCTCCTGAATTAAACATTTCATATCCAAGAGCAACCTCTGTGTTTAAACTTCTTCCTCATGCTATGCTGGGAACAGGAAGTCCACTGCCTTTCCCACAGCAGGTGGCTGCTTCCCAGGCATATTAAATTCATATGAAAACTCTAGAGTCATCTGGAAATGGATCAACCTCAGGAATCCATTTCTGAGACAAAGATTTACTCCAGTTGAAAAGACAGCACAAAAAACAATACCTTTCCTGTGACCAGCCCCAAAACAGGAACAAAACTCGTATCTGTTCTTTTGAACTCATTCTAAGCTTGTGAAATAAGACTGATTCTAGTATCAAATCTAGGCTGGTGCCCCTTTATGCACATTTAGGGGTATCCATGTTTATAGTCTATCACTTAAACTTTGGCTCTAAATGATGATTTCTTTCTTACAGTGGGCTGGCTGATAAATCCTCTCTTTTTTTTTCCTCGTCTTTTTGAAACAGGGTCTCCAGCTGGTGTGGAACTCATATGTACACCAGGCTGGTCTTGAACTCACAGAGATTGGCCTGCCTCTACTTCCTGAGTGTTGGGACTAAAGGCGTGTGCCACCATGCCTGGCCTAGTGGGCTGGTTTCTTACAATGGGCAGCATTCATAATGCAGCTGCAGTTTGGGTCCCAGTAAATCTGTAGGGGATGTTGTGGGTATGTATGGACAGAGGGAGCCAGTATCTAGGACCTGTAGAGCTTCTCTGAGTAGCTCCCTCCTGCACTGTGTAAGCCCAGGATGGTGGCAGCTGTGGAGTTCCTTCTGAGGTCAGCTCAGAAAGGATACTGTGGCAGCCACCCTGCTTGCAGATGACTGGCTCTGGAGCAGGGCAGGTGATGTAAAGGCTGATAGGCTCCATATGGCCTGCTTCCTGACTGATTTTGTAAAGTACTCCCAACTAAGATGGTTTTTATACTTGTAAACAGGGTTAAAAAAAATCAAAGTAAGAGTATTTTATGTCAAGGAAATGGGATAAATATAAATTTCAATATAAAAAAGTAGAGTTTTAGCTGAGCATGGTGACACATACCTGTAATCCCAGCACTAGGGAAGCCTGAAGCAATTAAGATTACCATAAGAACCAGGTCAGCCTGGGCTACATGTACTGTCTCAAAGGCCCCCCCCCGACACTTTCTCTCTGTGGCTGCTTTTTATCACCATGGCAGAGCTGAAGGTTTGCGATGAGCACATGGCTCACTGCACTACAGACATTCACTCTCCAACCTATCAGAGAACTCCCTCAGTACTAAGGGGAAGTTCATGGAGAAGCTATGGCCTCACATGGCACACAAACACATTGGTGTCCCCCTGGCCCCAGAACTGAACCTGCCCACCACTATGAGTCTTTAAATGTCCATAGCCCCTCATGAGAGCTCAGCAGCAGTCTTCTCAGTCTTTCAGATGATACTTGTTTTTAACTAAATTCTGAGTACAGGTAGGGAGAAGGGACATTTCATGCAAAAAAAAAAAAAAAAAAAATCAAGTGTCCTTTTAAGTTTTCTAACTAGTGGAGTTCTGGGAGGCTTCACTGGGAAGTCTAACCGGAGATCCAGGAGATCAAGTGCACCTCTGTCTGTATGGACTACCTTCTGAGAAGCTCCCATTACTAGGCTTTACCTTGTGGGCCCAAGACTATGCCCTGGTCCAGACTACACACTGATTCCCTAGTACTGACCTATGCTCAGAGAACCAACAAACACACTTGTTGAATTAACACTACTGTGGTTAGTACTCTGGCATCCTCTTTGTACCCTTCTTTAATCCATTCAAGGGGTCCATTGGATGGACTAGACTTTGGCTGGACCAATGTTCACAAGCTACAAATAGGGAGCAAAACATCTATCAAATATACTTCTGCAGCACAGGGTGCTAGAGCTAGGGACTCCTATTAGGATTCAGTCTCAGGAGCAATATACATAGTGCTTTGGGATAAAAATAAGACCTTGATTTACTAATGGGACCATGGTTTGTGTTTCTAAGGCTGTGGATTCTAAGATGACCCTAATGGGCATAATCATCCTCAAGTCTTCTTGCCTGGGTGTGGGTAGGATTTATGAATAGGATAGGATGCTTCACTGCTTTACTTAGGCTGCTCCATCAGTTGAAGCAGTTGCTCAAATGAGAGACTATTCTGGGTAGATCTGACTAAACAAGCAAAGACAGGAGAGGTAGTACAGAGGCTTCTGCTTGGCCTAGGAGCAGTAAGCTGCTGTGTTGTAAGGGCAGCACATGGAAGAAGTGGAGTGGCCACAGTCTGCAGGGTCTCAAAACTGTCCCCAGCTGACCTCAGTCTTATAAATGCAAGGGACTAACTCTTGCCAACCCCCTGAAGGAGCCTCATATGGGACTGCAGCCCTGCTGACACCCAGATTTCAGCAACATGAGATCCTAAGCAGGGTTGCTGGCATTTCTGGCTAGGGGTGCCTCAATGTGCCCACAAGCACCTGACTCCCATCTTTGCATCATCTGACCACCCTGGGGTTCCACCAGAGTCTAAGGAAAGGAAGGCAAGGGGTGGGTAGATATGAGGGTCTTTTGTGTAGATACAAAGACAATCTGACAATTCCCCTGGGATCCTTTTAGAAGTGAAGCTGAATCTGTCCTGAAAAGCATTTCTAGAATACTCTTGTACTGGTCTTGACATACCAATGGGGGTGTACCTTCTAGGATCCAGAAGATTAGCTGAGTCCTGCCTTGAGATGCATAAATCAAAAACAAGTCCACTCCACTCCCAACCTGCACCTGATAAGCTAAGCAGAATACCATTTCATCTTCCTTGGGGCCTCATTCCAGGGATGACCATCTTCCCACTCCAAGCAGCTCTGACCTCTCCTGAGCCACCACCACTGAACATCAAAGCAAGACTCAAGAGGGGGTGATATAATCTGGATGCTGAACGCCCCACAAAGGGCCCTATGTTAAAGGCTTGGTCTCCAGCTTGGCACTACTGGGGAACTTTTAAGAGGTGGAGCCTAATGGGAAGTCTTCAGGTTATTGGGAGCACGCTTCAAAGGGACTGTGGGAATATAGCCTCTTTCACTTTCGAGATACACTCTTCCCACCATGATGTGCTACCTCACCACAAAAACAATGGAGCCCAGTGACTCTGAACAGAAACCTCCCAAACTGTGAGCCAATGTAAACCTTTTTTTCTTTGTAAGATGATTATCTTAGGGAGTTTCTCTAAGGAGTGTTGAGCACTGAGGCCTATGAGGCACCACTGACAACTCTCAGGAATTAACTGCTGCAAGATGTTCTTTCACCACAAGTGGGGCTAGGCAACAAGTTCACCAACCCACTAAGGTGTGCCTGGGGCTGTGTCTGCACAGGGCGGAGCTCAACCTTGTTCTAGGTCCATGCAACTCACAGAGCCAAAGCTAAGAGCAGATGGTTTGTGATGTCCTGTTGGGACTATCTGAGGTTCAGCCTACATGATGCATGAGTGAGTCTTGACCACAGAGCTCTGTGTGAATCAGGTGCACAGATTTCTCAGGGCTGCTAATGGCTAGGGAGAAGCTCTTGAATCTGGCTTAAGAGTAGCAACTATTGTCTTAATGCCTTTTTCTTTTTAATCTTAAATCTTGAATGTAAAAGATGAGCCAGGATTACTATGGGCACATATTTCATAGAGAGTGGGCCTGAGAAACTCCAGTGCAAAGTGCAAATTAGCATTGGAGGACTAAGGAACGTGGGGTGGGATTAAGGTGATGGACAAAGGCACAGATCCTACAAACTCATTTCCTCCCAAGGACAGATAAGCCCTCTTCTAATTGTCTCCCATACCCACAGCAAGAGAGAGACCAGTTCCTGGAATTATTAATCTTAAGTGACCCAGGAAATACATACAGCATGTCGGGGCAGTTGTCCGGTTTGTCCAGAAGGCCACCCTCCATGACGAAGCGAAGGACTTGCTCATTGGACAAGCCTTGGTATGGCTGCTCAGCCAATGTGGCAATCTCCCAGAGGACGACACCAAAGGACCTATGGGACAAAAGGAATGTAAGAATCCTGGAAAAGATGGTTAAGACCATGTGCCCCCCCACTTGCTAACACTTCTCCAACCCTGGGTGTTGAAAATGTGTCCTCAATGTAGTGACAGTGCTTTGCAGACGTCAAGCCAGCTACTTGGGATACCTGGTTTTCTTGTCCCGGCTAACACTCCCTGGAGAGCTACTAAAACCTGGTAGCATGGCTGAGGAAGCTGAGGCTAGGGAGCTTCCAGCATCCCCCACAAAATTAGAAGTACCTGATCTAGATCATACAAGTTCAGTGCCTGGTCCCAGCCATTACTTGGTGGTTGGTATAACCCAAACTTGCTTTAGCTCAATATAAAATGCAGATACCCAGGGCCTAGAGCCTGACCGCTGACTTGGGGCAACTAAATATCTTAACAATCTCCTTATGGGATTCTTCTAATCATAGTTTGGGAATATCTATGCGAATGTTTCTCAACACGGCTGCAAAGGAGACTCTCACAGGAGTTTTTTAAAAAACAGATGGATGCCTGGGCTCCCCAAAGCAGCTGTGATGTGACAGGTCTGGGGTGGGGACCTGGGCCTTCGAACATCTAAAAGTTCTGTAGTGATCTTGACTTGGGTCAAGGGAGAGGAAAACCTCTGACCCCACAGAATTCAGGAGCTGCTGGCTGAGAAGGCCTGTGTTGGCACATGGGCCATGTCACAAGGACCAAGAATTCTTTTGCCCAGAGGCTGGATGAGGAATAAACTCAGCAGGAAATGAGCAATTCTGCCATGTGTATGGTTTTGACTCTTAGCTCAGAAGATCAAATTAAAACAGATCCATGTGCACAGAAGCTTCAGATAGGTAACAAGGCAATACTGCTGTCTGCAGTATGAATGTGCCTTCCCAGAGTGAATCCCCAACCATGTGGCCATGTGCTTTCATGCTCGAGTCATGTCAATGGAATAAAGTAGGCTGTCCATTGCAAGCCACCCACAAGGCTTTGGATGGAATCAGAAGGGGTCTAGCCAAATCCCAATGGAAGAGCCTGGGGCTGGTATTACCCATCTAGCACTCTAGAGATCCTGACCTGGTACCCAGGCTGAGGTTGGTGGCCTCTACTGAATCACCATGGTTCACTGCTTCAGCTCCCTTCAATAAACAAAAGGGTTTTGTACAAATTGGTACTAAGCAGATGTTAGACAGAAATAGAACCTTAGCAATTAAGACCCAAGGTCTTTTCGAACTGGCAGTAACAAAGATATAGTCTTCGTGTTATACAAGAGATCCCCCAAAAGCCCAAGATTCAGCAGTCAAAGCATGGCTTTGAAAGACTTGGACTCAGGGAAATGGGTTTTCTGTCAACTTTAGTCATGGAATCTGAAGAGCCTGCGTGGTCACATCAGAGGAATACTTTGGAGGCTGCAGCGCCCACCCTCACGTCTGAAATGTGGCCAAAGACAAGCAATGATGCATGCGGTTTTCTATTTTTGCCGACCGCAGGCTGGTCTGACAAGGCTTCCTCCTCCCAGTCCTACTTCTCTAGTCTCGAATGCTTTCCCTGGCTGTATCACAAGCTTCCAGGCATTCAGTTCCAACTCTGGCCCTGAGCTCTGATGGCTCTATCTAGAGTGCCAGGTACTTGGCCTTGTACAAACCCAATGTGTCTCAAGTTAAACTGTCTTGTACTCTGTTCTTCTGGCTTCCCTGCAGCCAACACCCCGTTCCACAGGAGCAGTCTGAGTGTAGTCACTCTGGCTTCTGTGGAGTCCCACCAGAGCTTGCTGATTCAGGCTTGGGTTTGTCCTAAGGCTCTTCTGTCTGTGCCCTAGCACTTTCTTAGTGACGCTAGTCCTCCTTGCCCAGCCTACTGCATCCTTACTCTTGGCTTACCCAAGGCAGCCTCATACTGTAGCTAACATAAGGAGTTTTTTGTTTGTTTTTTTGAGACAGTGCCTCCTCATAGCCACACCTGACCTGGAACTCCCTATGTAGACCAGGCTGGCCTCACCTGTCTCTGTCTCCTGAGTTCTGACATTAAAGGCACTCACCACCATGTCCGGTTAACATAAGACTCAGAACCCTTAACCACTATTGCAGAGCCTGCAGAATCACTGCTAATCTCAAGAAAGGTATCTAAGGCTTTACTTCATCTCTCTTTGACCTAATGATCCTTCAAAGAAGTCTTACTCTCCCTTCCCCACCTGTAGTAAGTGCCATTTACTACTGTGCCTCCCCCAGCAGTGCCACTGTCAGGAACCCCCTTCCCATTGTTCTGTTGGTTACAATCCACATGAAGGTGCCTCCAGAATTTCAACTCATCTGTAGAAACTTCTGTGACTCTGACCTGCCAGGTTACTTCCTCTTCTCCATAAGAATTCATCCTCGGATGACAGGGAAGACATCTATTGTCATCCCTACTATTTCCACATACTGAGGTCCTCATGATCTTATAAATCACCAAAAACAGGATGTTAAACACCCAGCTTGCTGTAAATGCTTTTCCCTGAGTGATTCCTGTCTGATGTCAGTAGCACCTGTCACTGAGGGATATTTAATGTTCCAGTCTGTAGCCATACTTTACAGTTCAATGACAACCAAGCCCCATCATTGCTCTGTGCTTTTTCTAGCACCAGCAATTTAAAAACTTACCAGAGGGGGCAGAAGCACAGACAATCCCTAGATATCCTTACCTTACAGAACATGCAAAGCCCAGCAAAGCCCAGTGACTTGACCTTGGCCATACAGCAAATCAGAGGCATTGAGAAATACTCAGTCCCATGTATCTCTCAAAACACACATTTTACTCTTTGGTGGTGTTAATGCCTTAATATAAACTGAGACTTCTTGTACTTGGTGAACAGATTTAACCTTTAAACACTAGAGAATTATTTCTGTGTGATGATGTTTTCTCTGAGTATGAGCATTGGGGCTGTCTTCTCCAAGTAATGCCCCCCTCCCCCGGGGTGGGAAGAATGTCTTGTACCAACAACAGTACTAGCTGGGGCTGTCACTCAGCAACTGCACCTCCCCACATCATGAGGGGGAGCACAGCAAACACCCCAGCCACCAGCGAATTGACACCTACTGAGGAATCCACAGTGACAGGAATTAGCCATCAAAAAGGCAAATAACCCTGGTCATTTGTGGCTATTTGGAAAGTGTCTTAGTTAAGGTTTCAGAAAGGTGGTTTGGACACACATGAAGGAAGCAAAGTCAAGCTGTAGGAGGTTTCACTCCCTAGTCCTCTGCTTAGGCTCTCTCATATCTCAGGGCACACTGGGTCCTCTAAGCCAAATGCACCACCTGGATGGGACATGGGAATAGAGGAAGGAGCAGCAAGGGTACCAATAATACTTTTTATTATTAAGGACTGAAAACAAAGCCTGGGGTGATGGCAGGAACCTGGAAGTACTCTGATGAGCAGGCAGACATGTTTCCCTGGACAGTTCTTGGGCCTGTATGATTAGGAACAGAGTGCAAGGTGTGATTGTGCTGTAGACAGAAGATTGGAGGAGGTCACATGCAGAATAGGAAAACAGAGGCAGGGTGCGAAGAAGAAAGCACAGCACAAGAAAGACAAAGATGTCTAGAGACATAGGCTGGCCTGCATGTCCTTGTGAGGGAGGGGGACATGTGGTCCTTGGAGCATCTCTTCAGAAGCTCCAAACGTGGTGGATAGGATTCACATCTTGGCCTAACTCAGGCATACCTCCCATCCCTATGATCCTAAGGTTTCCTACAAAGGCAAACAAAATTCTTTGCCATTTCTTTTTGGATTTTTAACTACTTAGGGACAATTATGCTATTGAATACATTCGAAAATGATCTCCATTCTTCTAAGAGGCACAGTTTCGGGTTAGAGTCCTGGCAGTGGAGAAACTGTCTACATATTCCAATGTCTTTGCTGCCCCCAGCTATATCCTCAAAGGCTGGGTTGAGAAAACAAAAACCAAAGCACTGTCAATGCCTCAGCGTTTGGTGGAATGAATTCCAAATGCCAGCCCTCTTTATACAGACATTTCCTTGTTGGTTCATAATGGTTATGTAGTCAAAGGGGAGGAAATCGTCGGGGAGCACCCCGTGTGTCCCTTGCTGCTGCTTGTAGTGACAGTTGCTACCGAGAATCCGGATAGAAGCCGCCTGTGAGACTTCGGCTTTATTTTCCTGTGTTGTCTCTATTTTCAGATCCTACAAGCTGACCTCAAAGCTTCTGGAAGCAAGAAGCCCAGAATAAACAGATGGAAGCATGACCCTAGATGTGCCCTCTCCTGCCACCTCATCTAAAAATGGTGCAGAGCACTCTGATTTGACAGAAAAGAGGTAACCTCAAATGGGCTGATTCCAGAACAGACCTCATCCTTGGGTCAGGAGGCAATCAGGTTATGCTGGGTCATATTCAAATATTATTTCCAATTTGCACCTGTCGTAAAATAAAATTCAAGGCTCTTGACTGTGAAAGGTTCATAAAGTTAAAAAAATGATGTCAGTCACTACGGGAATAGTTCTTCTGTGTGGTCATCTGCAACTGGAGTAAACAACTACTGTTTCTGTAACACAACAGCAACGGGATCTCCCAAGAGGAAAGCCAAGACACTTGCTGACATTCTAGGAAGGGGATGTGCCAGGGCTCTCGCCTGCCAAGAGCTCCAGTTGTATTTCAGAACCTGATGGCCTCTACACAATGTTTCCAAAGAACTGCAGTAAACAGTACACTACAGGGATGTCTTCATAACCCTTGGTTAATGTGCTTCCACCACAGGACACTTTTATTATTAAGGAAGATATTTTGTTTTCCACAACCATTCATGGGATTAGCAACAATAAGCACAACCAAGACTCAAGTTTTGGGTCTAAATAAAGCATTGTGCAACCTGAAGGTTCGAAGAGGTGAGGCATATGCACACACACAGAACTCGTTTTCTGAGAGTGGGAAAAGAGGGAAACCAGGCAGAGGAGATGAGAGTACTGAAGGCTCAGACTTCTGGAATGCATCAGCTCCTCGGAGCCGTAACTGATAATCAGCTGAAAATGGAAGGACATGCTGGTCCTACATACTCCCTGGAGTCCCAAAAATGCCTTTTTGCACTAATACTCCACACAGGAACATCTGAAAGATGAATGGGTATGGCCCCCTCCCCCAATACTGTGCTCACACTGGAAATGGGTGGCAATGAAGAGAGACCAGAAGGACATGAACCAGGAGTCCAAGCCAGTGACATGGTGCAGAAGCTGGAGGGTCTGAGGTGACCATGCAGGGAAAGACTCTCATTACCAGACATCTGAATGAGTAGTGAAGACTCCATCCTTGAGGGACTCAGGAGACATCCAGCGCACAGGCAGTAACCCCTTCCCTCCTTTCCGGTAGTAGTCTGTCTCATAGATGTCTCGTGTCATACCAAAATCTGGAAGTTGCAGAGAAGACCGTTAGGCGCTGGAGCAGCTCTTGAAGCAGAGGCAACAGTACAGCTGCTGCCCTAGCACAGGACCCTTGGCCCTGTCCATGTTCAACTGGGACACAGCCATACTCCACTTTGAGGAGGCTCAGTATTACAGTTTGAAATTTTGTAAGGCAGAAATATTAAGACCTGATTAGTCACTTGACAGGCATACAAGAAATCTCTAGTCTTATACATTAAAATCTAGTTCCTTTAAGAAGTTTATTCTCTTATTATACTTAAAATTGGAGGTAGCTTGCAAATTACTGAGTTCCATGATTTATGAAGAAAATATACACTTCATAGACCAAGAATTAGTGACATGTTTTTAAAGCCTAATCAAATACACAGGAGAGTGTAGACCTCATTTACTTGGTAGCATGGCCCTATTGCCACGGAAAAGGCCTTTCACCACTCAGTAAGGGGGGATCTATCCGGAGTAACAATTCACAAAGATGAAAGTACATGGTGAGAGGTTTAAGAGATGCTATTTACCAGGCTCCAAGGCTATTACCCAACACTCGTATTTAACATAATACTCCCACTCCTTTTAAAACATTTCTTCCACCGGGGTTCACATCCCAGCATCCACATGGCAGCTAACAACTGTCTGTAACTCCAGTTATAAGGGATCTGACAGCCTTTTCTGTCCTCTGAGGGCACTGCATGACACAGGTGCACTTACCTACATGCAGGCAATATATGCTACATATAAAATAAAAATAATAAATAAAATATTTAAAAATTTTTCTTCCATTTTCTACATCTCCTGAAGGCGTCACATAATTATACTTGATGGCAGGCTTATTTTATAATCCCAGATTATCTTCATCAGATTTTGATTTTCCACTCAATCACATAACCTTTTTTTCACATAAACTCTTCTATCCTCCTTTCCAGAAGAAAGAGTGCTCTACTTAAAAAAAAAAAAAAAAAAAAAAAGCCCTTTCATATCTTTAACTCAAACAGGTAAGATTACAAAGGTGAAGCAAACCCACAGAGAATGACATTTCTTGGATGTTAGTCAACAGTATTGACTTCTTCTATGATAAGAGCTATCAAACTGCCCCTGGTGAAGTGACGGGCCTGTCTGTAATGCACAAACAGCAGGCACTGGGAGAATAGTGAGAAACCCTCAGGAAGAGTCAAAATGAAGTACTCAAGCCCAAGTCTCCTCTCTGAATTAATCCTGTGACATGCAAATGAGAGGCTCAGCCTGCACTCACATAAAATGGGAGGGAAAGAATTCCAGAGAACATCTCTCTTCCTAAACACAAAAGAAAAAATTTAATTCTATAATTCTAGAAAGAAAAATAACAATGATAAAACATTGTTATAAATATGCCACATGGTTAACTGGCAAAGGCAGTCCTTATAGAGTTTAAAATATCGAGGAGCACAAAAAAGCATTTCTCATGAAGTAGGACAAAAGTAGCCTTAACTGAGTTTCGGCCTGTGTGGGAAGGGTAGACAGGAGAACAGGAAGAGGACATAGGCACAGGCTTACTTCCTGTAGCACCCAATTCTTCCTACCTCTTGGCTTTGTCCTGTCATTACTTTCATTTCAGAGGTGGAGACGCCAAGGCTTTCCAGGCCTTTTAGGCATTAGTGACAGGGCAGGGACTGAAGCTTAGGCCAACATGGTGGTCTCCTCTGCACTAAGGGGGAGGAGCTACAATCTGGGTCCCCATGAGAAAGTGAAGGATGGGAAGCAGGAAGTATCACAAAGGCTGGAAAGGGGCATGGCTCTGGTCTGGGAATGCTGAGGCAGGACAGCTTCTTGAGGGATAAATGGGTTCCAAGGGCCGTAAATAGGAGTATGCCTGAAGGGCTGAGCCCAAGAACAAGACATGCCTTGAGTAACTCCAATGACTGAGTAATGTCTGCTCAACAATATAGCTGCATGCCAACACCCCTAGCCCCTACAAGTAAATGCAAAATGAAGATACACAGATAGCCCCACTCTGGAAACCTCGCTAGATGGACTACTCACTTCTCACTAAGTGGCCAAAAACATTTCATTCAAAAATCACCACTAAGGGAAAACAAAGTATTGCTAAAGGAAAGCAAATGTTTCCTGAGCACATGGTTCAAGAGGCAGTCAAAGGTTAACAGCAAACAGTTTTTTGCATGTTGTCCCCTTGTTCTATCTCTGAATGATTATTTGGCAATGTTGAACAGTCGCTCTGTCCTATCACAGTGGGATAGTTAAGGTCCTGGTAAGATCAGGTAGTTTCCTGAGCAACCCTAATGCTATGTGCATTTTTGTTAGGTAGATTAAAAGACCAAAGCAGACACATGCACAGGAAGGCTGGAAGAGTTTCTTTCTAACCAGAGATCAGAAACGTAATCCAGCCATTAAAAAAAATTTTCTTTGGTCTTTCTGAGACAGGGTCTCCCTGTAGCTCCTGCTGACCTGGAACTCCCTACGTAGACCAGGCTGGTCTCTATCTCACAGAGATCCACCTGCCTCTCCGTCCCTAGTGTTGTGATTAAAGGTGTGCACTACCATGCCCAGCTCCAGTCCATGCTTTTATATTGCAGTGAGTGGTGGCAATAAGGGGTCTAACAGGAAGCTAGAAAGCTAAGATCAGGGCAGGAAGTGATATGCTAGAGGGGATCAAGAACTTGATGCTACCATTGGGGGATGTAGCTCAGCAATACAGTACTTGACCAGCATGCATAAGGTCCTGGGTTCAATCCCTAGTAGCAGCAAAAACAAATACAAGAAGATCTTGGAGCCGACCCGCCAGCTTACTGGGTTCAGACCCACTAAGTAGTGATCTTCCCTCACCAGAGAGACTGGCATGCATGCCTTATCACTGGCCCTGGTCTGTGGAAGGGCTTCATCTTAGGGACGCTTCACCTTATAGGAACTTCTATGGGCCAGTCCAGGGACAATGCTCCTTATAAACCAGGGAAATTGAGGGGAGACTGCATAATGACTTATTGTCAAGTCGAAATCACTTGAGGATGCTGTTCTGATCATTTCCGTAACCAATGCTCTACATAGCTGACCTTAGGAACCATGGTTCCTACCTGGATTGCCATGTCAAGATGCTCTTAGATCAGAACCAGGAACCAGAGACAATAATACCAACTACACACCTTTGCACTAAAGAACAAGTCTTTGAGCTTGCGTAACATTAGAAAACCTCTCCAGCAGCAGGCTAGTATCCACAGGGCCCCTAAGATACCTGTGAGTTTAGTTTTTTTTTTTTTTCCCCACTCTGGAAAGTAAAGGACACACCTCCAATTTTGACGGTGAAATCTTCAGCTACCATGCAATTCCGCGCAGCAAGATCTCTGTGGACAAACTTGTTCGCATTGAGGTATGCCATGCCATCTGCAATCTCTCCAGCCATCTGGATCATCTTGCTTAAACTTGGAGGTGATAGGACTGGATTATTCTGTTGCAGATTAAAAAAAAAAAAAAAACTCACATGAGAACTTTGGAAGTTTTTTCTATTTCTAGGGTTATTCTAGAGGGTACGCATGCATGCTTGATTGAGTGGCACAGGTCATCCTGCAGGAAGTCAAGTCTCGCTCAGAAGGAACATTTCACTGCTAAGACCCTGGCCAGCATCTGCTGATGGTAAGGGTCACATACCTTGTTCCCTGATCACATCCCACAGGGCTGCTGTGGAAACAACAATCGGCACTCCTTGGAACCAGCATTTTCTTTTTTCTTCTTTTTCCATTTTTGTATGTATGTTTGCATATATGTGGGCACACGTGTGTGCACATGCATGTGGAGGACCAAGGCTGATATTGGAAATCAATCTCTTACATCTTATTCATCTGGGCAGAGTCTTGCAATCAATCCCAGATCTGGCCGATATGGCTTTGTCTTGCTAGGCAGCTTGCTCTGGGGCTGCTTTGTCTCAGACTTTCAAGGCTAGAATTTCAGGTGGGCTGCCATGCCTACCCAAAATTTATGTGGGCTCTGGGAAGCCAAACTCCATACCTCAAGCTTGTGGGGCAAATGTTTAACACTAAGCCATCTCCTCAGCCCCAGGACAAACATTATTTAAAGCGAATGGAGCAGTTTTTGATTACTAAGGATTCAGTTACTTAGATTCCTACTAGTTTATATGTTCCTTTGACTTTCATAATCAAAGTGCAGGTAAAAGGAAGGGCAAGAACATTCGTACAAAGGCCAAATGGAACAAATATGTATTTCCTAAATAGGCTCTGCTAGGGTTTGTTTATCTTCTTTCTCTTCTGCTTTCTTCTAAGGCACAGAGATATGAAGAGTAACGTCTTCATCTTGGATTACTATTTTCTCTGCACACCTAGGAAAACTGAAGTTCATCAGGAGTTCACCTTGGAGGGGACCAAGGTCAGTCACCAGCAGCATGGGCAAATGTCCCACTTGCAGAGGAGAGCAAAATACTGCCTTTGGTATCAAAAAGAATTACCCCTGGCACTAATATCTATTTGGAAAAAAGCTTATAGAAAATATATGCCCAAGGAGCCGATGAGACACCTAAAAAGACTGATGACTTAAGGTCAATTCCCAGGACCTACATGGTAGAAAGAGGGAGCCATCTCCTGCAAGTTGTCCTCTGACCTCCATACACACGTATATGTGCACATACACATACACAGTAATACACAACACACAGATAAATGTAAAAAACTATGCCCAAGGCTCTCTGACACTTCACCCCCACATGTAAAACCAATCACGATTCCACAGTTTAGACACTTAACTAGCTTGTGTGTGGGTACCAATATATAAGATTGTGACTTGGTTTCCCTAACTACAAAGCATCTCATATAATATTGCAAAGCTATCTCATTTTGCTAAGTCCCACACATCACCTTCCTAACTCATTTTGTGAGCCACAGGAAGTGCATGACAGGGCTCTGGAATCATACCACCCAGGTTCTTCCATACAGTCCCCACACAGCCTGGCCATGATGAACACTCAGTGAATGCTGGCTCTTGCCCAGGGAAAGGCTAAGTTCCCATTGAAAGCTAGTATCTAGGTATCAGGTAACAGCTCTCCAAGCACCTCTAGGTGGGCTGTCCAGATTCCATGATAGCTTTTATTGAGTTCTTTACTATTATTTTGATTCAGGGTCTCCTATAATCCAGGCTAGAGTGCTAGGATTACAGGTGTGTGCCACCATATCCAGTTTATGATGTGCTGGGGAGCAAACCCACCCAGGGCTTCAGGCATGCTAGGAAAGCCCTCTACCAACTGAGCTACAATCGCAGCCCATGTATGGGTTCTGAAGAGGATGCCAAGAGTGACTCTGGTGATTTAAATGTTCATCACTCAGCTTTCTGGGGGATGTCACTGGAGAAAGCCAAAATCACCATTTTTTTTTTTTTTACATAGATGTCTTCTATTTTTTTAAATTCACTTCTATTTTATGTGTATGGATGTCTTGTCTGTATGTAAGTAAGTGTACCATGTGTGTGCAATGCCTGTGAAAGCCAGAAGAGGGTATCAGATCCCCTGAAACTGGAGTTATGGAGAATTGTTAGCCACTATTTGGGTACTGGGAACTGATCCTGGGTGCAGAGGTGGAAGAGCAGCCAGTGTTCTCAAGTGCTAAGTCATCTTTCCAGCCTTTACGGATATCTTCTTTAGCTGTATTTTTTTCCTCTTAGAATTTAACATTGTCTTTTAATCTCTTTAGGGCTTTAAATGTGCACAATACATACACTAGGACCTATGTAAGTGGTGTAAGGTTTAGGCTCCTAGCACATACTAGAGCATGAATGAAGTATGAATGAAGTTCACTGGGAAGCTGTCACTCATCATGTGAAAAACAATAAAAAAGAGGGGCTTAATTTTATGCAGAAAGAGTTGATTTTGTCAGTCCATAGTGTAATATTACCATTCTTTCATTTATCTCAAGGGAGTAAAAGTCTTTTATTTGGTTAGAGCTACTTAAGACAAGCACACATAAGCATCTACACTTAGTGAAACAAATCAGCAAGTTGCAATGGGGGAGGGGTGGAACAATGAAACTAGGATACATATTTGTATACATTTCTATTTTGGCATGAGTTAGACAAAATAAAAAAAATCTGATGAATTTAAAGCTAACTATTATATCTGAAAAGGACTACGGTAATCACTGAATTATCCTGTCTGTCTCTTAGACTCTTATCTGTCTCTTATACATGAAGAAACAGAGGTCCTGAAATGTCTAGCTGCTGTCTTCAGGATTGCAGGTAACCAATGGCAGGGTCAGTTCTGAGACTACAAGTTCTAGTTTTTATTCTGTGCCTGAATTAAGGATGAAAGGGATAAGCAGCACTTGCAACTCTTCAGAGGTGCCTCAAAGGAGACAGACAGACTTCCAGTCACCCATTTGATCAAGCTTTTCTCCTTCAAGCAGACTGTGGATATAAGGGGCCAGGAAAAGGCTCCATTATGCATCCAGGGACTAATGCTGACAGGAATAGAGGCTAGAAGAGTTATCAACTGTTGGTTCAAAGCCTTGGTCCCACACATAGCCTTGTGGCTCTCCCTAAAGTCCCAAACCATGTGCTGTATGTAATGAGGTCATTTGTGAACAGATGCTTGGAACTAAAATGAAGGAACTTTCACTTGGGAGATGATTAAGCTAAAGATTAAAAGAAAACAAAACCTTAAATAGAGCATGGGAACAAAAGACAAAAGGGGTGTGGAAAGAGAGAAGTTTCCCCTTCTAGAAAATTTCAGACAGACAAGCTTCTAATTCACAAGCACAAAGTCAAGGATCCACTGAGGCAGCACAATAAAGGCAGCTGGTCCTGGTATTATTTCTTAGCATTTGTCTATGAGTTATTATTAGAATTAATGACTTATAAGTCAGACTTCCATATGCTAAAGAGTTGACTCAGGATTCAGCCCAAAATGCAGGTGCAAAGTTTGAGAAGTCTCTAAAGCAGACTTCACTGCCAGTGCAAAGCAAGAACAGTGTGTCTACATGTGTGTACCTGTGTATGTGTGTGTGTGTGTGTGTGTTGGGCTCCTGAGCAAACAACTGTCTTGTGTTCAGACTGAGTGGGAAATCATCCTAGCAGTTTTCTAGGGGCAAGGGCCAGGGCCCCACCAGTCTAATAATGAACTCTATCTAAGTGTTTACTGAAAGGATTCTTGCCACAAGTATGGCCCTGGGATGAACGCTACAGGGAACAGGGTTTGAAGAAGGGGCACACTCAGAGAACAATGGCAAGAGAAAATGCACGTCTGGTAGAGAGTCAAGTACATCAGGAAGTTTGTAGAGGAGGCTAGCCCTGGCAACTGGGCACTGATGTGTCCTGGGGGTGGGTGTGTGGTTTTATGAGATGCTGGGGTAGAAGGAATGCAGAAACAAGGCCACAGAGGTACTGGAATGGACTAGGTGGTATCTGAAGAGAGGCAGGGCCTTCTCACAAACATCCCAATCTGCCTGTGGTTGGGAAACCTTTTACCTAAGGGATCCACAACCAAGTATGCAGCAAGACACTCAAGACCAAGAAGTAAATTAATTGTAAGACACATTTTCCCAAGGGAGCTCCTGGAGGAAATGGAATAGGCAAGATAACATGGTGGGAATTAAAACTGACCTCTATTTCTGGCCTCAGAGACCTGAGATAACTTTTGAGATCCCCGCGTGTCATTAGTTCCATGATGACCAGGGTAGGCTGGCCCTGGGACACCACGCCCAGCAACCGCACCTGGGAGGAATCAAAAAGAGAAGGACTCAGTGGGTGGATGGGGGAGGTTTTCCATACAACCCATACTATCTGGAACTATGTGGTGTTGGAGCCTGATGGTTAGAAGCAGAGCTGTTGTGAGAGGGGCATGGTCACCACCACAGGGGTCTTAGGTAATAGGCAATGGGTAACTAACTATCCATGGGACGGACAGAAGATGAGGCACCAAGCCCAAAGATGTGGCCACAGGTACACAAGGTAGCTCTGGGGATGCTTCCTCTCTATGTCCAATCTTGGCTTTTCAGGGACTTTCCCTTACCACATGGTGACAGTTGAACTCCTTCATCACTGAGGCCTCGTTCAGAAACTCTATCCTTTCACGCATGCTTGCAGCCTCATTTACTGTCTTGATGGCTACCCTGGTTTCAGGTTCGTCCTTGACCACACCCTTGGCCACTCCTTCATAGACCATCCCAAAGGATCCCTGCCCAAGCTCCCGGTTCATGGTGATCTTCTCTCGAGCAACCTCCCATTCATCAGGCACGTACACTAGAAAGTAAGGGACAGAGACAATGATTGAAAGATACATGGAAATCAGCCGTTAGACAAGACAGAGTGTTTAGGGGAAATGTCAGACTAGAGAATACAGGATGTTGTTTCCTAAAACCCACAATGTATCAGGACACAAAGGCATGACTTACTCTTAATAAATGTCCCTACATGCTTCAGATTTGAGTAGGACTGTACACTAAAGGATTCTGAGACACTTTGAGGGTAATACCAACATAGAAGAACCAGAAGGAAACAAAGACACCTAGGATAGGAAACAAAGCAGTGGTTCCTTTTTTCTCCCTTCCTCAGGAGGGGAAAAAAGGAAATTAACTGTAAGAGATATAGAAGGTAAGATGGGGAATTTTTTTTTTTTTTTTTAAATTTTTTATTCTGGATGAAGGAAGGGCCAGAGTGTGTGTGAGAGGTGCCAAGTGCCTTCTACATGGATTTCTAGCCTGCATGATCTAACAGGGCACCCAGGTCCTGCAGGGTTACTGAGCAGCTGCATGTGGCTAGTCTAACTGAGATGTGCTATAAGTATAAAATATACATTAGATTTCAAAGACCTGGTTTTGTTTTAAAGTAAAAAAAGTTGGTAAATTTTATATTAAAACTGAATTTTGGATGTATTAGGTTAAATATCAGCTTTGCTTTACATTTTAAAATTTATGATTACTAGCTGAATGTGGTATAACATGCCTGTAATCCTATCCCAGGACTTGGGGGGCTGAGGTTAGGAGAGGAAGCTTGTGAGTTGAGGCCAGCCTGGACTACATAATAAGACCAATGGCCACTGCACTCATGGGACCCTTCTGGCTCATGCACACTGCTCTGCTCCTTCCACAAGCATGTCCAACAAACCTGAGACTGAGACTGAGACTGAGAAATGTGGTAAGTCAAAACAGAAGACAGAGACATTAAAGAAAAATTCTCTGCTTTCAAAAGAAACAACTGAATAGGAAAAGCAAGTGGGTAAACTGTAACTAATATTCACACTATGTTCCATAAACACTGTCTTATACTGGGTATGGTGGTGCATGTCTTTAAACCCAGCACTCGGGAGGCAGAGGTAGGTGGATCTCTGCGAGTTTGAGGCCAACCTGGTCTACATAGTGAGTTCCAGGCCAGCTGGGGCTACAGGTAGACCCTGTCTCAAAAAGACCAAAAATCAAAAACAAGAACAAAATTACTGTCTTATTTCACTTTTAGAAAAGATTTTATTTATTTTTAATGTGTATGAGTGTTTTGCTTGAATATATGCATGTGCATTGAGTGAGTGAGTGCCTGGTGCCTGAGGAGGCCAGAAGAAGGCTTGAGATCCCTTGGAACTGGAGTTATGGACAGGTATTAGCTGCCAAGCAGGTGCTGGGAACTGAACCTTGGTCTTCTAGAAGAACAACCAGTGCTCTTAACTGCTGAGCCCTCTCTATATCCCTTATTTTATTTCTTTTAGCTGTTTAACTTTTTAAGATGCAAAGAGGCTGGATCAAGTTTTAAATGACTGCACTGCCCTTCCATATGAAAGAGTTGTGAACTACTGACAATGAAGGTTGTGCCCACCTCTCTCATGGGTCGGTCTGCCTGGCTGGCAAGGAAAAGAATGTGCATGTTGCTGAATGAAGAAGCTAATGGGAAGTGGAAAAATCTAGAGTAAACTTGAAGATAGTTAAAGGTGTAAAATGTAGTTTAATCAGAGTATTGCTTTTTTATTCAAATGATTTTAGTTACTACAATGCTCAAATTTTGAAACTATGCAAATAAGTTATAAAACCTAACAAAACAAAACAAGCAGAAAAACCAAACAAAACCCAAGGGCTGGGGATGTAGATCAGTGGCAGAGCATTTGCCTACCATGAACAAGGCCCAGGATCCCCAGACTCCCCAGCAGAGGGGACTACTGGACCTCTAGAGAGGGACAGAAGCAACTGAGCTCTGGGACTGAGGGGCCTCGGTGGTAACCTCAGGGCTTTGGCCTGGATTCTGTAACCTCAGGGGCTTAACCCTACATGGTAAAGGGCTGGGAGACACCACAGTAAATACAGAGCCTAAGCAAAATTCCTTCTCTAGCTTCCATTTTTGGTTATGTTTGATATAGTTTGAGAAAAATAAATAAATGGATAGTTCTAGGAAGAAAAGAAGGAAAGAAAGAAGGGAGGAAAACAAACAAAAACCAAACAGGCTTTATCCTACATCTTCAGCAGGTAGAGTAAAAACTGAAGATCAATCTAGTCCATAAAATCTATAGAAAACTGTCCATTATAACCAAAATCTAATGCTGTGTGTTGAAAAAATGCTGTCTGATGGGGCACAACCTGGTAGGAAGGAGATTCTGGCTCAGAGACTGAGACTGGGCGAAAAATCAGGACTGTGTTTGCTTTTATGTTTTCAGATGCTGAGCTGGGGCCTAGGGCTGGATGTGAGAGACCAGAGGGGTCACCACTGTAATAGAATAGCCTCACATTATAAGCACTTACCTTAAGTTTTCAGGGAAAGATGTTTATTATAAATTAGGCCTAGAAGATCACAATGATTTACATTTTGAGGAACGTCACCTACATATTTATCTATTTATTCATTTTTCTTATTGACTGATTTTGTCAATGTCTCACTATATAGTCCAGACTTCCCTTGAACTTGCTATAGAGCCCAGGCTGGCCTTGAATTTACAATCCTGCCTTAGTCTCCCCCTGTGCTGGGATTTACAAGTATATTCCAAAACACCTGGCTCCCAGACACATTTCTTAATTTCTTAGTCCATATGTTTCTACAAGTTTCTCAAATGGAACTCTGCTCTCCGTGGGGCTCAGGCAGCTTGCATCCATGAAGAGGCTAAGCTTGCTTAGGGAGGGTACAGCAGATCAGGTCTTCACAACATACCTCAGAAAAGATAGGGCCACTGTCTCCATCCATTTATCTTCAAGGATCCAGGCTAGCTTTTAATGAGAATTAATCATGTAGCTTGCCATAGAACATGGAGCTAAAACCAATCAAATCAATTTCTGGGGAGGTCCCTGGAGTTAATGCCCTCAAGCTTTTTCTCTAAATTCAATCTAGTAGCTAACTTCAACCAGCACACTTAAGCTCCACCAGCCAAAAGCTGTTCATAAGTGCTACAATGTTATCAGTGCTTTCCTGTAGGGGATTCTCAGTGTACCCCTGAGAACAGCGACATGCAGATTTAACTCTGGGAGAAAGAAAATTTTAAGCACCTTTGAGCTGCAATGGCACTTTGTTGCCCCTTGAGGAAAATGGCTGTGTGACACTTGTGAGATGGCTGAATAAGTTAAGACAGAAGTTTCCACCTGTTGGCCTAGGTGGCAGTGTTTGTCCCTGCTTTGTTCTGAAGAACTATATACACTATGCAAAGAAACAAAATGTGATTTCAATCATAATCACAGGCTCTGATTTTGCTACATTAATTCTAAACTGTAAACTTTTTGGACATAGCATAGTTAAAGATGCAAATGCCAAAGTTGGTTCTTTGGAAGCAGAGCAGATTCTCTTATACACTCCTACGCAAGTGGCCTTGAACTGCTCCTATCAATCAATTTTAATGGGGGGTGACTCCTTAATCTAATCTCAATCTCTCTCTCTCTCTCTCTCTCTCTCTCTCTCTCTCTCTCTCAAAAAAAAACTCCTCAATTTCCCATTTCCCTCCTCCTCTTCTCCCTCCCTATACACATTTGTGTATGTGTGAGTGGACAGAGGACAACCTTAGGTGTCATCCTCAGGAGCTTGTTTTCTTCACTACTGGGGATAGAACCCAGGACTTTGTCCATATAAAGCAAGTACTCTACCCACTGATCTACATCCTTAGCACTGCTCTGCTTTGTTTTATTGAGGCAGGGTATCTCACTGGACTGGAACTCATCTTTTGGGCTAGTTGACCATCAAGTCCCAGGGATCCGGTCTTTGCCTTCTTAGCACTGGAATTATAACCATACACTACCATGTGTGAGTTTTGGGGCTCAAACTCAGATTCTCAGGCTTGCATGGGGAAGCACTTTACTGAGCTGCCTTCCCAGTTCCTTTTTGTTGTTTTATAAAAGTGTTTATTAAAGTCTAGCTAGCATGGCTGCACCTCTGGCTATATAGCAAGCAACTTAGGAGACTGAGGCAGCATGGAAGGTTTGCTTGAGCTGAGGTTGAGGCTAGCCTCTACAACGTCATAGGATTTAGAGAAAGACCTTGTCTCAAAAATACAAAACAATACTGCTCCTGTTGGCATACACAAGGCTTACCTAGATTCTTGTTTTGTTTTTTTTTTTTTTGCAATGTCATAGGATTTAGAGGAAAACCTTGTCTCAAAAATACAAAACAATACTGTTCCTGTTGGCATACACAAGGCTTACCTAGCTTCTTGATTTTTTTTGCTTACTTATTTGTTTTTGGTGATGCTGAGGAGGGAACCCAGGGTCTTATACATGCTAGACCTTTTACCACTAAGCTACATACATACCCAGCCCTGCTTTGAAAAAATATTTATTTAAAAATATTCATTAAAATTATTTTGAAAAAAAATTTATTTATTTTATGTGTATGAGTGTTTTGTCTGCATGTATGCAAGTGCACCACATGTATGCAGTGCTCATAGATGCCAGAAGAGGGTGTTGAATCCCCTGAAACTAGAGTCACATCTTTGTGGGGGCTGGTAACTGAACTCAGGTCTTTTGTAAGAATAGCTAGTACTCTTAACCACTGAGCCATCTCTTCAGCCTTTGCTTTTTTCTTTTTTTTTTTTTTTAAAAAGGAGAAAGATGGTCTCCATTACACTTTGAAGTGTGGTGTGCATCCTTCTGGAATAGTTTCTATATAGTACAGACATATACACGCACGCCTATTAAAAAAATAACGTTGGGAGACCTTGTTGTAAACAGGAACAATGTCCTCATTTTTCTGCTCCTCATGCCCTTTTGGAAGAGGCTGTTTTTGACTGGCTTTACTATAAACATAATTTGGCTAGAAATGATTAAAGAAACCATAGTAAAACCATACATATTTACATAGTGCCTTTAAATTACTAAAGCATTTCCCTGTGTTTTCTCATTTGATTAGGACAATCAATTAGAGCACTCATGACTCTTTATTTTGTATCTCTTGCACACCTACTTGCACTCCTGAAGCAAAAAGGCAGTAAATACATGCTTTTCTAAGCACACTCCACCAAGGTCACACTTATTCATTTCATGGGCCTGGTCCAGCCCCTCAGGTGGCAGACTTCCTTACCTGTCCCTGTGACCCGAGTCCTTTTAGACATCACATGGTCAACAGGATGCAGCAAGAGATTCTCATGCTGGGGATGCGTTCTCATCCTGACTTCCCCACTGCTCAACTGTGTGACTCTGAGCAAGTCCCTTCTTACTGTTTCTTTCTTCACCAGCATCAGATGGGCATACGGGATCCCACTTTGCAGGGGATGCATTTTGAAAAGGCTCCCAATGTAAGGATATTAGCATTATACGAACCAGTTTTATGCCTCCCTGATCTGACAACTAAAAAGTCAGTATTTAAGTACTAGCAAAAAAAAAAAAGAAGACAGCAAAGGAAGCGAAAGGAGAAATAACCACTAAGTACAACTCAGCTTCCAAGCCAGACCTTCTGAGTCAGTTAACTAAATGACCTTCATTAGGTACCCCACAGGGAATATGGATGAGGTTTGAGGCTTGTCAGGCGAGAATGGCAGAGGGGATTTTTCCAAGATCACACAAAGCCACACAGCCTTAAGAGGGCTGGAACCAGACTCCTAGCTGAAGCTCACTCAGGGCTCTGCAGCACATCCTCTGATTAGATGTTAGCAATTAAAAACACTTCTTTCATTCTGGGATAAAATTTCAAGCAAGTAAGCAAACTGATTACTGGTCTGGCCACATTCATCTCTGGAACCTGGTTTTCCCAGGGGCATCTTATGGAGTCATAGAATTTATGACAGTCACTGAATTTCTAAGAATATTACTAAAAGACTGAAAAATGTTATCAAAGATCATAGGATAAAGGTGCTTCAAAATTATGCAAAGCTTTCTCTGCTTAGCAACACCCTGAAAACTCCCATACCCAACCCCCTAACCACCAATGTGACCATGGCTGGGACTCTTACCATCGGCTGCACTGAAATATTCTGGGTTCACAGAGGCATACAGCACCCCATTCCCCAATCTGCTGTTATTTCTGTCAAAAAAGATGAAATTCAGGTCAACAAACCCCATCTCTATACATTTCTGTGAACACTTTCATCTTTGTTGCATCCATTTTGTTGGTTTGTTTCATGAAGTATCTTGAGAAAGGGACTGAAGCATGCTCCCTGCCAATGAGACTCTTGTCTGCAGTCCTCATTCAGCCCTAGCAGACCAGGAGACATTTGAGGACAAGTCTCTTGGCTTCTTCGGTGGCCCCAGATTAGAGCTTTTTAAGAAACATTTGTTTCTTTGCTTCACTGGAAATAACAAGGCTTATTTGATTGGGAGGGCTAAGCCGGAATGCCTGGAGGAGCTCTCAGGGAGCCAACAGTCTGTGTGCCAGAACAGCCAGTAAGGGGAAGATGGGTACTGAAGAAAAAGTGGCTGGGTTTTTTTTTTTTTTTTTTTTAACCTGGGTGTTGCGGGTTCTCCTCAGGCCAGCTGTGAAGACCCTGACCTGGATCGGGTCCCCTGC
>NW_008355272.1:10497613-10631341 GCF_000622305.1 Nannospalax galili
TCGTGGCACCAACATTGTGTGTGCCAGAACAGCCAGTAAGGGGAAGAGGGGGACGAAAGAAAAAGTGGGGGGGTTTTTTTTTTTTTTTTTTTTTGCTATTGTTAAATCATTAGGAAATGTTCTCTTTTTCCGCTGAACATTTGACTGGGAAATCACATTATCCAATCTGTATGTCCCCCCAAAGATGACCTTTGTTCAAGTTCAAGCCATCAAACTACTTGGATACAGAAATCATTCTGTTTGGCCCAGGCACTCACCTCTTCCTATGGAAGACGTACAACATGATCACCAGCCCGCCCACGATCAGCAGGATGGCGACCGGCAGAGCAATGATCAGATGGATGAAATTCTCATACGTTGCTGCAGAAACAAGGAGGAAACAATATGATGTCACCACATGAATAATCGGCTTGTCTCATCAGTTTTATCTTAGTTGGAAGTATGACAAAACCAGTCCTGAAAATGCCTTCTCTTCCCTATCACACAAGGGGATTCTTAAGGTAAATAGTGGCAGAACTAGCACAGCAAGCAAACTGAACTATTTGGGAAAAAAGGTAAATAAATATAGATTGAAGTATATACTGTTTTTAAGTACTAATATAATAGCAGATACAACAGCCGAAACGATGGACTGAAGGTAAATAACTATGCATTTTAGTGGAAATGCACACATTTGCTGAAATAAAAGAGCCATATATATACTGCTGAGACTACACTGATCTTTAAGATAGTTACACACACACACACACACACACACACACACACACACACGATAGTCCCTCTTGCCAATGTTGCTCTGAATTCTTGACAAATATCAGAAACAAGGTCAAGTCTGAGGTCACAGAGCTTGCAGGAGCACTTGTCACCAGTACTTGTATGACAGATGATAGGTGGGGCATTCAGATCCTTATCACTGAAAATTCTGCCAGATGCAAGAACTCAGTATGCCCCTAGGTAGAGAAAAGTCATACACACACACACACACACACACACACACACAGAGAGAGAGAGAGAGAGAGAGAGGCCCCAAGGAAGAGAAAAATAAAAAACACCCAACCACACACACACACAAACGGAGAGAGAGAGAGAGAGAGAGAGAGAGAGAGAGAGAGACAGAGAGAGAGAGAGAGAGAGAGAGAGACAGAGACAGAGAGAGAGCGAGAGCAGGAATGCATAAAGGAAGGGAAGGAAGATGGGAGGCACAGGATGCCACCCCCCCATGTCCCCCTACCCCAGCCGGAAACATCCTTCAGCCTAAGTCCTGCAGAGAAAGGTATGCTTTCGGTCTGGTAAATGGCATCCCCAAACAGAAGGATGGCCTGCAGGAGACATTGGAGGGATGTTAAGGCCAGCTGATGAAGGGCTACTGCAAGCTAAGTGATTTTAACTCCATCTGCAGACTAAAAGGAGAATGAACTCTTTCAAAGCCAGAAGTTTACTAGTCAGACTCATATATTGGGAGATGATTGCATGTGATGGCAGACTGGTGCTGGGGACACTGTTATCTGTGGGAAGAGTTGGGGAATGTGTCACTCTCCCTGAGTATACTGTGTTCTACTTAGTTCAGACCACAGATAGAGATCCTTTCTATAAACAAGCAAGATCAGACAGATGACCTAGCTTTCCCAGGGTGACACTGGTAACTGGTAGGTTGGGTTCCAAGATGGGAGCCTGCAGACATAGCTCCTAACAGTTCTGATACAAGTAACTGTGAGGCTCTGAGCTAATGGTAGTGGGCATGGAAATGGAGAGGCTGGATTCCAGGTATCTAACAGACAGATTCTGTAAGACTTAAACTAAATGAAAAACTAAGTAGCTGGAGAGATGGAAAAGAGAGGGACAGCTGTGAGAGTCCTCATTTGGGTGACCATTTGGTGACGAGGTCACCAACAGAATTAAGGAACTGAAAAGGATGGAGGCATTTTGAAGGCAGCAATTTGGGTTTTAGGTTTGTGACACGGAGCCTGCAGTACCCACTGAACACTAAAGAAGAAATGTTTACATTGGGGCTGATGAGATGGCTCAATGGATAAAAGTGCTTGACTTGCAAGTCTGCCGACCAAAGTTCAATTCCTGGAACCCACATAAAAATGGAAGGAAAGAATCAGCTCCACAAAGTTGTTCTCTGACCTCCACATGTGCATATATCACATATTCAGCAATAATAAATAAACTCTATTTGAGTTTAAAAACCCAAATAGAAATGTCTACTTGGAAAGGAGTTTGGGGCTCACTGGGGACATGACATGGGTCATAAGTCACTAAACAATGATTATGATTAAGTCCCTAAAAACTATTCTCCGGGGGGGGGGGGGGGGGGGCAGATTTAAAGGTCATCAAACTATATTGTATCAAAATCACAAAAATTAGATAAAAATACAAAAACTATTCTTATTTTTGAAATACTATAAAAGCAGAATCAAAAAAGCTTAATCTAAAAATTAAGCCTATTTCAAAATCAAGTATCTTTCAAAAATCAATGCAGGCTACTACATCCAATTCCTCAAAAATACTCAAAGATAGCACTGCCAGTGGGAAGCTAGCAAGCTTTTCTTTTTTCTTCCCTAAGGACTATTTCTTATATTTGTATTTCTGATACTACTTACTGTTCAGGTTGTACTGTTTTCTTTTTTGAGTTTCACATTTCAACAGGGACACAGAGAAACGAACTCATCCAGAAGAACAAAATGGCTAGAAAATTGGTCTATGCGACTGCTGTTCAAGAAAAGGCCAAAAGACCTGAGAATATTTAATCTAGAGGGGAGAAGGCTGAAGGGGAATTTAATAGAATTCAAACACGCCTGAAAAGTTCCTAAAAAGAACAGGTGCCAGAAAGCATCCAGAACTTCTCTCTCCTCTGAGAAGTGAGACTGAACTGTAGCAGGAGAGTCTTGTCTGACACAAGGAAAAGCTTTCCAGCAGCAAAGCCAGAATACAGCTTCAGTTTTGCTGTGGGGTATGCCAACTTCTGCTGGAGAAGCTCTATCAGAGAGCCTCTTGGATTCCTAGTGGCATCCTGGCCTCATAGGGTTACAAACAGAACAGCAAAGACAGGCAAGAACCTGCCCTCTCCCAAGAGAAGCCAAATTCACTCAGCACCATAAACCAATGCTACTAATTCAGATCATAGCCAAATTCCCAGACCTAGACTCTGTTCCTTAGGAACAAGCAGAAAGGGAGGGGAAGAGGGAAAGAGAAAATCGCTACTGAGTCTGGAGAGAGATGCAGGAATATTAGGGCTCCTGTGCTGGCAAGGTGGCAAAATGTACTGTGGTTAGGACAGGATTCCCCAAAGCCCAAATGAAGGCTTGGTTGCCATTCTGTGGCTCTACTGGTGGTGGCAACCCCCCCTTAGGTGGGGGCCTAGTGGGAGGAAGTTAGGTTACTGGGGGGTGCCCTTTAAGAGAACTGGAGGACTTGGCCCTCTTCTCGCTGCAGAGAACTCAAGATGAGCAGCTTTGTACCATCATGCAACCTTGCCATGATGCTCAGAAGTCTCACCACAGTTCATAGGAAATAGTCAACTGACTATGACCTCTGAGCTTTTCCTCCTTTTCTTTTTTTGGTTTCTACTTTGGTCTATTTTATTTTTTGAGACAGGGTTTCCTTGTAGTCCCAGTTGGCCTGAAACTCACTACGTAGACCAGGCTGGCCTTGAACTCACAGAGATCTGCCTGCCTCTGCCTCCTTGAGTGCTGGAATTAAAGGAGTGCACCACTACAAACGGTGATCTTTCTTCCTTTTAAGTGAATGATCTCAAGTATTTTCTCACAGCAATGGAGAGTCAACACATACGCTAACTTGTAAGACTAGCTTAACTGGACTCCATGAGAGAATTCAGATTATTTTAACTGACAAAATTCTCCAAGTATCTCAATTACTCCTAAAACCCAAATGTGGACAGAATGTAGCAGCAGGTACATAGAATCTTGGCTTATGGTTTACAATTCTAGTCACCTCCATCCTTTCACTATCTGTCACTATGAGGATTTCAGGCTTCATATATATCTTTAGACATCTGGTACTGACTAGGTGGATGACAGGAGTCTTAAAATTTCTAATTTTAATTGATATAAAATTATATATACATATTTTATCATGTACAACATATTTTTAAACATGTATAATTTCTTTAATATAAGCACTAACTCATATCCTTAGCATTTTTTGTTGTGATAATACTTAGAACCTACTTTCTTAGCAGTAGTTACACAATTATAGCTATCATGTAATACAACTGATCTCTTCAGTTTTTTCTTGCAAAATTGGTTAGCCAGCAAGCCCTGGGAATCTGCCTGCCCAGCTCAGAGTTACTAGGGTTGCAGAAGCATACCACCACTATTCCTGGCTTATGTTGGGGATCTGAACTTAGATCCTCTAGTTTGCACAGCAGGTACTTTTAGCAACTAAGCCATCTCCCCAACCTGGCCAGATCTATCTGTACTACCAGAAAATCAGACAGCCTCAGAAGCCCAGGCCTCCTGAATTCTAGCCTAGCCAGCTTTGGTTTTACCATGATTCTCTCTCAGCAAGCCTTACTTTTGGCCGGGACATAGAAGAACACAGGATCCGTCCATGACCCATTCCCAGAGAGAGAGGTAGCCTGAATCCGGGCTGTATAGTTCCCTGGGTTTAGCCGGTTAAGCTTGGCCCCTCCATACTTCCTGTACTCCTGTCTGGACACACATTCCCGCTGATCCTAGGGAAATGAAATATGTGTTAACTTTCCACAAACACAAGAGAGATCCCATAGCTGCCAGTTCAACTCATCATGCTGGTAACTCCAGCTGTCCAACATCTGCCTAATAACTGTCACAGTCACCAATATAAAGAAGTTACATCTTTAAAGAAGTCTTCAAGTGGCCTCTCAAAATTGTAATCAAACATGTTTGTAATCAAAGTCCAGAAGACTGAAGTTATTAAGATGTATCTAGTTTTTGCTGTAAGGTCCCTCTTCAATGAAATCAATTTGGTGTAGTAATTTTAATTTTATGTGTATGACTTTAACCTACATGTGTATGTAAGTGCACCACATGCATGCAATGCCCAGAGAGGCCAGAAGAGGGCATCAGATCCCTGGAACTAGTGTTTGTGAGCTGCCACGTGGGTGCTGGGAACTGAAACCGGGTCCTCTGCAAGAGCAGACAGTGCTCTGAACCACTGAGCTATCTCTCCAGCCCCTTGTATATGTCTTTTTGAGACTGAGTTTTCCTGTAGCCCCAGTTAGCCTGGAACTGACTATGTAGACCAGGCTGGCCTTGATCTCACATAGATCTGCCTGCCTTTGCCTCCTGAGTACTGGGATTAAAGACATGTACCACCATTCCTAGCATTCAATGAAATAGTTTGAAAGTGAGAAGCAGCCAGCATCTTGCACTCTGGTTACTGCTCAGTCACAGAGTGTGGGGCTGCTGGGAAGACCCAGATCTCACGGACTTAACAAACCTCAGTGTTCTCAGTTTAGCTGGGAACATGCTCACACATGCTCTTCACACATGCTCACAGCAGCACATGCTCTTAACACTGATGGAAACACATGCAGCTGCAGGCCACAGTTTGTCTTACCTCAACTTGTGATCCGTATTTTATTTCATACATGAGAATCAATCCGTTAGGGTTCTCAGGTTCTGGCCACTTTAAAAAGATGGAGTTTTCAGGCCTTGGTTCCCAAGTCACTGGTCCAGGAATATCATCTGCTCCTTCTGTATAACAATGTAAACAAGTGAGCAAGTTGGATTTAGGTCCTCAGGAAGACAAATAGTGAGCTAAGGTGAGAGGAACTCTTTCCCCAATCCATGCATCCAGGACTCTGGATAGGGACCATGTGGCTCCTCCTGAGATGGCTGCTGGCACAAGGCAGAGGATTAGGAACTGGACCTGACTGATACCTGTCACCTTAAGATGCCACAGCACTTCTCTTCTGTCCTGCTCCCACCAGAAAATCGTGTGACTGGGTACAAGAGGGACACTCCTGGCCACCTCTGTAACTTTCTTCTGATCTGCTTCTCTCACTTGAAAAAATGAACCCACCAAACACAGCAGCCCTGAGAGTAGTGAACTGCAGTAGTGTGCTGAGTCTCCAGCTGTGGCACTGATCCTCTGGAGCCCACATCCTCACAGCACCTGCAACTCCCATGTGAGGATGAGGACCAGTTACAGAGTTGGCCAGTAAGGATGCCAGGAAGCCCATGCCAAAGGCAAGGGAGCAGTTCCTATCACCATCTACTCCCCTGGCTACTGTTGACCTCACTTCTGAAAGCAACAAGATGAACCAAAGCTGTGAAAAGTAACACGTAAGAAAGGCCTTGGGAGATAAACTGGTCTCTGTCTCTGCTAGAAGAGTTGGGGAAACTGAGGCACTGGAGGATAAGGCTTGCATGTGAGTGCCAGAACCAATTCCAGAATTCCCCTCCCCTCAATTCTCGCTGCTTCATGCTCTTTCCATCGTTTGATACCTCCTCTAAGAAGGGGGACTGGGAGTTCATCCAGAATCAAAGACAGGAGAGTGGCTATCTGGGTGACAGGCAGTATTTAACTTACAAGAGAAACATGAAGCCAATCAAGCAGGTCCCATGGGCTGCCCCCGTTCACTTTGAGGAATGATGCTCACTCTGAATCAAGGCAGCTGCTTTATTTTGGATTGGGATCTGGAGTGTCCCCTAAAGACCTATGTGTATGAAGGTCATGCGTTCTTGGTCTCCAGCCCACGGCACCACTGGAGACAGCAGAAACTTTAGGTGGTGGGGCTTCATTAAAAGAAGTTAGTTAAGTCACTGGGGAGCTGCCTTTGAAGGGGACATTGGGAACCCAACCCTTCCCCTCTCCCTCCCTGTCCACAATGAAGAGACTAGGTTTCCTTCACCATACAACTCCTACCATGATAGACTGCCTCAGTACAGGTTCAAAAGAATAGGGCAAGTGCTATCGGGCACAGGAATGTACCAGTGCACCATGTGTACCAAACAAAAGAGTGAGAGCTCTGTAGGAAGCTTATGAGCATTTTCCATGGGGAGGCTGGGATGTGAGTGGGCACCGAGAGCATGGGCTCTATTCCTTGGGCACCTGGTTGCATCCCAATGATCACATAGTCCTTAGGAGGGCCAAGTCTAAGGGCTGTCAACCTGGGGTCACAGTCCCATATCCACAAGATTCTGCCTTCTCTCTCAAGCTGCAAGTTGCCAGAGGGGCAACCTGCCTTACCTGCAGGCATGGTTCTTGCAAAGACAAAGTTGGAGGCACTGCAGCCCAGCTTCTCAGCCTCGTGGTTGCAGCTGTGGATATCGATGCGATATAGAGTGAAAGGTCGGAGGTTGGAAATGACAGTTCTCTCCTTATTATCCACTCTGCTCTCGAAGAAAGGGTATTCTGTCTCAAGCTCTTCTGGGTCTGTGATATTATAGATGTCAGTCACCGTGGTGTTCCTGCTTCGACTGGACATGGTGGTGTTGGCCACTTGCATGACATCTCTCCGTTTCCTTTCAGGTCTACAAGGAAGAGAGAAGCTCAGCTGGTAAGTGCTTTTGCTTTCTTTGTCTCTTCTCTGGCCAGGGTTAAAGTAACAGAAAAGAAAAAAATCCTAACCTTGAAATAAAAGAAACTATTCAGGCTCCTTGGATAAGAACCAACAAATAACATGGGGATTTCCTTCTTTATGATGCATTCTTTACTCTGTACCCTCAGAATCAGCTCTCTCTCTCATTTCTTGCATGCGTGTACACACACACACACACACACACACACACACACACACACACACACGGCCTGAGTGGTCCCTCAGTGGCACCTGGAAATAAACAACGCCTCGGCCACTCGGCCAGGCAGGATGCTGTTTCATTAAACTGCCAGTGCCACCTGGTCACAGACCTGATGACCAAGCATTAAACAGGACAAACCAGAACAAAGTGATCAGTCTCAGTAAGACTGATAAAGGGAAAGGTGAGGTATGTAGCTCAGGCCTAAGACAGACAGAAAAGAGAGTGGCACCTGGAAATAAACAACGCCTCGGCCACTCGGCCAGGCAGGATGCTGTTTCATTAAACTGCCAGTGCCACCTGGTCACAGACCTGATGACCAAGCATTAAACAGGACAAACCAGAACAAAGTGATCAGTCTCAGTAAGACTGATAAAGGGAAAGGTGAGGTATGTAGCTCAGGCCTAAGACAGACAGAAAAGAGGGGACCCAAAGGTCTATAGTGAAATAAAGATGAAATGTGAAATAAAGATGCCCTGGTTTGAGCAGCTGGCATGTGCCAAAGCCCAGGGCTTTCCTTGGGGGGCTGAGGCCCTACTACTTGATGCGCCCCCACCCATTCCTTAATGTGTGCCATGGTCCTGGAGTTCCATCAAGCCTGCCTTTGCATCCTGCTTAGCAAGTAGTGGCTTTCCTAGGTCTTGCCTTTGAGAGGGGTGGTGGAGGCATTGTCATCAGCTTGTGTTAGGCTTGAGAATTAACAGAAAAGCCAAAGGAACAGATAGCTGCGAGCTTCCCCAAGAAACCTTTAAAACAGGCTTTTAACATATATAGGACCACAAAAAGAAAATGGAACATTGGACCAGTACCCCAATGAGGCACCAGCAACCCTCATTCCAGCCATGATGAAGAGTGGGAAAACGGTGTTGAGGTTATTGCTGGTACTGCTTATCTTGTGGCTGGGCAAGGGGTGAGGGAACAAGTTGTAAGAAAATTAAGAGTACAAGACATGGTATCCTAGCATATGTAAACTCATCAGTCTCGATTTTGGGAGAGCGCAGCAGAGGGGGCTACATGGAGGGAGGTACCCAAGAAACCATGTCCTAGGCCTTTTGCTAGTCCTAGGCCAACATCTAGAAGGGGAAGGCAGAGAGCTAGGGAGAGGGCAGTCTTCTTGTTCCCTTGCAAAAGCATGGGTTCTTCCTTGTATGCCCTATGGCAAGCCCCCTCAAAGCATGAACTGCCCATGCAGAGGCCTACTCTGAAACTCAGAAGCCACAAGGCCAGGTGTGGGTACTTGTCACAACACTGGGGAAGGAGGAGTTAGGAAATGAGGTTAGTAGTCTACCATGATCACACCCTGCAAACCAAAAGACTGACCAACCAACCACCTACTTTCCTAGAAGGAAAAACACAAGAAACCACATTCAATTCTAGGGAGATCTTCAAAACACTGCCAACAAATTTCCTGCCTTCCTTTCAAAATCAACACAACACAAACATGTTGACAAGGGGCTGGAGAGATGGCTCAGCGGTTAAGAGCACTGACTGCTCTTGCAGAGGACCCGGGTTCGATTCCCAGCACCCATTGGCGGCTACAAACCATCCTTAACTCCAGTTCCAGGGGAATCCGAAGCCCTCTTCCAACCTCCATGGCATTGCACGACACGGGTGCACTCACATGCAGGCAATATACTCATACACATAAAAAAATAAAAATAATAAATAAAATATTAAAATAATATGTTGACAAGAACGAAGTTGCATGGATTTGATTTACTGCAAAAAAATAGTGGGTCCACTCCCTGCTGTGGGTCACCCCCATCAAACTGGGATTGTATTACTAAGTGTACTCAGTAATCTACTTATTTGTGAACACTGTACTTTACAGACTGAAGAGCAGTTACTGTGAACACACAGCCAGGGACTAGGGGAGAGAGGCAAGACAGCATTATTAGATAGGATGGTCTAATCAGAATGGCCTAGACATGATTCTTTGCCAACAGCTTTTCTCACTCCATGAAGTAACCTGCTCCCATTGGAAACTCTTCTCCTTCTTAACATCCGTCAACATTTTAACAATCTATGAGACTTGAAAAATAAAGATAGTGGCCGGTGAAAGGCACTTACCACCAAATATCAACAAACAACTTTACAGAATTTATCTTTGGCTCTAATATAAATACACAGGATGAATTGAACAATGCAGAAGGAATGCCATGAAGGGAAGAAGTTTGGTGTGTGAAAATGAGGCCCAAGGCTTGGACTGTAAACTAATTAGCATGTCAGAGAGGTCTCTGGGCTCCAGTTTTCAAACACCTTTGAGCTCTTTCCAGTCTTTAGGTTTTCAGATTCAAGGAAACATGCACGATACAGGTAAAGTGGGTAAGAAAACAGTATACTGAATCACAAGGCTAACACTTGGAGCCTGGCAACCTGCCAAGCAACAGGAGCCATCACCTGTGTGCGCAGGGGTTGGCGGGGCACAGAGCCTGCTACAGGAAGCTCTAATGATTTTAACTGTGAGAGAAGGGAGGGAAAGAAAGCCACCAAGCAGCCGGGTTTTCCATCCTCAGAAGGAATCGGTACCTCTAGAGCTAAAAAGTCTTAATTATCTACTGATTCTTCAACATGAGATGAATATCTTTGACCATTTCACAAATATCAAGGAATTCACTTGACTAGGAAAAAACCAGTCATTTTAAAATCTGTTTGTTGATATAACCCAAGAAAACCACAACGAGCGTTAAAGAATCCAGGGCCTCTCGGGGGAAGAGGATAAGCCCAGTGGATGTTGGCAGCATGGGCACTGTGGGGACTGGGGTGGGCAGGCGCCTTAAGGCACATCACTGGCCCGAATCCCAGTTTTCAGCCTTGAGGTTGTTTCCAAATTTTGTAGTACAATCTTCCAGGAAGAGAGTCCTGAGCCACCATTCCATTTCCTGTCTCCTTTCCCAGTTATCACTAGCTCCTCAGTTTAGGACTCCTCTAGTCTCTTCGAACAAACAAACAAACAAAAAACTACCTTATTATTTTAATTGTCATAAAGTAAAATGCTAAAATAAAAAGATCTATGTAACAAACTTTTGTCATCTTAGCTATTTTAAGTGTGCAATTTAATGACAATTGCTTCAACAATCTCAGTATTTCCAAAAAATTTTCATTGCCCCAAACAGAAACTCTGCCCATTACAAAAGAATTCCCCATTTTCCTCCCCACTCTATTTCTACACCCTAGGAAATGCTCATTTGCAGCATTTGCCTATTCTATATATTTCACACCCATGAAATCACACAGTATTTATCCTTTAGAGCCCGGCTTTGTTTCATTTTCCATTTTCAGGGTTTATGCATGCTGTATCATGAATCAGAGTTTCTTTCCTTTTTATAGGTGACTACTAGTCCACTGAATGGATATACCACATTTTATTTATTGATCCATTTACTGATGTACAACTGAGTTGCTTCTAGATTTGTTAGTATGAATAATACTGCTAGTGAACATTTCCTTTCCACTTTTTCCCTTTTTAAAGAAATTTCATACATTTATTTGTGTATGTGTGTGAGGGAGGGGGAGACAGAGACAGAGAGAGAGAGAGAGAGAGAGAGAGAGAGAGAGAGAGACCCATCATGCTGGCCCCTCTTCTTCCATTTTTATTCTCACTTTATAGAAACTGAGGCTGGAATACAGGAATAGAAGGAATCCTTGGGACAGTGCTCTAAACTGCTTATGAAGCCTGACTATCAAGGATACATGGGACACATGGCCACGTTTTAAAGCTGGGTTCCTTTCAAAACTGGCTCTGATTCCAGTCCCCCTTGCTTCACTACTCCTCTGCCAGGCTGAGGAGTCAGTGAACAGAGGGAGGACAGAGATGGGCTTAAACTCAGCTTTTCCTTTCACTGGTTTCTATGAGGACAGGCCAGTGATTTAAGCAGTGCTCCACCCCTCACCCTTGGTAAGGAGAAGGAGCCCATCTGCTCTTTGCAAGAGAGGTGATGGGGCTGAGGCAGTGTACCTCTCACCCACTCTTAGAATACAAGCCGCAGTCCCCTTCCTTCAAGGCTAGCTTCTGTAGGAGCTCTGCTTGACCGTGCTGACACCATCTTTTGTTGCTCCCTCTTGGTGGGGTCAGTGTTGTGTCCCCACCATGCAATGGGGAGAGAAGCAATAAAGCCCGCCCATGCAGCACCACCTGTGGCACTTCCAAAGGACGGACAGGTACCTGGGCACGAAGATGGAGTTGTGAAGGAAATTCTCGAAGACTTTGCGGTACTCAGCCTCCTCCTTCTCGGCCTGCTTCTCAGCTTCAGTTTTGGGACAAGCACAGCATGGTCCTTTATCCCCACCACACACTTCGGTCTTGGGATTTTCTGTCACCTCTTCCACATCAATGGTGCCGTCAGCATACTTTCTGATGGGGATTTTGTCTTCTCGGAAGAGAGGAGAGTGGGAATGAAGGCCACGTTCATACAACATGCTTGTGAGCACTACTAATCATTAAGGAAGGGGGCTGGTCTGCACCATGGAGAAAAAAACCCTGGTCCTGACAGGTGTAACCTCAAGGCTCAGGTAATCTAAGACAAGTTAAGAGCGGCGGCACCTCTGGCCAGGCTGCTGGCATAGCCTTACCTTTGGAGCAGTAGTTGTGCCTGTAGAGGTAGCCATCCTGTGGCTGCCGCTGCCACCTCACAATGTAGTAACTCAGGTTCCCGTTGGGCAGAGATGGGGGATTCCACTTTACAATCAGCTGAGAGGAGGAGTTTGATGCTGAAAGAACATCCAGGGGAATGGAAGGTACTGGAAAGAAGAACAAAGAACATTTCAGAAAATGGAATGACCCTAAGGCCAAGGTTATCAGGGACTTGATGCAAATGGACAGGAAGCTGTACTTTTGACCTGGTTACGGAGACAGCAATGGATACCAGAACCCAAAGTGAAAACTGAGCCTTGTTTTGAAAGAATATTAAGTGAAATGCCAGCCCTTCCTTTCAGAAAATCTGTCCCTGCATAATCTCTGTACAAACACACTTGTGCATGGAACTGTGCAAGGAAGAGGTTATGGGAGCATGGTCAGGGCTAGAGGGGATTTCTTAGACTCTACAGTTAATTAAGACACTTCATTTTCTCTGCTTATCACAACTGCTACTCTCCAGAGTGTTTTAACACACAGTAAACTGGTCTAGTTTGGATTTCATCTGGGATTCTGAATTTGAATCTGATAAAAACAGCAAAACACCAAAATGAAAGATGGGGGTGGGGGATGAAGAGCACGTGAGTGGCAGTGTGTGGACAGGTATCTGCAGGAGAGGAACTGCAGGGAAAAGTGGAGCAAAGGGCATGGAAGTTCACGGATCCTATAAGCAAGCTTGGGTGGGAGGGCTGCAACACGACTCTGGAAAACCAGTTCATACAAGCTCTGATTTTAAGCAAAGTCTTCTGTTACCAGTAAAAGAAGTAATGAGTTACAGGCAGAGCATAATAACCCAATGGAACCTTATTTACTACTGACACCTAAATTCAAACATCTCAGGACCACTGACTTGTTCTCAATAGATTACCCAAAGCAAAAACAATGAAAACAAAAACCACAGTGCAAACAACCCCCCCTCCCACACACAACAAAGAACAAAAACACACTGGTTTGGCTGCCTTTCTGAAGCACAGTCTGTCATTTAAGCAGTAAGTTCAACCAAGTTGTTTTTACAATCCGAAAGGGGCGAAGAGCTTTAGGATCAGGGCCACTCAAGGCTTGGGGGTGCCTCTGAGGAAAGAGATTAGGACTAATGCAGTTTCTTCAGAGAACAACATGTAACTGCTTGATGCTCCATCACTGAAGGGTTTCCCAAACAATTTAGTCCCAGATATTTCAATGATAGGTTTCACAAATGAAGCAGAAGTAGAGGATGGACCAAGTACATTTTGAGTGCCTAGAACCTGTAAGCACAGGAGCCCACGTGCAGCTTTTTATATTCAGGAAAAAGAAACAGACTTCTTTTCTTTTTTCTTTCTTCCATCCCTCCTTTATTTTTTTTATTTTTATTTTATGTGTATGAATGTATTGCCTGCATGTATATGTAAGTGCATCCATGTCATGCAATGCCCATAGGGGTCAGAAGAGGGCGTCAGATCCCCTGGAAATGGAGTTAGTTGTCATGTGGGTGCTGGGAATTGAACCCAGGTCCTCTGGGAGAGCAGTGCTCTTACTGCTGAGCCATCTCTCCAGCCTCTCTTTTTTTTAAAGCAGGGTCTCACTACATAGCCCTTGCTGGCCTGGAACTCATTATGTAGATTCACAAGGATCAGCCTGCCTCTGCTTCCCAAGTGCTGGGATTAAAGGGGTGTACCATCATGCCTGGCTAGGAACAGATTTCTTAAGAATCTGCTATAATAAAGAGGAATTCCTATTTTCCCTCAAATCTTCTACAATGACTTACTCGAAGTCCCTACTTCTAAATTTTAAGATGAAAAACCTATTCCCTTGCATTAGAACTTCTGCTAAAGCAACCCATGCCTAAAACCAGAAGCTTGTGCCAAATTTATTTCTATGAACACTTCAGGGACAGTGGTTGCTTAGGGGGTCACTGGAATGGGGTAGGGGATGGGGGAAGTGAGTGTACACAAGCAATGGGTTGGTTTGTTTTTCATCTTTTTTTTCTTGCTCTGCCCTTTACATCGATTTTGTGCTAGCTTGTGGTACTTTAACACATCCTATTCACTGTAACAGAACCTGTTATCAAAGAACTTTTATTAGTGCTACAGACTAGTATGTTTCCCACCACACAAATCCGTAATGTGGAAACCCTAACTGCCAAGGTGCTGGGGCCTTTGGAAAGTGATGAGGTGATGAGGATGGAGTCCTAATCAATAGCATTAGAGCTCTCACAAAAAGAAAGTCAGAGACTCCCTTGTGTACTCTTTCTGCCATGATCCTGGAAGACAGCAAAAAGGTCTTCCACAAGCCAAGAAATTGGCCCAGACACCAAGTGCCAGTGCTCTTGGACTTCCAACCTCTGGAGTGGTGATAAATAAGTTTCTTTGCTTTGTAAGCCACATAGTCTATGGAGTTTTTGGTTGCAATAGCCAAAATGTATTAAGACAATCAGTGTCTTTAAACATGAAGTGTATCTTTTAACTTCTAGTGTGTGTGTACTTGGAAAATACTCACAAATGTCTGCTTTTAACGTTTCTAGGTTCTGGAGGTGGGAAATTAGCACTTTAGAACAGGAAGATAAGATGAGGAGGAAGAATATTTTCATCAGTCAATAGTCCATATTTGGACTATCCTAATACTCTAAGGCTTTTCACCTGTTATGTATCTCCTGAGAATGTGAATGGTGACATAATAAAGATGGAAAACCAATAAGCACTAGAGGTGCACAGATCAGCAAAGCTTCGATTCCCAGAAATTTACACCTAAACAGACAAGCGCAGCCACAGGCAGCTACAGCATTCCAAAGGAATTACCCTACTACCCCGGAGGATATGGGTTCACTGGCACAGAGCAGAGAGACAGATGGTTAAGATAGTGCTAAGTCCAGAAAATGGCCCAGAAGAGGTTAAGGTGTTGGCAATAGGAAAAAAATACAATACAGTGCTATGCAGTAATGAGAAAGACAACAGGCCCCTCACCACTAGCCGGACAACCACACCTTGCCTATGCAATGCAGGAAGATCATGAAGAGGCAGGGAATGGTGGAGCTTATCTAGTATGTGGGTACCTGAAGCATTGGTGCGAATGTATAAGATTTCACTCTTGGCCCCACGGATATGGTCGTTTTCCACCATGGTGAGGGTCACAGCCTTGACATAGACGGCGTACTGGGTCCAGGGCTTCAGCCCATGCAATAAAATGCCGGGCTCCCCCTCCTTGTTGGGAGGCAGGTCCACATCCACCATGTTCCAGCTGTTAGAGCCACAGGCATCCTGCCCATCATATTCTGTAACATTTTTAAAAGGTCTGAAAGACAATCAATCAAGGACAGAGAATGTTTAAGGGTTCTGATATCACAGCTCTCAAGAATCTTCCTCGGGGCTGAGCATGTCACACTTTCTATAATGGGAATTCCAAATACAACTCATCATCAATTAGATTTATATACATGAATAAAATCAAGCATCTGGACTCAGGAGCTCACTAGCTATGCTCTACAGAACTGAATAAGCAGGCTCAGAGATCAAGTTCTATAGTCACAGGGACTGAAACACTGCTCCTCACGAAGACAGATGCAAGTTTTCTGTCTTCTGAACTGCAGTTTTTAAACTAGTAAGAGAAACCAACCATATTTGTTTAATGCAAAATCAGATATTGATAAAGGATCATTTTCAGATAAAACTGACTTTCTTACAGACAAACCAAAGTGGTTTCTAAGATGTAGGTTGGTAATAGCTAGTTTTAATGCTTAAGTATTTCATACTATTCAAATTGTTTCCAGATTCTCTCAGAAAGTAGCATCTAATTCCTTAGTGAAATGACTTTTTGATGCCACCAATATGTTGGCAGCACTTTCAAAGAGAATAGAGGATTCTGCATAGATGCATGGTTGGGTAGGAGTTCTACATTTATGAGATAAAAGGGTTGCTGGCCGATGGCTTTTAAAATTACATTAATATAACCTATGTGCTGTCATGATGCGAGACTGAGGGGACTCCCATATATAAGAGCACTGAACACAGAGCCATCCTGAGCTTCCCATTTCCCATGGGCTGTAACAATTTCAAGGACCCTAGCTAGGTCCAGCAGCAGGAAGAGTACCAGATGCTGCCACTGGTACCCTGGCTCTTCCTTTTGGGTAGCCAAGCACTTGGGTGAATAGATGAGTAAGTAGACTGGGGAAACACCTGGAGGTTAAGGAAGGAGGTGGGAGACCTAAGAGAGCTGCAATCTGAAGGAATAAGCCATGGTTGCACAGGCAGGAGAATGCTATCTCATGGCATATGGAAAGTCTTAGAAGATCCTGGAAATAGGGACACTGAGGTCTTTCTTCATTCTTCTTTAATGCTAGAGGGCTCATGACCTAGAGCAGAGACTGGGGGAGGCCCATGCACACAGTGAATGTCAGACAATGGGCAAGTTCAGGAAAACCTCAAAGAGAGCAGTCTATCCTACTGGGCATTTCTGGAGTAGGGAGGGGTTCATGACCAGAGAGGCTGAAACAATATTTTAACCAAGTCTGCATTATAGCTTATGAGAGTTTGGATAGACTCAATTCTCTTAAAAATAACCAAACTCCAAGTCCCCCAAACCTAGTCTTTTTTCCTTTGTGTTGAACATAATCAAACACCTGCATCATCTAAACAATGAAAAACCGTAAGCTAACACTCCCCTGACTGCAGTTGTCATGGGCTAGGACAGTATAATATGACAACTGGATAGACACATGAGGATGAAGTGGGGTCACTCGGCCTGATTCTTCATGGGAACCTGACTGACTCCTTATTCAGCCAATTTATGCAGCAAACAGAGGCATGACGATCCCTACCCCAGTCCCGTCATCAGAGTGACAGCCCCAAACACAGAAACTCACGCCTCCTTGTAGTAAACCGTGAAGCTGATGAGATCCCTGTAGTCGGGGGGTCGGTACCGGTGCCAGGTTATGATAATGCGGTTCTTCCAGGTGGTGGTTGAGGTGAAACGCAGAACATCACTTTCACCTGGGGCAAAGGCATATCCATGAGTGACAGAGATCCACAGGCCCAGAAAGTCTGGGTGCTATTTCCCTCTTCCCTGAAGCTGGCTGTCCACACTAAGATTATCTGGATTTTGTAGGTTGCTTTTTAGTTTTCTACTAAAAGCATAAGCATTTCACTGGAGAGCTCCTACAATTCATTCTTTCACTTTAGTTTGGTCCATTGCACTGGCTGCTTGCCCAGAGAATGGGACATGAACCTGCAACTATTTTTCAGCCCATGAGAAGGGTCACTTCAGAGAACAAAGTGGCCTTACCTTTAGGCCCATCCCTAGGATGCCAAAGAAGACCTGGGTGAGTGACAGTAAATCTCCATGCAGGAGGGATTCTCCCTGGAAAGGCCAGCAACTGCGCCGCAGGTGTGGGCATCTGCCTGCTTCTGAGCAACCACTAAAGGCAGGTATGTGGCAAGTAAGCCACAGGAAGGCGCTTCAGTGAGTCTGAACTGGGCACCAAACTAGAAGGACATATGAATTCCTTTGAGTGTTCCAGCCAAAATGCGACTAGGCGCTGCACTGACCAGGGCAAGGCTTCTGTGAGGTACAGTGAGGAGCCTCCTCAAACCTGTCCTGCTTTCTGCACCAGGTTCCAACTACAAAAGGGTGGACTGACAACATCTTGTGGGTCTCTCAAAGCTCTCCAGTAAGTTGTCTTTTCCCTGCATCTGCCTGAGTCTCACTGCACATTATGGAGCTAAAGCTAAGAGACAAGGCAATGCAATGCTGAGAAACTTTCTGGGCAAAATGTGTTCAACTGGAATCCAGAGAACACGGCAGGGCCTACTGAAGTATTATTCAGAAAGGAAACCCTGACTGTGCCTCCAAAGGAAACGAAATGGCTGCTGTATTCATGACCTGGTGGGTCAGAATGGCTGCCTCTAAGGGGAAACACTTTGAAAATGCTGATCACTGGCTTTTGCTATGGACTGAATGGGCAGAAGGGAAGGGACACTACAGGAGAGCAAAGGCTTATAGGCTGTATACAAGCTTTCCATCTCTACCTCATGTCTGGGTCCTGAGGGCACCAGATAAATCTGAATATTCACAAGATCAGAGCAGATGAGTGCTAAGCAATTCACAGATTTGCCTGCCTCCGTGTGTATGTGTACATGTGAATAATCATCATAGAAATTACTCCATATTTTTCTATTAATACTCTGAAGTCAAGGTGGAGGACCAAACAAAGCTTTAACATTTTTTAAACAGATTTAATTATGTATCCCTGGTTTTAAACTTGTGATCCTTCTGCCTCAGCCAGCTTAGTGCAGAGATTATCACCATGCCCCCAGTTCTAGGAGATTTTTGATGACAGTTTTTTTGCATAGGGGTAGAGGGAAAAACTTGGACATCCTAGTCCTGGGACCACACTTGGAGAGGCTGCATGTCTAAAAGACTGAGCTCTAGTCTATGAGATCTTAAGGTCAAAGCTGTATCATTAGAATGTTAGATGTGGACAAGAGAGGTTGAGTGTGAGGCTTGGGGAACCTGCGGCTGTAGCCGCAGTGCAACTTCTTCGGATGCTTCCGGACCACTACATGAGAGAGCAAGGCAGATCTAGCTTGCTCATAGGGCTGGAGCGGGCTGGCCTTTTGAAAAATACTCTGTGTGCTCTTGTTGAAAAGGTATTTAATTGTGCGCTCTGTAAGAACCTACTTGAATGTTCAGCACACTTAAGTGGATGCTCAGGAAAATGTATCAGGTATCTGCCCACTACTGACTGTGAAAAAGCCAGGTACTGCTAAGGTGGCCTGGCAGTCCCAAGTGAAAGAAAGTCATGGTCTCTTTGTAGAAGAGGTCTCAGGTTTGGAGGTCTGCAGAGGCCACAGTAGTTAGATGCATCACTCACAGGAGGCTCGCTCTCCGTTGTTCCTGGTGTTTATGTCCCCTTTGCTCTGGCGCCCTTTTGTTCCTGTTACTTCCTCCATGCGGTAAATTTCAGAAACACACAGCTTGGGATTGAAAGCAAAGTACATCTTCCCTGACTTGATGGTCAGGTTGCGGTGGTTCCAGTCCCACAGCTGCTGCAAGTTCTGGTTGTCCAGGACATAAAAGGAATAGTTTCTAGAAGCACAAAAAAAATCTGCATTAACGATCCTCTGTACCAACAGTGACAAAGATCCTCTCTGCTGCATGCGTGGCCCCATACCACATTTCCTTTCCCAGCAAGACAGTTGCTTCATGGGGCTATGTAAGAGTAGCTAGTCAATGTGAACATAGACAAAAGGATGAGTCAAGGACAACATACGGAAACCAATAGGATACTAATTAATTTTATGACCCCTTTTACCAACATATAAAGCTTCTCACATCAGAGGATGCTCCTAGAATCATTCCCTAGATGTGCCTTTGGTTATTTTTCTCAGAGCCAGGTACGTACAATGCCCCTAAAATCAGTCCACAGAGAACAGACATGCTCTGCTACTCAACCGGAACAGCTTACACATTTGCAGCAAAGTCTGCCATTATCCTAGGGAGTAAATCCTACTCGTGCCCAATCAGCAGTGTGTAATGGGTTGGGAGACAGCCTGGTTGCTCCCTCCTCCACACCTGTCTTTCACTACAAGAAGCCCTCATTTCAGTCTCTGGAGGTATGGGGGGAAGAGAGACATCCCAATAGGTGGTTTCCCGGGGATTTCCCATCAGGGTACCAGGATTCAGTGTCTAGTACAGTGTTTTTTTCAAGTTTGGTATGCACAAAACTTGTTTTCAGTGTTCTTCACCTCCACAGTTTCTGATACAGAGGTCTAGGATACTGGATTACTAACAGGTGATGCTGACACCTGGACTCAGAAAACTCCTGTTCTAACAGAGGCTGAGCTCCAGCAAAGTCCTGGAGACCCAGAGTCTACCAAGCTGGGTGTGGCTCCTTCTCCACTGCTCAACTATCCCCTAGGGGGAAGACATGGGCACCGCTAGAGGGGAGATAGCTATCTATGGCGACCAGGTATCAGGAGGAACCCATCTTGGGGAGGTGAGAGTACGAGAGCTCTGTTTGAGCATCTGCAGAAGGAACAGCTGAGCCCATTGTGTTGAGCGAGGGTTCTGCTCTCCATGGACCTCAAGTCCTTCTTTTAACCTCTTTGCTTTCCCTGCCTCAGTTTCTTTCTGGGATCCTTTCGACACAAAGGTATTTCTACGACCCACTCACAGACCCAATAAACAAATGTACAAAGAAGCAAGCTTCCCTGTAGAGCCAGTACAAAAGAGAACCCCCAAGCCTTGCTCTGTCCTGGAGGCTGTGTCCACCAGGTACCTTCTGCACCACTGAGGGCCTTCATTCCACTCAAACCAGGACCTCTAGCCAGCTGTCCCACACTCAGTCTGACCTTCCTTATAGAATGAGGCACAAGTTATAGCAGCAGTGCTGATAAGCATCCCTGGACACTTCCTTGAGATCTCATAAGGGAGCTCAGAGATAAAGACCCAGGACCATAAAAGTCATTATTTTACTGCATTGTAAGCCACAGGCAGGTTCCTTATATTAGAGCACTATTTATGTACTTTGACTCTTAGGACAAGGGATATAACAGGTGACGTCTGAGCTCCCTATTGGCTTTAAGAGTCCTTGTGGGGGCCAGTGAGGCTGCTAAGCAGGTAAAGGCGCTTATAGCACAAGCATGGTGACCTGAGTTTGATTCTTTGAACTATACAAAAGTGGAAGAGGAGAAACGACTCCACAAGGTTGACCTCCATATACATGTCATCCTCACATCATACACACACACACACACACACACATACACACACACACACACACACACACACATTTCTTTTAAAAAGAAAAAAAAAAAAGAATCCTCATGTCTAGAGGGTCAGAGCTGAAGTGAAATCTGCCCTGCTAGCCTGCAGCCCAGGACCTCCTCAAGCACCATGCCCTCGGTGCACACAGGCTGCAGTGGGGATCAGTCTGTGTAGGGCCTCAGTGAGTCAGCAAATAATCCAATGATAGTGCCTGTGAGGCCAAGCCAGGCACCTCATAAGTCCATCTGAAGGCCTCTGGCTATCAGCAACAAAAACATTTGCAAGCCAGCAATGTTTTCCTTGCAGTAAGAGCTCTCTCCCTAACATATCTGTACCTTAGAAAAGGAACCTAAGACATTGCTCAAAGGAATTCAGATTGCAATACAAGACTACATGTCCTGGGGAGGTCAAAGCTGCCATCCTTGGGGGCCCATCTATGCCCACTCTTACTAATGGTCAGGGGTGGTCAGGAGAGCCACACAACTCAAGGAAAGGTACGAAGGTGGAAATGGGTTGGTCCTATCACAAGTCTATCCTAGCTCATGGAATATTTCTATATGAAGACTACAGTACCAATGCTAACCCCAATGGTCTGGCTGCTCCCAGGTCTGTCTCCTGTGGGTGAAGCCTCCAGGTCAGATGTAAGGGCCAATTAATCAGGTCAAACTCCCATCTCCATCGAGGCCAAGGCCTCTTTTAGTGTACTAATTTCACTACAGGAAACAGAACTGCATCAGAATACTTCTGAATAAAACATTCTTTTCCTCAGGGAGGAAGCATGAATTACAAACCAGGAATTTGACAAATGAATGACAGGCACATTGAAGTGCCGGTATTTGATTAATCACTTTGAAAAGCAAGATTATCTTTTTACAGTAAACACAAATATTTTAACAATGTTGAGGAGGCTGGAGTCAGAATACCAATATCAATAAAACACAGGCATTGTAGAGCCTGAGGAAGGTAAAAAATAAAAAACCCTCATCAAAATAATAATCAAGCCCTTCATGAGCTGCCTGACAGTACTGCACTTGCTTTCCGAACTCCAGCTTGGGGGCTTGCTTCTCCCCAAATCCTTCTATGATTAGGTGAGTATTAAGAGATGATCCCTGGTGGAGATCTGTCTATGTACTTTCTAAATACTAATATGCTTAAAATTTTATGTTTTCTAAAGGAAACGACTAGGTAGGAAAATTGCGCAGCAAATGTGATTTCACAAATTGTTTCTAAGCGCACTGACTTTACATTCAGAGAATGTTTTTTTGTTTTTTTGTTTTTTTAATTGAGCTATTTATTTTTTCTTTAGCTCCCATAGGCGGTATGATGCTTAGGGTTTTATTGATACTGGAATCTAGGCTCTTAGCTTTCTCAATGTTGGGAGAAAAAGTTCTTTTTCTTCTTCTTGAGTGAGTTCAATCTGTAGACCAACTGGGGGTAGCTGGTTCCTCAAGGGCACTGCCATGTCACTAGCACTTAGATGACATCACCAGCGTGCAAGCCCATACTCGGCCATGATTTGTGGTGATCACTTCAAGGCCAGTGCCACCACCTCCCTTCTGCAGACAAGAGAGAAGCAAAGAGAGGCACAAGTGCTACAAAGCTGAGTGGCACCCACAAGACAGCAGCAACAGGGTGCTGAGCATTCCATGTGGGAACCCATCTGGCCTAAGCATCCTCTCCTCTGCTTATGTGGGGCCAGCTCTGGGTGGTTCATGTGGCTTCTCTAAGGCTGCAGCTTTTCTGCTGCACATGGAAGGTATCTTTCCTGTTCTCTTCCGGCCCCGAGGCTGATTGGAAGAATTGGATGAGCTAAATATGAAAGGATACTGTGAGCTTTGAATCACTTCACAAAGGTGTGGGATGACCTATGCTCCTCTCTGAAGTGTCAAAGTCCCCAGAACAAAGTCACAGAGAACAGGCAAGTCCTGCACTTTGACACATGGGGCTGAGACTGAGGACTCCAGCCTACACAGGTATAAAGAGATATTCCCCCCTTTCAAGGTCTTGCTGATATATTGAAAGATCTGCAAATACACAACCAATAATTCCTGCTGATTTCTGCAAGGACACACTCCTGCCTGCTGACAGCTGTCTCTAGAGGGCATCAGAACCCAGCACACAGAAGCTGCCCTAGCACAGCCATCATGGCAGCGCTCAACCCATCTACAGATCACTGGCTCACGTCACATTACATCTCCCAAGTCCAATGTCATGCCATACATACAGGCTCAGGGAGTGTGGAAATATATGTCTAGGTGGAACCAAGCACCACACAGATCCTCAGAAAATACTTCCTCTTTGTGTTTTTTTTTAAAGTCTTTAAAAAAATTATTTAATAACCATATAATTAGAAGAAGCATTTCATGACATTAGCATTGACATATTCAATAACAATTTCCAGAGCTAAGATGCATCTGTTTCAAGATTGGCTGTAAATTTTTAGGTTTACAGTTGAATTAATACAGTTATACAATATTGTATAACATAAAATTAAATGATGTTTTAACCTTTAAAAAAGATTGTGGAGTGTTTTCTTTTAAAAAGTAGCTTTGTTGAAGTATAATTTATCATCTAAAATTTTACCCATTGTAAATGTATAACTCCATCAGTTTCAGTAAGTTTTTACTGATGTCCAACTATCACCACTATTCAGATTCAAAACAGTCTCCCTTCCACCCAGCCAGCTCCACTCTCTGTCCACCCATTTACTGACGAATCCTTGGGTTACATCCAGTGGGCAATTGGGGGGAGTGTATCATGAATAATGCTGCTGTGAATAATCACATATAAGACTTGCATTTGTGTGTATCTCTAAACTAAATACTAGGTAGAACCTAGAATCGCCATATGATTGAGTATGTACATTTTACAAGTTCCAGGTAAGTGCTAAAGTGCAATCATGTTACTGCCTAGCCTCAGGGCTGTAAGAAGGCATCACAAGCACTTTGAGTATTGCAAAGTCAAGTGGAAGAGACACAAGCAGAGATGCCTATACGTACCTATGAATCCCAATTCTTACACTCTGCCAACTTCCTGTATTTTTGTTCTTTTCAAGACAATAATCTCCCACAGTACCAAAGAACTTGAAGTTTTAACTTATTTGGTCTGATCACATTAGAAAACAAAGCTGTCCAAATAAGAGAATTTTCCAGATAATAAAAATATTTGCTCTTTTATTCAAGGACTTTTGCAAATAGCAACCCCCCAAAACAAAATCTTGACTTTCCTTCCTTCTTTCCTCTCTCTACCACCCCCTCGTGTGTGTGTGTGTGTGTGTGTGTGTGTGTGTGTGTGTGTGCAAGCTTTGCTAGAGATCAACTCTGGGGACTCAATATTCATACATATTAGGCAAGTGCTGTATCACTGAACCACACTACTACCCATGATGAAACACTTTTCTTTCTTTCATGTGTGTTATATCTGTGCACATACGTAGAAGTGTGTGGGTGTGCATATACATGTGCACACATGTGAAAACCAGAGCAGGATGTTGAGTGTCTTACTCTGCTGCTCTCTACCATATTGTCTTGAGGCAGGCTCTCTCACTGAATCTGAAGCCTGATATTTTGGTTGGAGCTGGCTAGTGAGTTCTTGGAATCTGTTTCAGCCTACCCCAATGCTGGGGTTACAGGTACCTTTAGCCATGCCCAGCTTCTTATGTGGATGCTGGGGATTCAAACTCAAACCTTCAAGCAAATATTCTTACTCACTGAGCCAGCTCCCCAACCCCTCTAGGTTTTCTTAAATATCTAATTTTGGGAGTCTAGAGATGTACAATACTGCAGAATGAGTGATGGCTGAGACTTTCCTGCTGTTGCCTGAGTCCCATTCTGCCTCTGCCCACCCTGCTCTCTGTTCTGGTGGGATTCTGCCTCATCTGTCTCTATCCTAGGAATCAGCTTACAGAAATGGCTTACAATGACTATGACAGGTTAAGTAGGCTCAGGAAGAGATCTCAGAAACTACACTTTGGTCAAAACACCTATACTCCCGCCAGCTGCTCAGGATGCTATTTGAGAAGGACCACAGTGACATCTTGGACAGCCATTGTGGAATGTTCTCCTTTCCATCAAAACAACAAGCTGCAGAACTCTCATCTTCCAGAACTATTAAATGCAAACCTTTATTTTGTTCTCACTGGTTCAAGAAATAGATTCCTTCAGGGTAGTAGTGTAACAAGTTAAAAAAAAAAAATCAAAGTGCTCTGGGGACATACGTATTACAGGGACAAAGTGGCCATTTCCAATCTTTGCATGTGCTGGAAGTAAGTAGAAATATTGAGAAAAGTACTTATGCTTGAATCTTCACACTCTTAGCCAAGTTTTCTGATTGATTTGAGGTGAGGTGCAACCTGGTGAGGTGCAGCAAGACTTCCTAAAAGCCCCTCCTCCATAGCTGTAATGAACTACAAAGTTTGAGAAACCCTGGGGAGAAAATTATCCTGGCTTAAACCAACAGCACCCTGAAATTAAATGTCAGACAGTGCTGCTTAATGCGCCTCTCCCCAAAAGCCCTGAGTGTGTTCCAGGGCTTATCCAAATGACAACGTCCACACTTGGGTGCAACAATACCTTACGTAATTCTAGTACCACCTACCTTGTCAGTATTATTTGCCAGACAGGTCCCAGGATGCCCCAACATGTTTTCGTTCTTATCCCCTTCCCAGTTGCTGCCCCCATGCTTTCTACTTCTGGAAACCCTTCAAGGCCATCTCAACTGCCACGTCTTCTTAGAAGCCTGTCTGACCTTCTCCACCAGATTTGTCTTTTTGGTGCCCAGGGCACATTCTTTTCTTTTCCTGTAGCATTCTGCAAGTTATACTTTGTACTGCTGATATTCATCTGCTTATCATACCCTTTCTTTCCCTCCTCTCTGGCTTTTCCCACCTTGCAGAAGTTAAGCGAACTGGTGAAGGAATTGAGCCTAACTCTATTCCAGCCTAACTAAGGAGAAACAAAGACATGAGTTTTTGCTATGGGTGGCCTGAAACAAACACAGTGCAAACTGAGAGGTAAAAGCAGGTAGGAGGAAACAACTGTTAAGGAGGCTGAGAGCCTTAGACAAAGAGCTAGCCTCCCAGAACCAGCCCCCCAGGCTGGGCAAAGCTCAGGTCTCATGTGTCTTCCCCTCCTTTCTTAAAAGCCAACAGCAGTGCAGGCTCTGAGCTTCCAGGGAAGCCTCCCAAACACAAGCACCCTTACAAAGACCAGGCGGATACTGTAGATGTTATGCGAGTTTCAGACAATTAGAAATATACCATAAATATCCTTGAAAATAAAAAACAAGCCTTCAATTTTCAGCTACATTTAAGTGCATGACACTTTTAGTTAACCCATAGCAAAAAGGCAATCTTACCATGTAATAATCCCTAATAAAAATAATTAAGGCCTCCTCTCTGCTTTCTCCTCTATGTCTATCACTTGGCTCAAGCTGGGCAAGAAGAGAAAAAAAAAAAAGCATATCCTTAAGCAACCAGCAAATCTGACAGCTACCAATCTGCCAAAGAAAAAGTGCTTACTGATTCCAGGGATTCCAGAATACAGATCTATTTGGGGGTGGTGGTGGATAATGAAACGAAAATGTTTTGCGATTCATTTTAAAATTTAATACAATAAGCAATGACCACAGCCTCACATGGGCAGAGTCCTGGGTGCCACAGTAGTAACTGAGACACTTCGGGGCTGGTGCCATAGCATCTGCTTTGGGTTTACAAGCAAGGAGGAAGGCATCTTTCTGAAGGCTCAGTGTTCACACTGGGAAAACAGCACTCTTTTCAAGGATGGAATGAGCAGCAACTTTTAGCTATATCAGACGATGGAATTTTAAAAATTCAAGACCGAGTAAGGGTTAGTCTGAGAACACTGGGAAGCTATAAAGAAACCCACAGGATACAACCTTATTCAGCCACATTGGCACGACGGTCCTTCCTTGAACTGTTCCACTGCTTCCTTCCTAAGTTATTTTCTTAAAGGAACTGATTGCTCAGTTGATGATTTTTGTTTGCTTTAAATTTCAAAACATTAACTTAAACCTAGGCAGGAGTCATAGTGAATGTAAAAAGGACCCCGCAAAGGCACACGCAGGCCAGAGGCAGGAGAGAAGCCGTGTGTTGCAGTATGTATTAAGTATCAGCTTATCCTCTGCTGAGAAGGTTGTTTTAAAACCTCTTACAAAGAGTATCTGTGCAGAAGGCAAAATTTCTGTCAAATGCATAAATCCTGTTAGTCAATCAACAAGTTCTATGAGGTATCATCATAATAAAATGAATTGTTCAGACTTTGCCAAGTATCTTGAGTTCCTCTATTTTAAAAAGGGTGATAGCAGGGCTGGGGAGATGGTTCACTGGAAAGTGCTTGCTGTACAGCATAAGGACCCAAATTCCATCTCCAGAAGTCACATAACATGCCTGCAATCTCAGGAGAAGTGGAAACTTGGCCTTATTGGTCAGCCAGTCTACCAAATCCGTGAGCTCCAGAATCAGTGAGAGACTGTTACAAACAATAAGGTAGAAAGGGATTGAGGAAGATACCTTATGTCACTTCTGTCTACCCACCACAAGTGCACACACAAACACACGTGAGCCACAGGATGGTTTTTACAAAGTAATTCTCTAAGGCATGTAAGGGTCAGGTAAATAACAACTGCACTGGGAGGTAAGCACTTTATACTGACTACTGTCACTCTTGGCAGGAAAGGTCTGCAGGAATAACCCTAGTTGCTATCTCAGTGGTCACAGATAGACATGCATCCCCTCACTGATGATGCCATAGGAACGAATACTGGCAGTGTCCTAAGAGTGGCAAATCATGGCTGCACACAGGACTCTATGCAGGGAGGTGGGTTACCACCCAGGAAGCAGGGGCAAGCCTGGGGTTCCTTCTTTCTTCTATTTAACAAGAAGTGCTCTTACTTGGGTTACATTGTTTTAGAAGCATAGTACTTGGGCTGGTGAGATGGTTCTGTGAGTAAGGCAGCTGTTGCCAGCCTGAAGACCAGAGTTTGATCTCGTGGACCCACATGATGGAAGGACTGACCCCAAGAAGTTATCCTTTGACTTTCACATACATCTCTAACCCAACACATAATAAATAAATTGAAAAAATGAAAAGAAGTATGCTATTTTTGGAATGTAGAACATTTACCCTTCCAGTTGCTCCTCTCCTAAGATCATGCGGAGGTTTTTCAGAAAGGACAAAGACACCAGGGCGTGGGAATGGCGGATCTTCACATAGCCCGTCACCACCTCGATGAGCCCCATGAAATTCTCCAGTTCTGAGGCGATGTTATCTACACAAAAAGGAGTTTTGTGTCACTGAGTGCCCTTCTGTTATCAGGTGACATATTGTATTTAGGCTCATACAAACAGGTGTGGAGGAAAGTTCAGCTGCAGGTCTTGTTTTGGGATAGCTCAGAGAGACACCTAGTATCCTGGCATAGGACCAATCATCCCTGTCACACACTTACCTAGAGGGTTCGTTGGGCTGATGTGTGAAGTATGGGGAGGATAGCTAGGATTAGGATTGATAGAATTAGGGCCTAGCCTTGACTGTCCATGGCCTTGACTGAGACAAGGCCTTTGAGGCAGGGGACAGCACACTTCTAGAAATTTCAAGTTCCCAAGCTGGTTAACAGAATGTGAACTCATAATACCAGGCTGCCAATTAGCTTCAGCTGACAAATTGAGGCAGCATCTTTTAATATGCTCTGTCAACAGACAGATAGTATTGCCTCCATAGCACTGGACAAATGTTTTCCTAGGCTCATTAGAAGCTGCCTTGGCTGTACTTGGGGTTTCTAAGATACAGGATCTGTATTTAAAGAGTCCGTCTTACTAAGGCTGGAGGAAAACATACTTTAATGTTATCAATGATAGGTGCAGGTAGTTGTTTTATCTATTTTTCCCCACTTGAGACAAGGTCTCATGTAGCCCAGGATGGCTTTGAACTATGCAGCAGAAGATGATCTTGAACTCCTGATCTTCCTACCTCATCTCCTAAGCCACCACACATGGCCTGCAAGTAAGTGAAAAACATCATTCATTTCTTTATCTTGTAAGTTTTCTATAATGCTCACAAATTACTTTTGTAACTAGGAAAGAGCTGGAGAAAGTTACTAATATAAGAGGTCACAGAAACAGTGAATTTCCTTTCATCTTGTTTAGCCTACCTTCTTTCATATAGTAAATAAAAAAACACAGACTTCAGCTTGACTTGTGTTAAAATTATAAGAAAGATTATAATGAATTAGATGTGGTTCATGGAATAGGATTCTACTGCATATGTTTTATGAAGAGTTTACTTAGTGAGAGGGTCTACTTTGATTTGATACAAAAAAGAAAAAAAAAAAGAAGGCCTTACATTTAAAGTTTTCTAAGAGAAATTAAAGGGAAATTCAATCTGAAAAAAGAAAGGTTTTTTTGTAACTGATTCTGTGTTTGCTGTTTGTGGTAGTGGGGGTTGAACTTAGGACCTTAGTGAGCGCTAGGCAAGTACTCTGCCACTGAGCAACATCCTCAGCCCTTTTTTCACTTCTTTTTTAAAAACATATTTTATTTATTGTTTTAATTTTATGTGTATGAGTATATTGCCTGCATGCATGTGAGTGCACCCATGTCATGCCATGCCACAGAGGTCAGAAGAGGGCTTTGGATTCCCCTGGAACTGGGGTTAAGGATGGTTCGTAGCCTCCATGTGGGTGCTGGGAATCGAACCCAGGTCCTCTGCAAGAGCAGTCAGTGCTCTTAACCGCTGAGCCACCTTTCCAGCCCCTCTTTCTACTTTTTATTTTGAGACTGTTTCATCAAATTGTGCGGACCTGTCTGGAACTCACTGTTAGCCTGTGCAGGCATTCTTCCTGCTTCAACCTCCTGAGCTGGGATGACAAGCTTAAACTACTAGGTATGGCTTTGTATGTTTTAAGAATAAAATCATGAATTTTAAATGTAAGGCAACAAGCACACCTCTCAGTTAAGGTTTGGGAACCTCATCTCTTCAAAGAGATGCCCCATCATCATGAGGTCAACTGATTCCTGTGTTAGACAGGGATGGGATGGCACCTTTGCACTACCACGCATGAAGATGCAATTCCTTCTTAGATAACATTTCTCCACCGATTTAATTAGTAGGCTACATTTTTAAACTCCAGTATTGGAGATTTTAAAGAAAGTTTATGCATTTTAAGAGGTATATCCTAGACACGAGTAAATTGAAGATACATTAATAAATCTTGTATAAGCAAAAAGAACACAACTTTATAAGCACAAGAGTGAGGTGTTCTTGTTGAGGGGAACAGGGTTAATTACATGGTAGAACTGAAAAGGGTAGGTAATGAAAAATAAGAGCTGTTTAAAAAAAAATCTGTAAACAAACAACTCTCCAAAGCAAAAACTTGTCTCTGCTATATGTAAGCCATAATAATAAAATCTACTCTTTTAACACATGCTAAGGGAAAGGAAATTCACAAAATAGATCAGCCATTTTGCCTTCAGGCAATTAAAATTTTTATTCCTCTAAAGATTTACCAATAAAAATCAAAATAAATAAAATTTCTTCTGGAGAGCTCCTGCCAATACTATTCTAGCTTATAAAACTACCAGTATCTCAACCAAGTGGTGAGAACTGCAGGCACCATATCTAGAAGCTTGACAATCAAAGACTGGAAGAGAAGGGACAGTGGGGCTATGCTCGTGGGAAATACTTTAACTGAAAAATTCTGAAGCAAGTGACCAGGCACACTGTCTACTGCAAAGAGAATCTGCAGGGCTCAGACTGAAGCTTTAGGCATGGGCAATACATTGCCGTATCTTTTTGGCTCTCAGAAATAAACCGAGGTATCAATCATTCTTAGGGCTTAATAGAATCTGAACATAGTATATTCTCCCCCTTTGCTCAGTCTCTTCAATACAGGCAAGTAAGGAGCTAGATAGATAGATTGCTCAGTGGTCAAGAGCACCGGCTGCTCTTGCAGAGAGGACTTGGGCTGGGTTTCCAGCCCTTATATGGGGGCTAACAATCATCTGTAATGGCAGGTCCAAGAAATCCAACGCCCCCTCTGGCCTCCAAGGGCATTTGCACATGGGTATACTTACACACATGCAGGTAAAACTTATTCAAATAAAATAAAAAATAAAAAATAAAGGCAAATAACCCAAACACTCTAGCTGTAAAAATGTGTGAATACAACCACAGCTGGAGCGAGTTGAGTCATGGGTCTGATCCATCAGTGTCTGCTGGGGTTTGTGTATGTCAGAACAGGCCTCTCCTATGTAAGATATAACAGAAAGATGAGGGATGATCCTCTTTACAGGAATAAATTCTGTGCTAATGGCTCAAACACAGACTGCCTTTCAATCTGTTTTTTATCTTTCAGGAAACTCAAAGGAGAGACGTCATGCATGAGGCTTACACACCGCATTGTTTTTCTAAGCCCTTATTTTGGTTGTGACTCAGGAACAGGGTCAGGAAAAGTATCAACACAAGTAAACCAAGAGAGCCAGCTATTTATCCAGTGGGGTGAAATACTTACTGCCTCGCCGGATATTAATAAGCAAATTGCCCTTCAAGATGGTACATCCTTGGAGCATTTGAGCAGAAGTAACTGAATCGATGGTTTTTGTTTTCTTTTCTTCATCACCACAGACCTTGGGGCAAGGGCCTTCACAGGGGATGCAGTACATGCTGTTGAAGATAAACACAAGATTGAGTTTACTTCCTTGCATTAAAAAAATATAAGGATAAGGCTTTCTGGTTGTTATTACAGTGTGCATTTCATGAACCAGCCATTCTGAAGCATCCAATGGTCACATGACATTTCATCCACAGACCCACCAGGGCAAGCTGCTCAAGTTGCAACCACAAGGGGACAGCACCTACAGAGGAAAAGCATGTTGCTTGTTTCTAGACAAAATACGTGATCTGTGCAGGAAGCATGTGGGTATCATAGGCTGGTAACTGAGGAGCCAGCTGGTTTTATGTGGGAGACACAGGCTCCCAGAAAGGAGCTCTGGAAGCTCTGAAAGAATGGAGCTGCTCTCTGATGTGACCCTTGCCTGCACACAGGGAGGTGGGAGAGCTGGCAGGGGCAGTAAGGGGACAGCAGGGTCTTTGCCAATAACAGGAGTCTAATTCCTCAAGTCAATGCCCTGGTAGAGTCCAGGAAGGAATTCCAAAAGACACATGGCACAGCACAGATCCATTATTTTCTTTCTACAGCACAACTGAAATTATTTTTTGACAGTGTTTTGCAGAAACTTTTAAATTGATCCAAATGTTGTTTGTGCTGCATGTGCAGTAACAGCCAGGAACTTCCATTGCTTTAAAATGAGTTCCTATTTCAAATGCTAACCCGAGTGTGCCAAAAACCGCCAGGAAAGCCAGGGACAGGAAAGATAGGTGGTCTTCCTGCTTACCTGCCATTATTTAGGGGATAATAGAGAAACAGTGAATCCAGGGCTAAACCTTCCAGGATCTGTAACTGTGTAGAGAAGCAGGGTCAAGGGGCAGGTCCATTTCCAAATAAGACCAATGACCCAACCTCCAGGTAGGGTGTGTGTGTGTGTGTGTGTGTGTGTGTGTGTGTGTGTGTGTAATGGGACGGGATTCTAAGGAGGCATTATATTCGAATTATTGTTCTTGAATGACTTTCTGAAAATGTTATGAAGAGCACGGTAAATGGTAAAATTATAGTTGTTTCTCAACTAAAGTCCTCTATCCTCCCCCAAAATATTAGATGCAGGGTTTTTTTTGTATGTTCATTTGTTTGCTTGTTTGTTTAAACACCTACAGGTAACTAGTACTTTTCTTCCATCTCCCTAATTTCTCTTGGGCCAACAGTCAAGGTTTTCAAACAATCCTGAAGGAATGGGACCTACACAAAGAGTTGGGGTCCACTTTCTCATACGACCACATTCAGTATTTTAATTTCTAGCCCGGGGAGGGGTTTCCTTCCTGAACTTTCCTTTTGCTGTGCTTTTAAAAATTTAACTAAATATTATATAAAACCTGACCCTCCCTTTAAAAAAAACTTCTTTCTTTGGAATAATTACAGATGAACGTACATTTTCAAAGAAAGTGCAGAGTGCCCATGTACCCTTCTCCCAGCTTCCCCAGGGGTTTTACATTTTACATAATGACAATACAGTGATTAAAACAGGAAACCAACCCTGACATGTGTAGAGACCTGTGTCATCTCACCATTTGTGTAGACAGACCTGTGAATTCCCCACTGCAATCAACAGCACACAGTCCTTCCTTGTGCTACCCATTTGTTGCTACCTAGACTTCAGTACCCCAACTCCTGGTAGCTGATAAATGGCTCTCTACCTTCAATCAGACATAAATGGAATCATAAAGTATATGACTTTTGAGACTAGTATACTTCACGTAGTACAATATTCTTGAAATTCAACCTTTCTTTTTATTGCTGAGCAATATTCCATGATGTGGAACACCATTCACTTTATAACTGAGTTGTTCTCATTTCCTGACTATTACAAATAAAACTCTGTGAATATTTCTAAATGGACATAAATTTTCATTTTTTGAGATAAATGTTCAGGGTCACCATGGCTGGGTTGTAAGGTAAAACTATGTTTAGTTTTTGTTCCCATCTTTTATTCAAATAGAAAAAATTTAAATATTTAAATTTAATATTCTATTTATTATTTTTATTTTGGTGTATGAATGTATTGCTTGAATGTATGTAAGTGCACTGTGTTGTGCAATGTCCAAGGAAGTCAGAAGAAGTAAGAACAGACATTGTTAGTCCCCATGTGAGTGCTGGGAACTGAACCTGGGTCCGCTGCAAGAGCAGTCAATGCCCTTAACCGCTGAGCCATCTTTCCAGCCCCATCAAATAGAAAATTTTGATAAACACACACCTCTTTGTTACAATGTCTAGGAATCATTTAGCACCTAGAAATGTTTTCATAAGGAAGTGTTCTGATTATATATTTATAGGTTAAGCTTCCTCAAATTTACTCATATAGAAAAAGCATAAACAGTATTTTTAAATATTTATTTTTATTTTATGTGTATGAGTGTATTGCCTGCATGTATGTAAGTGCACTCCTGTTGTGCAATGCCTGAGCAGGTCAAAAGACGGCATCTGGAGTTATGGACGGTTGTTAGCTGCCACGTGGGTGCTGGGAATCGAACCTGGGCCCTTTGCAAGAGCAGCCAGTAAGTGTTCTTAACCACTGAGTCATCTCGCCAGCTCCTAAACAGTATTTTAAAAAGTACTTTAAAGTAAGTGTTAAAAAGGCTTAGAGAGGGACACTTATTGTTTGATGGTGTTTTATTTTAAAACGGACAAAGCAGACTGTAGTTTTGGACAGATTATGAGACTAGGCAGGAGAATACTGGCTCAGTTCTTTAGGAAAATGCTGCAGGGAAGCAGAACCATGTCCACCACTCTGGGTGCTGCAGAATGGCTGAAGGCCTTCAAGCAGGATATAAAATTAAACGTGCAGGTCAAAGATGATTCTACAGCAAGTTCATAGAGTAGTTCTCCCTCCCTTGCCCCTAGTCCCCGGAGGAAGGTGATGCCTGAACTATGGCTGAGCCTCTACAACTCTTGCCAGGCACTGGTCTGGGGCACAAGATGCATCTGATACAGCCCTTTTGTATCCCAAGACTACAACTGTTTGGGTTTAGAATGTCCTGAGAAGTCCATCCTGTAATTGCTTAGTTCCCAACTTGATGCTTCTGGGAGGTGGTAAAAGTCTGACAAGGTAGGGCTTACTGGGACCAGTCACTTGGAGCCCTTCTCTGCTCCCCCATCCCCCCACCTTCCTCTATGAAGTGAATGACCTGGCACCACCACGTGCTCCCAGCCATGATGTATTCCCCTGACATAAGCCTCAAAGGAACTGACCACGGACTAAAACCTCTGAAACTGTGCTTATACACTGATTACCCCAAGTATTTTGTTATAATAGCAGAAAGTTGACTAATAGAGACTGCGGATAAAACATGAATAAAATATGGCAGATTTATTTTGGTAGAATATATGTTATATACCTCTGCATCACTTGGCTTACTTAAGAACATTTATTTTTTTTTCTTTTTATTATTGTAATGGTTACAGAAATTTTAACAGGTCAAAAACTTGCTTTACATCTAACATTAACAAAGACAATTTATCTTTGATTTGATTTAGAAATCAGCTTACAGTAGGAACATCTTTGGAATACCCTTTAGTAAAGACTTGTCTAATGCATTTTATAGAAATTAACTGCAGCAAAATTTTATTTTTCAGACTATTTTGTACTTGCAGAACCATTTGCTTGCAATGCTGAGAATTGAGTCTAGGGCCTCCCACGTGCTGAGCATGCACTCTACCACTGAGTTGCATTCACAGGCTCCTAGCTCTATTTAGAGGAATTCAGAAATGCATGGGTGTTTAGTGTAGGAGACAGAGGATACCAACACAGAGCAACCTTCTCCAGAGTCCTTTGCTCTGCTTCAGGGGAGAGAACAGCATCCCATACCTCCGATTCTCCTTTGCCTCCAGAGCTACAGCATCTTGTTCCCAAAACATCAACCCAGGAGACATTTAAGGAAGTCTCTGTGACACACAGGAGAGTGCCACTTGTTCAGTCAGCAACTCCTCTGCATCCCAAGTGAAGTCTCAGAGCTCAGGAAGGAAAACCAAGGCCACAATGACAACTGAAGGTGGTGAAAGTGCAGGGTTTGAGAGGAGGGAGGAGCTGGCAGAAAACAGATTAGACTGCTAGAGCCCAGGCTTTCAGTGAGAGGCAGGAGGCCTGCCTATCTGCCTCAAGGGTGCTGACCAGGGCTCGTCTTTCCTCCCTCTTGCACCTCCCAAAGCTTTCACTGGGTTAGAGTAGCAAGCTGGGGAGGTGAATCTACAGCTATAGTGCCTGCCTCTCAGACATCAGCTTGGCAGGTGCACAGGGAGAGGGGAGCTCAGGACACTGGGGCAAGTAGGCTCTTAAACTGACAAACAAGAAACCACACATGCCAACCATGCCAATATTCTCGTAAGTAAAGCTCAGCCAAGTCCCCTACAACAAGACCCCTCTGGATGGTCATGCCCCCATGGAACACGTGGAAGAGTGCGCCTGTGGATGCCCAGGGATGGTGGCCACTAACCTCTGGGTGCTGTTGCGGATGAAGCCTGAGGGGCACTCCTGCATACACTCGCCGTCGTGGATAACGAAGCCATAGGAGTCAGTGCTCTCAGCACTCTGGATGTTGGCACAGAAATCTCGGTCCACACAGCGCCAGCCCTCAAACCTGTAGGTGCCAGGCGGGCAGGCAGGCACGCACACGCCTTTGTAGTAGTAGTGCCGGCAGGCCACGCAGGTTGTGTTGTCATCAGGTGTGTGGCAGCTGCCCAGGCATTCTGGGTGGCAGCACTCATTGTTCTCCGTGCATGCTCGCTTCCCACACACACTAGGGCACACTGTGGGGACAGAGAAGAGAGGGTGGTGAGATGAAGCAAGGATTGCACAGCATCCTCTGAGTCTGACCAGCTGCTTACTGGGTCATAAGCTGCCACCACTGGTCCCACAAGGTGCAGCAAAGACAACACAGGCACACCTTCTATGAGAGCCCCACTGACAAGCACTGTCCTTGCATCTGCATAGACAAAGGACATGATAGGCATCCCAAGCCCATTCTTTCTTATGAACTCCCGGTTTGCCCTGGGGTGAGTGGTTTCTAATAACCTTGATTGATCCCCTTTTCTCATTTGTAAAATGGAGAGGGGGTTGGACCCATTAGAAGGGAGCCTGATGGCACAGGTAAACATGGAGGGGCATAAACAATATGGGCCACTAGTATTTAAAAGGTATTATGTGCCGGGCATGGTGACCCACGCCTTTAATCCCAGCACTTGGGAGGTAGAGGCAGGTGGATCTCTGTGAGTTCAAGGCCAGCCTGGTCTACATAGTGAGTTCCAGGACAGCTGGGGCTACAGGGAGACCCTGTCTCAAAAAGACCAAAAAAAAAGGCATTATGCTCTCTGTATTTCAAATACAGCAGCCCTCATCTTATGTATAAAGAAGCCATCATTCCAAGACCCCAGTGGACGCCTGGAACCACACACAGAACAATGTGTATGTGTATGAAATATCGTTCATAGAACACACACGTGTGTATGTGTGTGAGACAAAGTTTAGGTGATAAATTAGGCATAATAAATGTGGTTTGACTCCCCCCCATGGACACAAATACTAGGTCCCTAGTTGGTGGCGCTATTTAGGAATGCTATGCATGCTATGGAACCTTCGGGAGGTAAAGCCTTGCTGAAGAAGTACTTGGAAAGGGGTGGGCTTTGAGGTTTTATAGCCTGGCCCCACTTCCTGTTCTCTCTGCTTCCTGTGTCTGGATGAAACGTGCTCTCTCTGCTTCATGACTGGTAGCTTCCCACTCCTATTGCCATACCTTCCCCACCATGATGGACTCTATCACTCCAGAACTCTAAGCCATAAGAAATCCTTTCTTCTCTAACATGCTTTTAGTCAGGATATTTTACTGCAGCAACAGAAAAGAAACTAATACAACATGAGGTTGGTCAATATTACTAATAAAGCACAGCAAATATAATATAGTAACATCAATGTGGTCTCTCTCTTCCAAGAGTCAAGACAGTATTTTAGACTGTGACTGTGGTTAAATGAAATTCCAGAAAAGGAAGTCAAGGGATAAGGGAAGACTACTACATACTCTTCACTGACAGCACACTAAAGGTATAGAACTGCTCATTTATTCTAAAAATGATTAAGCTACAAATGTAGGCATGGCAGTACCCTCAGCTTTACAAAAAGGCTTTGGAAATGCCTGTTTGCCTGTGCCTCCTCTAAGCTCCTCCCTGTTAAAGCTAAGCAAAAGGCCCATACAGTAACCACAGACCCACGGTTTACCTCCCAAATAGACAAGCAGCTTACATTTCTATAACAGCATCACAAGGAGTACATTGTGTGCACTGTGAGCCTTACTCACGAACAAAACACAAATCAATAAAGTATGAAATCTGCTTAGCATCATGTGTCCTACTTTTTATGTACTGTTGGAAAATAATACAAAACTATTTAAATATGTATATTTTAAGACGGCATCAATGAGTGAAGATTCTGGTTTTTTTTCTTCTAAAAATACATGCTAAAAGCAAAGTTCAGAGAGCACAGATAACATAAAGTGCAAGTCCATTTGCCCCCAAACAGCTCCTGTCAACGCTTTGCATAGTATTTTCCAGATACTTCCAGGCCTGTGCATGGACATATAAACACAAACATGTGTAAGAAAGAATCAAGTCACTCAGAAAGCTTGATACACTTGACTGTGGATCCCACAATCATTTTGCACTTCCACTGCACTGGATCGAGAGTTACACTTATTTTGTGAGCTATACCCTGTTCTAGCATCAGATCCACCCTCAAATTCCCAGGACATTACTGTTCATCCTTAATATTTCATTAGGATCAATTTCCAGAATAGCCCTTGCTGAGTCAGCCTGTCCTCTGAAAACTCACATCAGTGTATAAAGCTACTAGCTGCATTCAAGAATTCCTGTGTCATTGCAAGCAGACAAATTTACAAACAGGCTCAGAATTCAAATCAGCAGTGTTACCTAGTAAGAAAGCCAATGGGTTCTCATGACACTGTCAAGCTGAAATAATCTCACTTCCCCTCTGAAGTCATCCTTCTGCAAGAGCACTGGGATGCTTTTCACTATTTTCCTTCTCAGGCATTTGGGTGTTCAGCTGGGCATAATCTTATCCCCTTAGTTCCTGTATTTGCAAGCCTCTGCCATGGCTAGAAGTATGGCCGTATGTCTTAAGTTCTGCCCAGAGGGATAGCAAAAACATTTATTGGAACTTTCTGGAACACTCCTTGTCCACAAGCATTGGCATTGTATATGTTGATTTGGGGTTTTAAAACCATTAACAGGAATAAATCAATCCATCCTGAATTTATTTATCATTTGTCCCCTTAGTGAATATTTACTGGGTGTGTGCTGTACCTACGTGCCAGGCAAGTGAACATCCTGGTCAGTGACAGTCCTTGCCCTCAAGAAAGGAACATCACACTAGGGAAGTAGGGGAGAGTAGAGATACAAGGTGTTCTTCTGGCCTCGCATGCCAGGGAGGTTCCCAGAGGTGATGAGGCTGGCCCAGAAAACAGAAGGAAGAGGAGGAACATCAAGGACCCCCCACCTCCACCCTGAACTCACATGTAAATGCTGGCTGGGCAACTAGTCACTGATGTTCCTGCGAGTGGAAGGGGACAGTTCAGGGAGGCATTGAAGGCCTACCAATTGGTGGGCAGCAGATAATTGCTCAAGGTTTTAGGCAAGGGTCAGGTTTTCCTAACAGAAAGGCCACTGGGCTTTAGAGCAGTGGGGCAGAATGGACAGATGGATAGAAGATGACAAGTCAGGAGAGGAACCTTGTTGCTGATTATGCTGTCTCTGTGCAGCTCACACAGAATAACAGATCCACACAGTTCAGTAAAACTAGCTGCAGCCTCTCTGGCAGGGTGCATCCCAGCCATCCTCCATCACCATCTTTTGTGATTGGAGGAAGGGAAAACTGATTAGAAACTTCACAATTACCATCACAGATTATTTACTGGGACAAATTATCAACCTGTGGAGCCCCCTTTTCTTACATTAGGAAGAAAATGATGCATTTTTGTAGATAGTAAGATCAAATAGCTATGTAGTAGTAAAAGCCCAGGAACATTAAAAGTAGGGGAAAATATTCCTGTGTACTGGCTTGCGATCAGCTATACCCAAATGGAAATACTGCATTTTCCCAGGATGAGAAAGAAAAACAAATACATACTTGACATGGTACCTGTAAAATGCTTGGTATGTTGAGCCTCTGTTCCCTACAAATGATAGGAGCTACTTCCAAACCACGTTCAGTAACGTTTAAACATTGCCTTAAAGAAGGAGCTAGTGCTCTTCAGGGGACACCACATCAATGGGTTCCTTTACATGGACCGATGTCAACTGTAAAGAAACACACATATACTTGCTCTGCAGGGAGGGTAGATGACTTGCTTCTTAGAGGACAAACTCCAGAAGTCCGAGTAGCTCCAGGGAGAGAAGCGGGGCTCCTCCTGCCATGCACAGAGGATTCAGGGAGGTAGCAGGAGAGCGTGCGGACGCCTGAGATTTGAGAGTTCTGGAGCCAGCCCCAGAAGCCTGCTGTAAATTTTGTCTCATCTCGATGTATATAAATATTATTAGTGTTCAGGACTATTAAGGGATTTCTGGAAAAGCCCCGGGCAGTGTGTCTCGCCAGCAGATGGATGGCTGCTATACATGACTGCCAAAACTTAAAATTTAGTACAGTAACCAAATTTCCAACTACAGCACTGGGGGAAAGGAAGGGGACCTCTTTCCTGACTCTGGAGAAGGAGGAGCACACTGGGCACGATTAAAAGGCAGCTCAACTTAAAGGAGAGGAAAACAGAAGCTGCTGTAAACTAACCTACAGAGAAAAAGCAAATTGATTTTGCCCACGAGACCGTTCTAGTCCCTGGAATTCCTACAATGACGACAATAAAAACAAAAGCTTATCAAAATGGTTGGAAAAGCTAACCACATGTCCCACGTCAACCACTAGGAAGACTGGTTCAGGGTTGCTGTGCATAAGAAGGCACTGCATTTAAAAGTTCATTCTCTTCATTTCTTTAGGAGAGGAAAACAAACCATGCACGTCAACATTTACTTCCCCCTCTCCAGAGTCCTGTCCCATTTATTAAAGTATCCTTAACTTATTTTTACTTTTGCTAGTAAATTCTTTAATGATCATGATGGCTGAGAAACCTAAACAGTACAGGATATTAAAATCCTCTACTAGGAGGTAGAAGCTTCAACCCTAGAGGTCCATTGGCCACACAAGTTTTTACAATGCAAATGAGTTTAACCAATATAATCACTAAAGGATAGAACTGGCTGGTGGATGTTCAAATAAGGCAAAGCTCCTGAATCAGAACGTGGAGTGGCTTCGGGAACATCCCAGCTCTATGTGATGCACAATTGATCCACATGAGCAGACCTTTCCTGATGAGCATGGAAAATTGGGCATCAAGATCAACTGCTACACTAGCTATGCATTAAAATGATCAGGTCCTGAGAATCTTACATCCTCTTGCCTTGGCAGGAGCTGAACTGACTCTGAGTCTAAAGGACAGGAAGAAAAGAAAAGGGAGAGGAGGGATGGGAGAGGGTTCTATACATTTAATTGCTACTCAGGAGTCCCCGAGCTTAGTCACAAATCCACCCAAGGCTAACTGCACTCTCCTCCACAGAATGCTTGGCTCAGGTAAGCAAATGAGAAATGTTCCTTCTGAGCTTAGCAGCCAGGTCCTGTGCTAGATCCTGTAGACAGGTCCTGTGGGTTCAGGTGTGAGCCTGGGGAACCCCATGGGAATCTTGGAAGCTGCATGAAAAGGACCATGTGGGGTGCTTGCCAGGAAGGACTTTCAAGCTGACACCTAAAAGGTGAGTAGGAGCTAACAGGTGCTCTGGTGTTGTCAGAGCTCATGGAGAATCTGACTGTAGGAACCAGAGGCAATGTATACTGCAGGACAAAAGGACAGAAACATTAGACACAGAAGGTGGAATAGATTGCTGAACGCTGAAGCAGAAAGGCCTAAAGTGGCTTTTTAACCTACAAATGAGAGTTAGGAATACTCTTGAGAGGGGGTGCTGGTTGTAAGCAGGGAGTCAGATACCCAGAGGTTCATCTCAGAAGGCAGCCACGCCCTCCAGCAGCAACAGTGTCTCAGACCAATGTGTCAGTGGAAGAAATAGGTTCTGTGGGTTTGATACAGATCCTGAAGAATCTGGGGAAAGTGGTATTTTTTTCCCCCTTTGGAGAGGTAGAGTAAAATCAGTTTAGTCCAGGATGTGCTGTTTTTGTAGACACATCCAAGTGAAAATGATAGGCATGTTGGTTTTTAAATGTGTGTAATGTCTATATGGGAGGTGTATATGCATGTGTGTGTACTTGTTCACAAGCATGCAAAGACCAGAGGAGGGTGTGGGGTGTCTTGTTCTATCATTTCCCACTTGAAATAGGACCTCACTGGAACTAGGCCCCCAGCCAGAAAGTCCAACATCCTCTCGTTTCCACTTCCACAGTCATGAAGTCACAGGTATGTACATGGCCAATCCTAGCCTATTATGTGGGAGCTTGGGATTCAAACTCAGGTCCTCAAGCTTGTGCAGCAAGCTGTCCTGCTCACTGAGGCATCTCCTTGGTGCTCCATCCCCTACCCCTCCCACCCCAGCATGTGGTTTTATGGATGTAGCCAGAAGCAGTTCAGGTTGGAAATCCCATGGGGCAGGGTCAATAGGTGGAGGGATTGTGGTGGAGTGAAGTATGGCCTGAGGGTACCAGGGGACCCAGAAAAGAACCATAGGGCACACACTACCAGCTGCACTCAACAAAGTCTTTTGCTTCTTTAGAACGGTCTATCTCTTTCAAAGAAAGATATTTCAGTGGGTTTTTGGGTATTAACCTGTCAATCTTTGGTCCCATGTTTTCAACCCCTTTCTGCCAAGTCTAAGTAATGACAAGAATGTATTTGTGGAAATCTTGTCCATGTTATGCCTCCACTACATCATAATACATTAAGACTTTCTTGGACTTCCTATCTCCAATCACAAAAACTAAATGTCTTTCCTTTATAAAGTATCCAGAATCAGGTTTGTTGTTATAGTAACTGAAAGCAGACTAAGACAAGTATCAAGCAAAAGGAGTGGAAGAGAGAGGAGCAAGGTCTCTGAGACACTGAGAGAGTCGCATCCCAACTTATTAGTCTGAGGCTTCCCTAAGTCTGCAGTCTGGAAAATGCTTAGATATAGAAAGTAAAACTACATAGTTTCACACACACACACACACACACACACGCATGGGGGGGGAGATCGAGAGAAAGAGAGAGCGGGAAGAGGAGAGAGAGAGAGAGAGAGAGAGAGAGAGAGAGAGAGAGAGAGAGAGAAAATGAGAATGAATGTTTTTCTCAAAAGAGGTTTTTTGCAGGTCCCCATCTCAGGTCAGTTCCAAACACCTTTACAAAACTCTAGGCAGTCCCTTGAGCAGTGGCTAGCGAAGCTCAGTGCCTTACAGGAAGTGCCTCTCAATGGCCAGACAGCATCCAATTGACCTGGTTCTCTGACACATTCAAGGCAAATAGACGTTCCTATTCCTCTCTCTCTACGTACCTCATGAAGGTGTCTGGCACAGGGGACGTGGTGCTTTCTTATCCTGCTCAGAGCCAGATGATCATGCCTTTCTTCCAAATACCTTGCCCAGTCACTGCTCATACCACACACATGAAGTGCTCCTCCCCATGCTGGTAGCCCTATTCTAACAGCACAGAAGCAGTTTGGACAATGTGGAATATTTTGAGACTAAAGGATCAACCATGGTCTTCCATGCCCAAGGCATCTTGCTTGGACTCTGATCTGAAGAATAAGGAACATTTGATACTCAGCAGGCTCCTTCTGAGCTCTAATCATGGAAAAATCCCAGGCCATCTTTCGTACAATAACTATTTGAGTATCTCCTATATGAATGCAATTTGTATCACAGGCGAAATACAAGGCTGCTTATTAATACAGAGTTAACATTCACAGCGTTATTTCCCACATGCCCGATGAGACTGTAAGCATGTTATTTATATACATTATTTAATCCTCCCAACAATCACACAGGGTAGGAATCATTCACTTCGCAATGACCACACCGGAAGCACTGAGAGATGAAAGAACTCATACAAGGGCGCAGAGCTGCCTGCTGCACTGCAAGCTGGGCTGCACACTCAGCTCCCGGACTGCGGATCACAGCCTACCCACTCACATCCCCCATGGTGGCGCCCAGCTCTGTGCATCTCTGCTGTCTGAAAGGAGCATTCCTGGAGCGTTACTCTCTTGTGGCTCTTCTTTTTAGGTATGCATCCATTAAGAAGAAATAAATTACAAGGCCTAGCGGTCTTTTCTCCCTCCTGAGAGGAGGTGTATTGCTCAGTCTGGATAAAACTCATATAGAATACTACACTGGAAAAGGGTCCAGCATCCAGGGATATTAATGGGACAGCCGGTACCAACTCAGTCTTCTGTTTATTGAGTTGCAGCAAAGGGAAGCCTCACAGACATTTTCCCATCACAAATCTGCAAGGCTAGGTCTTATGGGGTGCCTGCAAAGGTCATTGCTATGTTGTATCACTGAAGCTGCAGCTCCTGTCCTAAAGGCATTGAGTGAACTTGGCTTGTTTTATTGGAAACAAGACCAGTAAGACTCAGAAGACTACAGGACTGTCATCAGCAGTTCCACCCAAAGAAGCCTATTTAATGAGACTTACTTAATGTACACAAAGGAGGTGGTGCTTTCTTGTCCAATTCAGAGTTTCCAAATGCTCATGGTGTCCTTCCAAATGTCTTGGCCAGTCACAGCTCATGTCACATACATAAACTGCTCCTTTCTGTGTTTTCAACCCTATTCTAACAGCACAGAAACATTCTTCAATTCATACAGTTTAGCAAGAGTGAAACTTTACCATGGAAAAAAAGAAAAGCATAGTTTAGGTCCAGCAACAGTGATCAGTAGATGTGCCTGCCACCAAGCCTGAGGATCTGCGTTTGATCTGAGAATCTACACAGTAGAGGGAGAGAAAAGACTCCCACAAGTTGTCCTTTGACCTCCACATACATGCTATGGCATGTGTGCCCCCCCCAACAAACAAATATTTTTAAAGAGGAAAAATTTAGATCAATGCTGCCTTCCCCTTAGTAGAGCAGCTTGAAGTCTCAGAAAATCACCAAGCAGCATTGCACAGTGTAGGACAGAAGGTGAGCCACGAAGTTTAGCTGCGAAATGCGTCTGAGAACATTTCCATTAATGAGCAAAAGACACAACTGCCTATTGACAATGCCCCCAGGATCACTGATGTCTCGGGAATCAAGCAGTTCTGGGCAAAGCATTGAAAAAACAAGAAAACACACACCACAAAAAGGGCAACCAAGGAGCCAGGAGGAGGGAAGTTATAAATAGCATCATTATTAAACTGAAAGCGGCACCACAAAGGTGAAGGCAGAAAAGATGCAGGGTGGAAACTGCAATGGACAACACAGGCTGAGAAGCTGAGGGGGTTCGAGAACTCCCCTGCCAGGTTGTGGTGGGCTAGCAGATTCCTTTTTCTTCTTTCACATATTTTGTGATATAGCTTTATGGAGATTTTATTCAAAGCATAACATTTGGTAGTTTTGAGTATCTGCACAAGTTGTGCAAATATGATTACAATCCATGTTAGTATATTTCTGTTGCCCCTAAGAAAGCCTCATTAGCTATTACCCCCTGGGCAACATTACTGCCTTGGGTGATGTCTACTCTGTCTCCACTGATTTGCCTGGAGGGGGCATTTTAGTTAATGGAATCATACTAGGGGTGTTCTGTGCCACCTCCTTCTACTTGGCACAATGTTTTCAAGGTCCACCCTTCGTGTGGAATCCACCAGCACTTCATCCCTTTTTATTTTCATTCATGAATTTGGGTTTTCATGATTCACTGTGGAAAAATGAATTCTGTGAATCTTTCTATTAATGTGTAGTGATAAAATCACAGGCACTTTGGTCAGAAGCACCGAAGCATCCTAAAATGTAGTCTTTTAAACTCTTTTTAAAGCCTACATACAAAATTTGAAAATACTGACAAGCTTTAAAAGGGAGAAGAGGCCAAACACAGGGAGGGCTGCTCCTCGAGTCAGGCAAGATGGTGAGAGAGGCCTGTTTACACCCCAGGATTTATTTACATTCTTGGTTTACTCCTAGGGAAGGACGTGATAACTCTATCTCAAACGACTAACTTGTGCCATTCTTTGATGGGTAGGGTGTCATTGTCACCTCCTCTGTGGAGGACTGGGTCACCCACCACATGCTTCTCCCCTCAGCATGCTACCTGCCCCACTGACAGAGAAGCAAATGCATATGTAGTTGAGCTTGATCTCTGTATAAATGCCTAGCAAATGGATGTTGATGCTGTATCACTGAAGCTCTCCTCAGATGACAGTGAGGGGAAGAACTCTGCCCCCCAAAAAAGTCAGTGGGGGAGAGGTTGATCTTCTATTCCTTTCACTATCGCTGTTTTCATACAGATGATTAATTTTTAATAACAACATTAGTGAACTTTTAGATAATCTAAAAAGGTTCTTTTCAACTCCTTTCAAAGCCTACATAATATGTAAAGCACAGTCAAGTTTTAATAAGGGAAAGAGATCAAACACAAGGCGGTCTAGCACTGGGGTTCAGGCATGATGACTGGTGAGCTCAGCAAGGTCAAGGGGCTGGGCTGCTTCATGCCTGAAGTCTCAGAGTATCTGTCGGTTGGTCTGCCTGAGCTTACAGCACCCTCCCCAGAACTCTGTTTTTGCCTTTGAGTTCTTAAGAAAACGGAAAAGAAGGAAAAAGTCTCTGCGGAGTGCTGACTCCCCTCAGCCTGTCCCTAGAGCTGCGAGCAGCAGGCTTGAGCACAGAAAGACACGATCACTTATGACCGCCTGTCACAGATGCTTAAATGGACAGGATGGAAAAAATACTCTTCACACACTTAAAAATTACTCTAAGTTATTTTAAATTTGGAACTGTTTGTATATTCCTTATAAGTTTATAAAACTCACACTGTCCCTCCATGACTAACTGAAGTGGAATTGAGAGAGTACTCTATATTTATAACTTGTCTGCTTGTTCGTGCTTACAGCCCTATTTCCACTCTCTGTTACTGTACACAGAGTTATGTGAGGTATTGTGGGCTCCTAAATGCTGTTCATTTCCTAACAAGGCAGGCCTGTGTCCCATAGGGACAAATTGGGGGTTGTTTTGATCAAGTGGAGGCCAAGCTCAGAGGGAGAGGCCTCCAGCAATCAGAACTTAGCCTCCATTTCTTAAAACTGGTGTTTGGGCCTGTTTCTGGGCAATTACATATCTAACTGGTGATGACCCAGGGACCTGTATCAATGCTATGAATTCACAATGGCAAGCTTTCAGAAGCTCACTACAGTACAGCTCTGGCTGCATATGTCACCTCTTCCTATTGATTTTAGTGAAATTGTTTGCCTGAAAGGTACAGTGCTTCAAGAGCCAAGTAAAAGCCTCTTTCCTACACATAAATGTTTATGTCAAAATAATTTAAATGACTGAACAGTGCCACCCACAGGGAAACTATCACTTAGAGAAAAGCATACAATGCTCTAGGTGAAACTGTGTTATGAACATCAGACTGCTTATAAAAAGACTAATAAATATGTAAGACACTTGTGCACACAGACTACCTGTGGAACCCAGAGTTTCACATGCACACACTGCATCTCCTTTTCATAGGTGTTCCATAAATGAGTAAGAACAGTGCCTCTAAAGCTTCCTAGTCACAATTTGGCAAAAGCTTCTTCTGGAATCTTCTTTTGAAGAACACTTCTGGCAGCTGTAGTGCCTCATTTCACCCAGCCTCAAGAGAAACAAATCTTTTAAAAAGAAGGGAGATAAACCAGTTCAGAGTCTACTTTTCTTTCTTTTATAATGTCATAAGGGGAAATAGGTGCCTCGCCTCACCTCAAATTTGTGACCGATAATGAGGCTATTGTTTGTTTTGGCCATTTATATCACCGCCTCTCTTTTTTGGGGGCGGCTTTTTGAGACAGGGTCTCCCTGTAGCCCCAGCTGGCCTGAAATTCGCTATGTCAACCAGGCTGGGCTTGAATTCACAGTATCTGACTGCTTCTGCCTCCCGAGTGCTGGGATAAAAGGCAAGCCCACCATACCCAGCTTAGATCACCTCTTAACGTCTCCTAATGTCTCTGGGTTCATTTCTTTCTAGATTAAGCATTTTACTATATACAATCATGTATCTAATACAAGGACCTTGTCACAACCCCATATATGAAATAAATGAACAAAGAACATGAAAAATGGGTAACACTTTCTGAGAAATGTGTCAGGCAATTCAATCACAGAGTTTACATAAACTAAGATGACCATGATGTCATTAGCTACATATTCTTAACAGGTCACTGTCAAAATAAGGAACTGCAAGGTTCTTCCAGGATGCATGGCTGCATTTAACTCTTACAGCTCATAAAGAAGCATGCGTTTTTAAAAGTTATTATTTTTACTTTATGTTATAAGTGTATTGCCTGCATGTGTGTAACTGCACTCATGTTGTGCAATGCCGGCGGAGGTCAGAAGAAGGTATCAGTTAACCTGGAACTAGAGTTCTGTATGAATGATGGATAGCTGCCATGTGGGTGCTGGGAACTGAACCCAGGTCCTCTACAAGAGCAGTCAGTACTCTTAACTGCTGAGCCATCTGTCCAGTCCCAGCATGTATCTTTTAAATACAGAACAGATGATAATAGACCAGTAAACTATAAACTTGTTTATACAGTGCCTTTGCAGCATCTCTGCTTATTGCTCTTTTGATTTTGCTCCTTCCTGATTGAACACTTCTGGACTTGTAAGCATTTTGGAGTATGTATTATGCTAAAACACCACAATATGCTTTCTTATTGTCAAGTCCTTGGAGTATGTGGCTCAGTGGTAGAATGCTTGCCTAGCACGCACAAGGCCCTAGGTTTAACTCCTAGCACACCCCCCAAATACTTTTACTACCATGTAGCAATCATGAAAAAGTTCAGCTAGACTTTCAAATTACCCAGAATGGCAGAACAGCATGTCCCCAACAATCATACATTCTGCTTAACTTAAGCCTCACAAGAACCAGAGTTTTTTGGACAACTGGACCACAAATATCATCTTTGGAATGTCCTTTTAAAAACTACTATGCACACACACACACACACACACACACACACACACACACACCCATCCATTCTCACAGACTTCAGTTGGCTTTTGAAAAAAAGCAGGGGAGGGGACCTCTACACCATGGAAAGGCTGACTGAAGGAATTCAAAGTTCAAGACTCCCTTCTTGTTTTAATAGTAATAATTGAGGGATTTGGGGTTGTTATTTTGCTGTTGTTTTCATTTTTCTAAATGATAGGTAAGATGGAGTTCACACTGTGAACCAACACAGGACTATGATCTAGATGGCCAGTGGAAGGAACGGGTTAGGTGTAAATGCCAACAGAGATGGGTTTCCATCTTTTCCAATTAATTAGAAAATGTCCGTTTGTAAATTTTTTCTTGGCCTCACAACTATTATTTCTTGATCTCAGGTATTTGGTTCCCTCCAGAGTATTATCTAAACCACCAAGTATATTATATTGCTGCAGACCTACCCAACACCATGCTGGGTCCTCTAAGAACTAGAAAGTGAGGTGAAGTATGACAAGGTACCTGGCACCTTTGAGAAAACTAGGGTGGAGGATTCGGGGCTCTCCTTTCAGACACTGTGAGTGTGATACCTATATGAAATTATCTGGTCATTCTGGACTACAGGCAGGAAGGCCATACAATGGAAGACACAGGTAGCTTGAACCCCTCACCCCATTTTCCCTCCTCATATCCTTTCATTATTTCTCAAATATGTTGTATTATAACCCCCCAGAGGCTGATTTTCATACTTTGTAAGAATTCTCTTTGAATGATGAAGGGAATTAACATGCAGGACAACTATAAAAATGAAACCAAATAAGCAAAGCAGTTCCAGTACAGGAAACACAAATGAGGCTAAAACTTGGAAATATGTTCAAGAATCATTTTTCATTCCATCCTTGGTGTCAAAACTGAAAGGTTCATAAGTGGAAAAGAGCCACACCGTATTCAAGCTCCAACAAAGGTGCCCATGAACCCACAGGGTTGGCAACTACAGGGATATGTACTTACTGGATAATGAAGGGATTAGTGTATACAGAGCAACCCCAACATAACTGTGTTTCTCAAATCAACTTAAAAAGAAACTGTGTATGTCAGCAGTGTATGTATATGCACAAGTAGTGTGTGAGTGCATGTGCACAAAGAGGCCAGAGGCTGATGTTGGGTATCTTTTACTATTGCTCTTCACCTTAGCTTTTGAGAGAGGGTTTTTCATTAAACCCAGAGTTCACAGACTGGTTGATATGGGAAAATATCCACCTCTGCCCTTTACCATGGGGTTAGGGCTACAGATGTACATGACCACACCAGGTTTTTACATAGGTGTCAGGGATCTGAACTCAGTTCCTCGTGTTGGTGTGGCAGGCACTTTACCTTCTAAATCATCCTCCTCCAATCAATATTTTAACCTAATAACACCTAAGCACTGTGAACTTCAGACTAGCCTAATCTTTTCCTACCAAGAAAGGTTCTCAAGCATAAATCTCTTCTTTAAAAACCTTTTCCAGGGGCTGGAGAGATGGCTCAGTGGTTAAGAGCACTGGCTGCTCTTGCAGAGGAATGGGATTCAGTTCTCAGCACCCACATGGCAGCTAACAACCATCCATAACTCCAGTTCTAGGGGATCCAATGCCCTCTTCTGACCTCCACAGGCATTGCACCAACATGGATGCACTTATTTACATGTAAGCAATACACTCATACACATAAAATAAAAAATAAAATATTTTAAAAACCTCTTCTCCAAATTTCTAGGCTCAACCTGAAAATAAGGATGTGAAAAGGTTAGAGTTCTCTCTTTCCTCCACAGGAATAAGCCATGTAGCATCTTCCTTGAAACTCATGTCAAAACAGCTGTTGCTACTCCATACCCCAGAGCATCCTCCTCTTTGAACAGGAGGCCTGGTTGCTGGGGTAAAGAAGCTACAGAGCTTGCAAACTGGTTTGCAACATCTCTCATAGTGAAAGCCAGCTCTGGCAAGTAAAAAAAAAGTTTAAAAGAAAGAGAAAGAAAAGAACAAAGTATATTTTGCAAACAGTCTGAGGGACCTGAAACCCAGGCAAAGGCTGAAGTCAACATTCCTTTACTGCCATATGAGCCAGACATTGCAACTCTTGTTGAGTAGAGCTTTCTGAAAAGGGGGAGACTTCAGTAGCTTCCATTTCTCCCAGCAGGGTCTCTCACCCAAAGCCTAGGGAAGGAGGGAGGAAGGAGGGATAGTTGCTTCCAGCCTGGACTGCATTACTTTGCTCTGCTTCACCATGAAGCCCGGGAACATCTTTGAAAGGAGACAAATGCCTCAAGGAGCAGACCATTGGATTCTGAACGAAGGCAACTCAAGAACTGTATCTCCAATCAAACATCTTATTTGGTTCGATGAAGAAAGGGAAGCTCAACCACTCAAGCTGGGCAGTGCTTAAGCCTCCAATCATTGGACCTGGGGCTCCTCATGCCATAGCCTGTGTTCCTGGAAAGACCAACATTTCTCAACTTTTAAAACACAAATTGTTTGGATACACAACTCTACATCTTAATAATACTAGAACTTCTGAAATAGATTTCCCCCCATTTTCTAATTTTGGAACTGTTTATTTTTTTAAATATTTTATTATTTTTATTTTATGTACATGCACGTATTGCCTCCATGTATCTAAGTGCACTCATGTTGTGCAATGCCTACAGAGATCAGGAGAGGGCATCCAATCCCTTGGAACTGGGTTAGGACAGCTGTCAGCCATCATGTGGGTACTGGGAATTGAACTGAGTTAGGATGGTTGGCAGCCATCATGTGGGTACTGGGAATCGAACCCGGGTCCTCTGTGAGAGCAGCCAGTGCTCTCTAGCTGAGCCCTCTCTCCAGTCCCTGGTCAGGTATTTTTAAAACCGTGCAATGCCCATGGAGGACAGAAGAGGCTGTTGGATCCCCTGGAACTGGAGTTATAGACAGTTGTTAGCTGCCATGTGGGTACTGGGACTCGAACCCGGGTCTTCTGCAAGAACAGCCAGAGTTCTTAACCGCTGAGCCATCTTTCCAGCCCCTGGAACTGTTTATTAAATACATTCTCCAACTGCACTTGTGCTTCAACCCCATAAACACACCCATCTAAGCAAGGGCAAATAAACACATTTCCTTTAATTGCAGTCTCCCCCTTAATGCCTATCTATATCAATAGCATCTGAACTTTCTCCTGATCCACAAACAGAAAGACCTTATCTTCCTAAATTAACATTCTCAGCCCACACAGGAGCTGGCCTGGTGCCCTTTAGGGGCACAGATGATACATATTCCAAACCTGTTACTTCCGTCCTCTTGCCCTCTCCACATTGTATGCCCATAATCCCCCCACCCAACCCCCTATCCTTTGAAATTTCTAAACCCTAGCAGAGGAAGCGCTGCAGGGCTCTTAATAAGCTCAGTCATGCTCAAAATATCCATTTCACCCAGGAGGTATTGTAGGCAGCAGTTCCAACCAAAGCGCATCTAGGCAAAAGATAGTCTGCCTCCAAAGCTCAAAGTTTAGAATTCCTAAAAGCACCAGTCTTATTCGGTTTCATTCACATACCTGGGAACTTGCAAAAGTTTGGGGGTAGGAAGGACACCCTCTGTAATATCTACCTCCCACCTACATTGTGGGAGCAACAGTGGGCTAAGAAATTGTTCTTCCTGTTGCTGTGACCACAAAGGGTACATATTGCAACTATTCTGGCCCTGGAACTTGAGAAACTCACAGGAACTCTTCCACCACCTACACAGAAAATCCTATGCCAGAAAAACCCAAGTGTATATACTTTACATGAAATTAGACAGATGTTAAAAAAAAAAAATAACATCCCAATCCAATAGTTTCTAATTTGGGCTCACTTTCAAGTCTTGGGATGCCTAAAGGAGTACATAGGTACAGTGGGCAAATGTCTTTTGCCCCTTTGTAAGATGTTTTGCATTTCTGAAGACTAGAAACAACCTGCAAATTAGTATATGCCTTAGATCACTGAAAGAAAGAATCCATTAATCGTGTTTCATTTACATGGAAGTCCTTTAAGCACCTTTTCCTTAGACAAGGCTAGCTATTAAGAACACAAACTTGGGCTGGGGATTTGGTAATGTACCTGCTACAGGAGCATGATGCCTCCCAGCACCCACATAAAATGCAGGCCATCTGTAATCCTAGCACTTGATGGATAGACAGTTGGAGAAAGGCAGACCCAGGGGGAGCTCCCTGGCCAGACGGCCTAATTGAAACAGCAAATTCCAGGTTCAGTGCTGCTCTCTATGAAAATATCATGGAGAGAGATAAAGACACCTGAAGTCAACTAATGTCAAAAGTCAAAGTCAACTAATGTTGACCTCTGGTCTCTACTCAGACACGTGCATACACAGGCAACCCCCACCCCGATTCTCACACACACATATGCACTTTTAAAAATGTTAAAGCCAGGCGTGGTGGTGCACACCTTTAATCCCAGCACTTGGGAGGCTGAGGCAGGTGGATCTCTGTGAGTTCAAGGCCAGCCTGGTCTCCATATCGAGTTCCGGGTCAGCTGGGGCTACAGGGAGACCCTGTCTCAAAAAAGACGAAAAAAAAAAAAAAGAAAAAAAAGTTAAATCAGAAAAAACTCACAAATCTATTTACAAAACATAAATGCTTAAGTTGGCCCTAACTTAATAAAAGTTATTTTTGAGAAAATCATCAGTGGAAAATAGAAGCAGAAAGAACACAAAAAAGTGGAAACTGCTGGTATGGTTCATGTTATGCAATGGCACATCCAATATATCATTATGAAAGATTTTATTTGAAAAAAAAAAACCTGCCAGTTCAATAATATTGTCATTTACTCTAAAACCCTCCCATTGGGCCTGCTTCCCCTTGCAGACCCACATTCCCTGAGGTGGCTCCAGGACGGGTTTGACTTATCCTCCAGGAGGAGGGACATGATTGGCACCAGACAGTCCCTTTATACAGAAATCACATCAAATATTACACCACCAACAAAACTACCAACCCAGAAGCTATGCTGGCAAAATTTTAAAAACAACCTACACCCATTTACATACCAGCTTGGCCACATTTTTAAAGGCCCAAGTCACGTCTGTCTGTCTGTCTGTCTAAATTTTTCAAAATTGGTTTTAGGGAAGAGTCAGTAATGTAACCAAAGGGAATGTCTCCTGGCCTATCAAAGGTGTTCTGCAAATATCAGGTGCTATCTTCATTTGATCTCTAGAGTGGATTCTCCCCTTGGCACTGCCAACTAAATAAGATCACCTGGTAAGCAGGGGCAGAAGAAATGATGAGTCTCACCTTAGGCCTACCAGTCTCAGTCCCCCAAGGTGCCTATGTGCCATAATGTGCAGGGAAAGGGGTAAAGGAGGAGGCTAAGAGCTGTGCTTCTGATTCATTTCATATACTGGAGACCCACAGAAGATTTGGCTTCATGGAGGGAGGCCTAATGACCAGAAAAGAAAAAGAAAACTAAAGGATAGGATTTTTCTTGTTAATTATTAAAATTGTGTGTGTGTGTGTGTGTGTGTGTGTGTGTGTGTGTGTGTCACAGCATGTGTATGAAGGTCAGAGGACAACCCAAGGTAACCAGTTCTCACCTTCTACAATGTGGGTCCCAGGATCAAGCTCAGGTCATCAGGCTTCCTGACAGCACTTTTACTAACTGAGCCACCGCATTAGCCCCTAAAGGACAGGATTCTAAAGTATTTAAAGTTTACCTCTGTTCAGGCAGATCTCTGTGAGTTCGAGGCCAGCCTGGTCTACAGGTCTACACAGTGAGTTCCAGGACAGCTGAGGCTACAGGGAGACCCTGTCTCAAAAAGAGGCCCCCCCCAAAAAAAATTACCTCTGCTCAAATAAAAATATTACAAATTTCAGAATAGACAGTTTTCAGTACTTTTCTTGAATCCATTTGCTCTGAAGTAATCTCTGTGTAGTGCAAAATGGACACAAGTAAGACTCTTGAAGGTTAGTGTAGGTGGGTTTTTTTTTTTTTGTTGTTATTGCCTTTTGTTTTGCGTAGTGCTGGGAATGGATACAGGTAGAGACTGACTACTGAGGTCTCACGGAATTAAAAGTTTTACCACATACAGGGGGTGTAACTGTGCTGGCCTAGCATGTGTGATGCCTCAAAGGCCTGTCTGCTGCCTATTATCACTTGAGTAGACACCATTGCTGTCATGCCATCATCTCCACCACATCATTTTCCCCATCTGCTTCAAAGCATTGATCACATTTATAATCAAAGACTTTATTTTGTTCAAGAACTACAAGGCAGTGGAGACACAGGAGTTGCTGTTTTATGGATAGTTTCTTTCAGTTGTGCAGGATGAAGAGTCCTGGGAATGGATGGTTCCATGTTTTCATTTGCTTCCCAGCTCCTTCCAGAGTGTCTTACAAACAGGTGTTAATTAACCATAGAAGTGACCAAAAGCAGAGCCCTTGCATTTTACATAACTGTGGGGGAGGAAGTTTTCCAGAACATTTGCAGAGCTCATTGCTTTTCTCCTGCCTTTGCAGTCAGGAGTCCCAGAGGAGCTGGATTCCAGGAAGGAAAAAGCCTTCCTTCTGGCATGGTGTGGTCATCTTGCTAATTCAGCCACTGTGACCTGTAGCATTTTCTGTTGTTTTTGTTTTGTTTTAATTGAAAGCTGCTTCAAATTCTCTGTGGGATTAGGCAAAGTATAAATAGAAGGCAAATAAATCACATAACAGAAGGGAGTTTCCTGGGGACAAGTACTTTCCTATGTTTTGATAGTGAATTGTTATTATATAAATAACTGATGACAAGCGGACTGTGAAAAATAATCTCTTTGCCCCTTCCTAAAAAAGGGAAAAACTTATCAAAATCAAACAAGTAGCGTTTAGTGAATGAAGAACACAACACAGCACAGGCTCAGGCTCATTTCTTTGCGGTTTTCCCCAAGAATAACCAAAGGAATCATTTGACCTAACAAGTCCAAGCCTTCTTACAGGCCACCAGTGGCTTCTGGGTATACTAAAGACTTTTTATTGAAAATAATTCCCTCTCTCAAGATATGATATGATATGAGCAACAGCCAAGGACATTAGCAGGGCTGGGAACAATGTTCTTCTTATTAGTAGTAGTGAGGCACCTACCGTTTATGGGTCACTGGGTGCTACATGTGTTAAGAGCTTACCATGTACTTTTGCAGTTCATCTCTCCAGCAACCCCAGGAAGGAGGGCCTCCCACCTTCAGAACCAGAGCTGGACAAAGAGAAAGTAGCTTGGCCAGAGTCACACTGCTTGCAGGAGGCAAAGCTGGAATTGCAACCTAAAGGATCCAGCCTCAGGGTCAATGCTTTGGATAGGGTAGTAGTGAGTGAGGCACCTACCGTTTATGGGTCACTGGGTGCTACATGTGTTAAGAGCTTACCATGTACTTTTGCAGTTCATCTCTCCAGCAACCCCAGGAAGGAGGGCCTCCCACCTTCAGAACCAGAGCTGGACAAAGAGAAAGTAGCTTGGCCAGAGTCACACTGCTTGCAGGAGGCAAAGCTGGAATTGCAACCTAAAGGATCCAGCCTCAGGGTCAATGCTTTGGATAGGTATATACTGCAGTGGAGAGAGCCACCTCAGGGCTCTCAGGAGGGAACCACATCATTCCAGGGGTGGCGAGTGAAATTCTAAAGGCTTGGGTCTTGCTGGAGGCAGAGCTGGCATGCTGAAGAGGGCCAATAAGCACAAGAGGCTCACTTCCATGACTTAAAAATTCAATAGAACCTTTCCCACAATCCCAATGGTAAAAAAGAACTTGACCACTGAAAAAATGGAAGCTGTGCAGTGGCATACATCTGTAGTCCCAGTACTTGGGGGGTGGTAGAAGAAGGAGGATGATTTGAGCTCCTGAGTTCAGGGCCATCAGAGGAAACACAGCAAGACCTTGTCCCCAAATAGCTACAACAAACCAAAGTAAAACAAAAATGTGGAAACCTTACTTCTGTGCTTACCCTAACATCTAAATACTCAATTATTTCTACTTCAAATGCTGCAATTCATATAAACTGGTAGAGCACAAGATTTAATAATAGATATGTCCACACAAGTACACAATGTTGAAGGGCTTGTCTTTTCGTAAGTTCCTATGAATTAAGTATTTGTTTATTAACTACTTGAGCGCAGCTGCAAGGCAGCCAGGGCCCGGAGGACCCAAAGAAATGCACGTGGCCTTCCACAGTAAGACAAGGAGATAAGATGTACACATGGATACTGATTTGAGGCACAGACTTATGCCATAAAGATGCACATCAAGAGGACAGGAGCACTGCCAGCAGATCAGGGAGGGGAAGACTATGTGCAAGGCAGGTGCACTCAAGCAGTGACTTAAAAAGTAGGCGAGAAAACCCCAGGGAGTCGAGGACTGGGTGATAGTAGGATAGGGTACCTCAGACACAGAAATTTCAAAAGAAAACTATCAATCCTCATCTTTATTAATATTTAAAATTTCTTAAAACTTAGTTTGGTTCATTTTGCCTTTAAAAGGCGCATAAACTGTTTAAACCATCACAGGATGATCATCCATTCTTGAAGTTGGCTAGAATGGATTAATTCATTCTCTGACTCTCCTAGCACAAGAAGGTTTTAAGCCATTTACAATCCCTCCATTAAATTAAAAAAATAAACAAACTTCCATTGTGAGAGGTGCCATTGGTGCCTGCCTCCCTGCCTTCCCCATCACAAAGCAGGAGGAGGGCTCAACAGCCTCCCTAGTCAGGGCTTCATGAGTTTATACAAGTGTAGAAATGCTGCTTGGCCAGTTAGAGGGAAAAACAGAATCTCATCATCTGCTAAAACAAATGTACACTCTCATGTTCATTCCCCCCTCTTTCCGATATACCCAGTAAATTATAAAAAGGATAACACATTTAGAATGCTTTTTCAAATTTTAACTTTTACAAACTGAAATGCAGGAAGATGGGAGCAGACTAGCACACAGTGCCCCTCTTTCTCTTGTGCCTATCAATTTCTGTTTTCATTCAGCTGCCAGTGACTGCCGGTGTGCTTCCTCACATCCCAATAGGAAGAATTCCTGTCTTCTGCAGCTCTGAGTCTGACCAGGGCACTCATGCATATGCTGATTCTGTGCAGCTGATGTAATTAAACCACTATAACCGATGACTTACCTACCATAGAACCAGTCCTCTGAAATAATTTATCAAAAGTTGGATTTCCATTTTCAAAATTATTTTTCTTTTAAATATTGTATTTATTATTATTTTTAATTTTATGTGTATGCGGGCACCCGTGTCATGCAATGCCCACAGAGGACAGAAGAGGCTGTCGGATCCCCTGGAACTGGAGTTATAGACAGTTGTTAGCTGCCATATGGGTGCTGGGATTGGAACCTGGGTCTTCTGCAAGAATAGTCAGTGTTCTTAACCTCTGAGCCATCTCTCCAGCCCCCATTTTCAAAATTATTAACAAGAGTTTCTGGCTTTTTAAGATGAATTTAATCTTTCAGGCTTTCTTCTTTTCAACAAATTGCCTTTATAGACTGGGATCTCCATTAATAAAATCCTTGCTTGTCTTTTAGTGAAAGAAAAGAGGAAATACAGCAAAGAAAACACCTCCCCTCTCAAATTGGAAAGAAATAAGTATGTGGATGATTTAAATGAGGATCTGTACTTGGCAGATTCAAGGGATAAACTTGTGCCCTGTGTGGTAAGAGATGTGGATGGGGACAGAACCAGCTTCTTCTGGGATACTAGAGCACCTTCTCCCTTTTCATGAGCTCTGCACCCTGATCGTAGCAGCAAAAATGAGCCCAAGTTCAGTATGAGAACACGTGTTCTCGTTCCATATTAATTTGTCTCTTTTGTAAGCACATTTTGCATCTTTTACTTTAATTTCAAACTGTGTGCTGGTCCTAGGTGCATTAGCAATTCCTCTGAGTGACTCAGGCAAGTTCTCTCCTCCATGAGCTGCCTCTGGCTGCAGAGAACTCGGCAATATAGTTATCAGAATCCCAGGCAGGTGGGAATGGTTCTGAGGGTTGTAGGACTGCTGACTTCCTAACAAAACTCAGATTAGCTTTAAGGCATGATAATGTGTATGAAATAGTTCAAAATGATTGCCCTCCACATAAAATAGACTGTTGATCAGGGGCTTAGCACCCTCCCTGTCCTGGGATGGCACCATGTTTGTTGCCTGTTGGATGGATGCACCTACGAACCAAACCAAGTTTCTCTAAAAACTTAGAAGACATAGCTGGAGAAAAATGACAAATATTTAAAGCATTTTCAAAGAATTATGTAATTAAAAGGAAAAGAAAAGCCAACCAAGGAGTTGTTGCCTTCCAAACCCAGAAACCCACTCTCCATCTCCAACCCAGTCCTGCTAGAGACCATTTGAGGTGGCAGCGGGCATGCCCAGAGCACAGTCTTGCCTAGTTCTGCCCCCAGCTGGCTACTGACTGATGCTGGGGCCCAATGAGGAATGGCACAGTTCTTTCTGACTCAGGTCGACGCGATCATTTAAAGTACATAATGACACTGATTTCCGCTTATGGTCTAGAAATAACCCTCGGAGTTTACCTATTATCACTCTGTTTTGATGCCAACTTTCAAATACTCTCCAAGAAACTGCAAACACAACATAACACATATGATATGATACCATGAGTTCCATGCAACTTCACTTCCAATACCTGGATATATTCAGTAAACATACTAAATCAGAATCATGAATCCTACTGTCAAAATTCCTCCTCAGTCTCATCAATGTGAGTGACTGACAGCTGATGCCAGTGAACATTTGAGGTCTGAAATACCCAAGACTAATTTTTCCTCCAAATATAATAGCTATATTTCATACCCCCAAAATTTCATTTATAACTAGTTAACACGTTATCATCAAGGAAAAATGGGAGCTGGAGGAAGAGCTTACTGCCTCTACAGCTCTTTCTGGGAGGGAATTCCAGGATATTTAAATATGTAGGCTTTCACAGTTCTATCAAACACACACATGAAATTTGGTAAACTACAGCTGAATAACTATGTCTTTTCAGCTTTCTGAGGGATAAATAAAAAGAAAAAAATCATATAGGAAGAACTAAATTCAAAGAATGAAACATCATCCCTCCTTTTAAAAACACTAGTTGTTTTAAACTTTTAGTAATAACATATATCTATTTATATCTATCTATCTATCTATCTATCTATCTATCTATCTATCTATCTATCTATCTATCTATCATCTATCTATCATCTATCTAATTGGGCTATGTAATATGCTCAGTGATAGAGTGCATGCTTAGCACATGCAAGGTCCTGGGTTCAACACTCCAATTACCTCCCCCCTTGTTTTCTTTTGTATTGATTAGATTTGGGGATGCACAGATTAAATTAAATGGTGGACCCTCCTCCAATTTGTTTACCATATCAAGAGTAAAAGTACATTACAAAAGAGGGAAAGAATACCTTGAGTACTTTTCATTGCAGCTTAAAAAGTATGGAGACGTCATACTATAAAGTATGGAGGTGCCATACTATAAATTAAATGCCTTGTGTGGGGATAAGCCCTCCTCACCCATCCAATACTTCAGATCCCATCCCAATAGCATTCTATCTTTGAGACCTCAAAAGCAGGAGATGTTTGTGGCCAGGGCTGAGACTAATGGGATTATTTTGGCAACTGAGCTTCACTGCCTTCTTTACCTCCTCTGTAGGGAAAAATAGCAAGAACATTTCAAAGAACATTCATATTTGATTTTTTTTTGGCTTCTGCCTATTTTTCTGCTTCAAAGTGGATAGAAGCGGACCTGCGACTGCTATTTAAAAAGTTTTATGTCCTTCATTTACAAAGATACATGAAGTCCTAAGAGGAGAATTTCAATTACTAAGTGCAAAAAATAAAAAACAAAAAACAAAAAAGGGAAATCACCATTTGGCAAACACAGAATAAGGGATGTTGAAATTAGGAGATGAGAAATAGTGAACAGTATGTTTATACAGTCCCAGTATCTGCCCCCCAAAGTGCTTTCTAATTAAAGAGAAAAATAAAAATAATAAATGATGAGGGGTATTTTCAGAAACCGTCTTAACCAAGTGATAAAAGTCACCCACTCAAACTGAAAGACATGGGCACCATGCACCCAGAGGGATGCTCTGAAGCACACAGCAGCACTCCTGTGACTGCAGAGAACAGCTCAACAGAGAGGCTACCTACGCACATTCAAAAGGAAAGACATTCTGAGAAATAACTGGCTCATGCTCTTGAAAAGTGTGGAGGTGGCAAATGAGTAGTGAGGCCCAGGGAACTGCCCCAGGACCAGAGAAACTGCAAAGGTTCAGCGATCAGTGCTGTGTGGGAGCCATTTCTAGATCTGGGAATACAAAAGGGCTCCAGTGATAGAAGGTTGGGAAATGATTTTCATAGCTGTATCAGGGTTATATAAGAGGTTAACATTTGAAAAGCTGGATGATGGATGTAGGATGTTCTGGAACTCTTGGTACTCTTAACCCCATCCCCCCAACCTTTGCAAGACTGAACTGAAATATTTAAATTTAAAGGCTAAAAATATTGTTTTAAAGTTTATATATATATTGGAGACAGGGTCTCCCTGTAGCCCCAGCTGCCCTGTAACTCGCTATGTAGACTAGACGGGCCTCAAACTCACAGAGATCCGCTTGCCTCTGCCTCCCAAGTGCTGGAATTAAAGGCATGTGCCACCATGCCTAGCAAAAGATAAAGTTTGTTAAAGTTTGCAAAGCAAATTAACTTACAGGAAGGTCACCAAGTACAGTAAAATAAAGATCCTTGAGCTATACCTACTTAGCAACCAACTAATCATTGGTAAACAAAACAATAACAAAAACAAAACAATAAAACTAACCTCACTTTGAAAACATTTACTTTTACTTTCCTCCCACTTGAACAAGATAATGGCACCTATGGTTTTCTAAATAAGGCAAATCTCTAACATAAAGATAAGAGAAACTTGGTTTTTTTTCAGAAGATTCTCAAGGAAGTGCTATTGCTGGAGTTTATTTAAGCTGGCAGAGAACTGGACATCAATGTTGAAGGGTCTTTCTATTCTCACATAATTGCCAACAATTTATCTCAGATTTATCCTCCAGTGAAACAGAAATGGGAAGTGAGAGAGTTGAAGGATAGAAAGAGAAAACAGTTAACAAACATGCAACACCAAACCCCCCCATACACACACATATCTTGTGGATTCTTTTACAGGTTTTCTCTATGTGGACATACATTGTTCTGTCCTCTGCTACAGATAACATATGCCTCTTTTTAACATAAAATAGACCAGATTCTTTCCAAAGGAACAATCTTTACTGCATTAGCAGCATTTTCTCAGTATTACAAGTCCTTCAGTTTCCAGTACTATGTGATATCAAAGACAATAAAAAAGCTGTCAGAATTTCACTACATCTGAAAATCTTCACCCCACAACTGTCTTCAAATGGAAATGACACTCGGTGGCAAATAACAGATAACGAAGGTCATAAATGATGTGCAAAAGCTACCATTTTTATTTTGGTGCCTCCAGTGTTAATGGGGTATGCCATAGGCCCTATCCGGGCAGTAGGACAGAAAGAAGTGAATATACCAGGTCCAAGTTCCTGGCTTAGTCCAGGAGCTATGCTAGCTGTGGCTGATTAAACAGGCATGGCAAACGTTCTCTCCTCTTGAGATGGTGTCTTGTTCCCAGTGCTGGTCTTCAACGGCTGAGCTCAACTGATCCTCCTGCCCAGCCTTCTGAGTAGCTGGGACTGGCTTGAGCTCCTTTCTAGAGATAGAAGGTTGAGGTACAAAGGTGTGCACAACGTGTGCAGGCTCAGAGAGCCTAGGGTGATAAAAGGCTATAGGTACTCATGTTGGCCTCAGTCCAGGAGCCAGGCTTTGTATACAATGCTGCCTCCACAAATTCTATTAAAGTTCACTTGCAGACTGTACAACAGTGCAGGTCTAATGGAGTGAAAGGTGTAAGGCTGTGTGCTCTAGAGGAATGTTTAACTTGGGGGTTGTGAGAAAGATCAAGGGGGCTTTCTCTGGGGTACCCAAGGACTACATATTGAGGGTCTGATGGGGGAGCCTTCTCATTAGAGCTGACACAGACCAAGGAGAAAGACCAGGAGAAGTCAGACAGAAGGGGAGGAGAGCATCCACAGCAAGTTGCTTCCTTTCAGGTAGTTATCTAAGAGCAAGCAGAGTCCTAAAGTACTGTTTTATGAAACTAGGAGCTGAGGACCTGTCCAGAGTATAGTAGTGAGAACTGCATACATTTGAAGATGGCTTTGGTCACTGCCATAGGCTCCAATGTAGGTAAATGGATTATCTTCACTTTAATAATTCCAGAAACCACCATGCTGCGGAAGAGGCAAACAGACAAAAGTCAGAGAGATACAGAAATAAGACAGTGCCAGGGTAGATAGAGGGAAGCTAGTAAAAGAAACACAAAGCTCCTCTGAAGGACATTTCTCCCACACTCATCCTTCGCTTCCTAGAACTTGACTATTCAGCAAGAACACATTTCCAAGGAATCTTCATGTACCAGGAAGAAACCAGGTTCCATTTGCTGTCCCTGTTGACTCTTGCACACAGTGGTAACAAGCCTGGCTATCTCTTTTCAAAGCACTCAGAGCAAAAAAAAAAAAAAAAAAAAAAAAAAAAAAACCCCCAAAAAAAAAAAAAAAAAAAAAATCACCTGCAGAGGAGCTGTAGGAGACAGACTTCTCTTACTTCAGTCTACTAAACAGAAAAAGAGCCATGAAAATGACAGACCCAGAGCATCAGGACACAGTAAGTGCAAGAAACCTTCAGCCAAGAGCAAACTGCCTCCTACTAGCCCTGGAGGGCGTCACTGGGCTCTGCATAACACAAGGTACACACATGGATGTTCTTGAGCTGGCCAGTAAATACTAGGTGATATTTAGTAGAGAAAGAAACACAGCAGTCCAGAATGTGTGGAGTTAAGATTTTCAGTGGGACAGGGCAGAAAACTGGTGCAGTAATCTCAGCTCCAGTGAATGCCTGAGTCTATTTAATTACCTGAGTCATTCTTCCATTTGAGGGATACCAGCAAGTTGGCAACATGGCTATGAGGGGCCAGGCTCCTGTGCCAGAGCTCAATTCTACCAAGAAGCTGACACACCCAAGACCTAAATTACTATCAGCACACTTTGCAGTGTCTGAAGCAGACTTGACTAATTTTTGGCTGTGGCTGAAATCTACCTAAGTGATTAGGGACACTGCAATGTTTCAAAAGTCTATGATCATACACTTTAGAGTCAAGGATTAGTCAATACCCAGCCCCATGTGGTCACATGACTAAGAACAAAAGGCATGTGCATAGCTTTGCCTACATGAAAATATAATAGAAAAGGCCAATAGACCACAGTTCCTGAACTTGCCAGCTCTTTCTCTTTGTTGAAGAAATTCATTCTAACACATATTCATTCATTATATTCAGCTCATGCCATCTTATAACCGAATCAACTACACATTTAATCATAAATTTAAGGATGTAATCTTTATGTTTGAAAAAGTGACTCAAATTTTTAAAAGAGAAAACCATAGCTATCTCCACACTGAAAAAAAAGGTAAGATTATAAAAATCATAATTAAACCCAAAACTCTTTTCATATAATACTTATATTTCTTATTTTAGAAATCCAAGAGTTTCTTTTCTTTCTTGAGAGGGGAGCTTAAAAGCTGGAAAATTTCATTTACCTTGATTGGTCAGTCCTCCCTCCCCATGCTTTTTGAGACAATGAAACCCTGGTTGGCCTGGACCTTGTGCTGATCCTCCTGCCCCTGCCTCCAGAGTTCTGGGATTATAAGTAATGTGGCCACCATGCCTGTATACTAACTAGGGTCTTGGTTTTTGGGGGTGGTTGGGTAGACAAATACAATTTTTTTTTTTCAAATGTCCAAGTACACAGAAGAAGCAGAGCAAATGAAAAGTAAACATTTTTTTGGTCTTTTTTTGAGACAGGGTCTCCCTGTAGCCTCAGCTGTCCTGGAACTCACTATGTAGACCAGGCTGGCCTTGAACTCAGAGATCCACCTGCCTCTGCCTCCCGAGTGCTGAGATTAAAGGCATGCACCACCACGCCCGGCAAAAAGTAAACATTTTAAAACAAGGTGTATCTTAGTTCAAACCCTGTTTTACCAGGTGTGTGCGTGCATATGTGTATGTGTGTGTGTGTGCAATTTGTAGTTCTAGACTTTTGTTTGTTCACAAGTAAAACAATGTTGCTAGACTCCACCACAATGACTGCTGCAAAAACTAGGTGAAACGTGGTCTCAGAACACTACCCATTATGACTGATGCTGGTGACGGGCTGAATTTTTACATAGATCCCCGTATACATGGGATTTATAACTGGAATGAAAACATAGAAAAGCTCACACTGGATATCTTCCTATGCTGGACCTTTCTTTTTTCTTTATGGCTTTCTTGTTTCCTTAGAAGAGAGGCTCCCATCCCTCCCAGGAGCCAAATGCTGTTCTAAGCAAGAACAATTTGAAACAGAGTCAGGTAAAGGTAGAACTGTGTCATCGAGAGGGGCTCATTCACTTTCTTCTCTTAAGAAGAGCCAAGAAGTGTTCTAACACCTTCCCACACAGCTGGACGCAGATGTAGGCTAGGGTTTGCAAAGAGGAGTTTCAACATCAACTTGCCTGGCAAATACTTGTAAGTCGTTCAAAAATAAAACTCAGGAGATGATGCTAAGGATGAGAATGACAGTTTAAGATGGATTGAGAGGATTCCTTATGGCAGGTCCTGAGCAATGAGCTCTGCCGGGTGTGCTGTGCTGTTCATGGGAAACCTAGAGCCTAAGCAAGGGCCTCACCTGAGTTTAGCAGCAACCAGACAGAAAGAGCCTCTGTCTCTAAAGCTGGGTGTCCCCAGGCCTTTCTATCTCCATTAGACGACTGAGACTGTCCTTGTGTACTTGGGTGGACTGGTGTTATTTCTAAAGCATGCAATTCATTTCAAGAGAAGAGAGGGAGGATTAAGCTGGAAATATTTTTCTATTGAGAAGAAAAATTAAAGATAAGTGGAAATGTTTTCATGAAAAGGTTTTTATATTTCAATGTTTCCTGGGAGCACTCTGATCCCAATATATCACAGGACTCTGCTAGATTAGGAGGAATGAAGGCAAAATGAATTTAAATAAAGCATATATAAAATTGAAACTGACCAGTCAGGCTTTATTCTCCAAATCTCATGAAACAGCAAAGCCAAAGGGAACAAAACCACAAATAAACCAAAAGAAAAAATAAAAATCAACTCAACATTTTCAACTCAAATGAGTTTCAATTTTATTTCAAAATGTTTAAAATCTAGTTTATTTTCATAGCCGCAAAAGCTTTTGAATATCCATGAATCAAAAGCCACTTGACAGAACCATCAAGCTTTTTCTGATTCTTTTTTTTCTCCCCACCATCTCTCTCAGCCCGTTAACCCCTTGGTACTCAGTTCTCCAGGCTTGCTTGTCCTTCCATTCTCAGGATACTGTAAGTGCGCCTCAGTTCTTACAAATCATCATAGTAACAGCTCTGGTTCATGTATGTGTGATTTGGTAGCTGTCTAAGTGGTAAGCTGCATTTAAAAAATATGCATTAACCCTTTTCTTAGCCCTAAATATGACAGGAAAAATGGTATGCCCGGGCCTTAATTTCTAATTACCCTTATCAAAAGAATCATATACTTTAGGAGAAAAGTATTCCATTAATCTTATGTCTTGATCTCTGCTGCTATTTAAGTTTATATTAGTTAAAATTAAGTAATACCTGAAATTCTGTTTCTCAGTAGCCTATCTACACTGCAAGTGTTCCACATCCACATGTGAGCTAGTGGCTACCGTACTGGACAGGGCAAATACAGGACATTCCATCAGGGTACAAAACTCTATAGACTAGTGCAGGTCTAGATGGAAGAATGGAGCTGTGGTCTTTGAGTTTTTTTTATTGGTCTGAGACAAGCTCTCATACAGTTCAGGGTGGCCTCAAATCTGCTATTGTAGCTGAAGATGGTCTTGAACTGACATGCCTGCCTCTACCTTCCAAATGCTGGGATTACGGTATGGGCTACCACCCCAGCTTACATTTATTTTTCAAGATGGTCATTAAAAAAAAAAAGTTTGATCTGAATTTATGGTAGCTTTTTTTAGAAGAATCCTTTTCCATTTTTCGCGGTTAACAATGAATGACTTTCTCTAAGTAACTTCCCATACAAGCCAAGGAACAAAACCAAAGTGTTATGTACATTCCCTACCCAGGCTTGCCCCACCTTTGCTCTCTACTGGAAAATGCCTCTTCCCTGGCAGCAGAACTTGAAGAGGATTTCTGTTACCTACAGAGAAAGGAGTTGTTTGCAGAAGGGCAAATCTTTGCTTTTAAAATGTTAGGACCACACGAAGTCAACATGTAAAAGTTACGGCACACACCAGGCTGGACAGAGGGTTTCTCCCTCCACTCCCACTGCCACTCCTCTCTGTTCAGTAATATTCTCTGCCTAACGGCCAGCTCTGTGTGAACAGAAAGCAAGTGCCCTGTTTCCCGCTGCACCCCTGTTATAAGTATAATGCCTGGGACAAAACAGATGCTTAGATTTTTGTGGAATGATTGAATGAAACTTAAGAAGAATGGTATTTTGCTAAAGAACAGCAAACATCCTTTTATAGCCTGGATCCAATTCTTTATATTTGGACAGTAATGTACCCTTTATTTTTCAAATGCAAACCTAAAATAACCCAGCAGACTGATTCATCCAAGTATGCATGCCATAGTTCAGTATCTTTCATACTCAGCGACCCCTTCCAAATGGCATAGTATCTATATAATTGTACAGTTAATGCTTATCACATAGTTAAAAGCCAGGCCCAGGACTAAGATTTTACACATGCTATTTCATCTGTCTTTCACTTGGATATTCTCTGTGCTACAGGAGGACAAACTGAGGCTTAGGGGAAATTAAGTGACTTGTCTGACCATAGATAGAGCTATATATGCTACATAGAAAAGTTCCTTTGGTTGAAGACTCTAGACCTTGCTGGTCATATTACCTGGTTGTAGAATGGTTGCTTGATTAGGAAGGTTACAAGGTCCTCTCTCAAAGAGAGGCATGGCTCTGTGGTCATCCCACAAATGATTGCTAGGTCAGACTCGGGTCTACTGGCTTGGGGCCACCCTGCACGCAAGGTTCCTTCTAGGGTTATAGAACTGGGTAGAGCTCAGCACAACCCACCTCTCTTCCAACAATGGTAGTGGGAATCACTGGGCTGCCCATTATACAGCAGCTTCTTGTTTTAGCTACATGCTATAACCTCCACAGCCTTGAGTATCAGGATCTGGTCTGCTTCGACAAATCAAGCAGCTACAATAGATCTGAGAGGAACTGGAAGCATGTCAAGCGATATCATTTTTGTCATTTCTTAGAACTTCATCACAATAACACAACCATTAAAACAAACAAAAACAAAGAAACAAACACACACTTGACAGTGAGTTAGCAAGGACCAGATATTGGTCAGACAACTGTGCCTTCAGCTGGCTCAAAATTTTCTGTTTGATCCAATTCCTATAAATTAGGGTTTCCAGAACCTTAACCTATGAGCTTTCACAAAAATCATTACTAAAGAAGCAGCAGGTCTTAAAGTTATACATATGAAAAACCAATTCTTAAATTTGAATTTATCAAAGGCTTTCCAAATAGGTAGTTTAATAAAAAGTACTTGTCCCTACAGGGAGAAGGTAAATAGTACTAATCAAGTCCCTGATGTACATAATTCTCAGTCATTCTCTTGGCAGATCTATACAACTGGTAACATCTCCATCTATGGATGATAAAAAGACAACGGTTACAATAATTCTCCCCACTTCCTGAGTGCCTGCTAGGTATAAAGTTGAAGCCAGGCACAGTTAATCCTTACAACTCCCCAAGGAAGAAGTATTATCACTCTTGCTCCAGATTAAGAAAGAAGGGCTCTAGGGTCAGGCCCAAGTGCCAGACACCAATGCTAGCTACACTGAGAGCGAGGAAGTGGAGACAGATAATTGCTTTCACGTTGGCCTGACCATACACGGAAAGCTACCCTCCAGGGGAGGAAAAGCCAACCATGAGACCACAGAGACAGACACATCATGAGTACAACACTGTCCCATAAGCAATGATAGGACTGATAAGAAGAAAGGGGCTAGTGGAGTAGTGTGAAGGGGTCAACTGAGGATGGTTATAGAAGATGGGCCAAGGTGACCTCCAGGAGGCTGTTCTAGAACTGGAGAGGAAGGGCAAGGCTCACTACATATCCTCATTACAGGGGTCAGGCAGCTTGGTGGCAGGCAGCTGATGTGTGTGGTACATGCATAAGTACTGCTAGGGTGAGAGATAAAGGCAAAAGCAGGCTGAAATCAGGTCAAGAAGAACTCAAAGCCAGGCCAGGAGTCCTGCTCTCTCTGCCTTGTTGGAAAGCCAGAGAACAGAGTCCAGATTTCAACTGGGATTCCAAAACTTGTCTGAAGGCACTGAAGAGCAGGGCAGCTAGGGGTCTCTACTCCCTCAACTCATCTGAACAGGAGGAATTCATTTGGTGTCCTGGCACCCTCCAATAGGGACAGGACTTTGTGGAACTCAGAGGCTGCTGGCAAGGAAAAAAAGAAAAGAGCAGGTGATACAAATACCAAGCAAAAATTTTTAATATGCCACTCTGAGTAAGAAGAGACTCATGTGAAGGGCCACAGAATGAAGAGGGGGAGATGATTTATCAATGTGGAGGGCCAGCAGGGTGTCAGGCACACTGTCTAACAGACCTCAATGAACCCTCACAACTCTGCATCGATATCACTGCTCTCCTCTCAGGCACGGGACAAGGACACTAACAACAGGTGAACTCGCTTGGCCTGGATGAGATAGCTAATAAGGTACAGGAGCTGGAGCACACATCATTACCACAGACTTCATTACAGTGTCTTTCTGCCTTCAATCACTTGCCCAGTTTGTAACTTCATAAGGTGGTGTAATGATGCCAAGAGCTCTGTGGCCCTGAGGCAGAACTCTGCCCCAGCTCTGGCCTTCTCCTTAACCAGCTCTCACCACATGATACACAACCACCACTCATCTCAAATCCCAACCTGAAAGCTGAATACATTCCACCCATAACAGCATGTTACTCATTAATTCGGTCATTTGGGGGAGAAGACTGCTTGTCGGGAAAGTGAACAAATGGACAAGTGGGAGAGAAAAAGAACAAACTGTGAAGATCCAAATCAGGCGTAACTTGAAATTGGAGTTTTCCTGGGTCTTATGTAGGTAGGCTGTGGAAGTTGCTCCTGTGGATCACGGCCACCACACACAAGACCTTACACTAACACCTGCAGCCACTTTTCCTTCCAGCATCTCCCCTATGGTCCCTAAAGGTCTCTAACTGTTGAAAAGCTAGGCTGCAAGGGTAGAGGAGCACAGACCTCCAACCCTTTCTGTTGCCTGTGGCTCTGCTGTGTGCCCCTGCAATTCCTACAACCCCACACCCAGTAAAGCATCACAAGAAGGCCAGTCCAACACACCTCAAACCAGAACCTCAAAATCATTTATTTTGGTTAAAGCTTCCTGCAAAAACATCCTAAACATTGGTAATAATCTATGAAGAAATAATCTGCATAGATTATTTTTCCTCCAGTAAAATAAGAAAAATAAACAAGACAGGATGCCATCTGCAATAGCAGATTCTAGAAAAGGGCGTTTTTGAATGGGATGCCACGTGCTGTGTTTTGCCATCTTGCTTGCGTTTCCTGCTTGGAGCCTGTGTAACAGAAACCTCAGGCACTGGAGCTGTTCCGCGCCACGCAAACTCCGCTCCGCATCTTCCAGGCAGCCCTGTCGCAAATAATTCATGTCCACTACGCCCCTATCACCCTGAATACAACTACATTGTGCAGCTAGAAATGGGAAACCTGATTCAGATCACAGAAGGTAGAAAAACATTTAGTTCAACACAATACTGCCTTTATGAAAGGGGAGGGGGTAATCTCAAACCGTTACATGGGGGAAAGGTTTCAAGACGAATTTTGGAAGAAAACGCAGAATTAAAACAACATTCAACGAGACACAAACCAGCAATAACAAGAAGAAACGATGCAGCCCTTCCAGAGCGCGCCTGTTTGGGCTGTGGTGCGCCTAACCCTTCCAGCCTGTTCCCCTAGGAAATGGTGCATGTTGCTACAGCATGACTTGCCTTACATGCAACAATCAAAGGAAAACAAGCCTGCAGGAACCAGTTTCCTTTAGTCTGTGCTTAGCAGGGGGAGGCAAAGAAGAAAGCCTGAAAAAAGGGTCGAGAGTCAAGGGGAACTGAGGATGGGGGCCTGGGGAATGGCACTGCCCTGCAGGATTTTTGTAAACAGCAGCTAGTAATGGCCACGGTTAGAGAAAGGAAAACAGACATGGAGGGAAACGTGTTTACAACTGCAGCAGGGGCGGGAGGCGGAGGGAGGGATTCCCTGGCTCTGCACTCGGCCCTCTCCGCTGTGGTGGGGCCCTCGGGCTGAGTTGTGCTACGGCTCCCCATCCCAACCCCCGCTTTCTTGGGGGGGGCATCTTGTTTATGGAAAGGTTACTCCTCCTCTGCTCTGGTGATCTGCGTCCCTAATACTCCTGCTGCATCCTTGCGGGATGCCCGCTTGATTGACAAGTGCTCCAGCCAGTCTCTGCTCAGCCCTTTCGGAAAGGTGGAATTTCCCAACGAGTTGATTGGCCGGTAGGAGGGCGGGCCCTGGTGATTGGCGTGTTATTCGGAGTAGAAAGTAGTAAACAACCTTGGTCCAGGGGCGGCGGGGAGGGCGCGCAGTGCCAGCTCCCTTAGGCTGGCAGGGCGGGGTGGGGAAGCACCCGAGACAAAGGGAACCTCGGCTGCCGCAGCAGGGAGGGCGGGAAGGGGTGCCCCCAAAAGCCAGGCACCCACGGGCATCTGGAGCCCCTGTACTACAACAGCTGACTCGCAGCTCCGTATCATTTTTGTCTGAGCAGAACCGCAAAGGTTTTGTTCCATCACTCGCTCTTCGTGTTAGGGCTAAAATAAATAAATAAACCACCCCCAAAGGAATGATAACCTATTTAGTCTCTTCTCTGCAGAAGCTCCTTCCCTACTATTGAATCAATTTTCAGTTTTATCTTTTTCAAAGTTGTTTTAAAATCATACTACAATTTTTGCCATACACAATACGCCATTAATGGTATGCTGGTTCACCAGATGCTCTGTGAGACCTTTTCGTACCAAGTTTTAGAAGCCGTGATCGCATTTAGAAGCTGCTGGGACTGGGAGAATACGTAAAAAGAAACAGACACGATGGTATGAAGGCCACTTGACAGGAAACAAGCAGTTGACTTGCCTGTTCCATAGAGGGTGTACTTCACCCCGGGTATCAGATTCCATGGTATTTCGGATACTCTGCCTCGAATCATCACCCATTCCAGCCTCACTCTTCATCATCCTCACAGGACTCCAGCCCAAGGAAACCAACAACTCCCAGCGTGGGGACGCTACTCTCCCTTCTGTATAATTATCCACAGAGGTCCACACAAGCCGCTATACTGGGCAAGCGCCCCCTCCCCGTGTTGATGGTGAGCAGGAGAGGCAGAAAAGGATAGAGAGGGCTCTCCACTTCACTATTTGCTCCTTGATTCCACATTCTGCAGAGGCCATGTTGCTATTTATCCAAGCTTAAAATATAAAGGGTACTGATGGCTCCTTGCAGGAAGTGACTTAGTGCGAATTGGTCACCTGGCAGTCTTCTTTGCCACCCAAGCTGGTGCTCTGATATCTCCAACGGAGCCTGACACAAGCAGTCCAGGGGAAATGTGAATCCTGAGTCACTCTTGCTCTTCAAAGCCTCCACTGCCTAGGGCATGGATTTATTCTCTCCAAGGTCCTGGCAGCCTGGCCTCAGACTCCCAAATCTTTACCGTCTCTTTTTGCAAGAACTCTCCCTCCAGACACTCGGTTGTAGTCCCAGACCACACACACCCTTTTACTCAAGATTGTTTTCTATGCTTTCTAGACCTTACTCTTGCCTGCCCAGGAGGGGCCACTGTTCTCCACTGCTTTCCCTGGCTCAGCCACTGCAGTTCCTGAAGACTGAAATTTGTCTCCATAGCACTGTGTCACTGATTCGTCTAGCACTGTGTTTAGAGAATTCTGCTTGCAGGTGTGTCTACTCTGCTAGACCCTGAATTTCCTGAGGGTTTGGATGGTGCGATTTCTGATTTGGGTCTCCACTGGAGATATGCTCATAATAAAGTGCTCACTCCAGGCTTGCCAAACATCTGCCCCACTCAATTCTCACTTTCTCTTCACCCATCTCTGCCTCTGCACCTCTTCTGATGTGGTCCTTCCTCAGTGATGCTCCCCCTGTATATCCCACAGTGGTTCCCTACACATGTGCAATTACTGTTTCCTCTGCAGGTCTGCCTTTCTCTGCCTTCTCTACTTGACAAATTTCCACTCTGCCCAAAATCATTTCTTCTCTGGGCATACCTTCCACAAGCTTCAACCAACTATGCTGAACACCAAGAGCCTGGCCAAAAGGTCTCTTTCCACACTTGCTTCTCACACCAGAGTTTAGCTACAAAATCACAGCTAGCATGGTTTGTTGGGGAAGTCAAGGACTGAAAGGCAAAGATGGTGTCACTCAAGTGTTTGCATAAACCATTTCCATCTCCAATGGCTGCACTTGCAGCGGTATCTACTATGGGTCTTTCCCTGCTCTCCAGTCTGAAGTCCTCCTCTGTATCTGTGAGGCTGATTCTTTCTTGCCATTAAGATCTCTCAACTTACGTCACCTTCTTCCACGCCCATGTGCAGACAACTACACACATAACTGTTTCACTTTCATCAAGACACTTTCCTATCTGATTATTCATTTTCTTGCTTATAGTCTATTCCATCCCCTAGATGGCAATATCTAGATGTTCTGAGAATTGTGAGGTTCCACAGTTGGGACCCAGTCTCTGCTTGCACCCTAAAGTAACATTCTATGTGTCATCATCCCTCCATATTTCAAATACACAGACCTTAATGGAGAGAAAGGGTAAATTACTTATTATCAAAATTAGTATGTGTAACAACAGAAGCCAGCTTTGCTGAAAGCCTCATATTAGAGAAACTTGTTTGTTAATGGGATTTGTTTTGGTACAGGTAATACCTTTACAAGGTTTTAAACCAAAACTAAATATCAAAAATACATATTGTATTAGTTACTTCCCCTGCTGCTGGGACAAAATACCCAACAAAAGCATCTTGAAGGAAGGGTGCATTTTGGCTCATAGTCCATCACAACAGGAAGGTAGATGGCAGGAGCTTGAGGCAGCTGTTCAATTGTATCCACTGTCAGGAAGCAGAGAGAAATGAATGCAGCTGCTGAGCTAGATTTCTCCTTTTGACTCAGTCCAGGATCTCAACCCAGGGAATGGTGCTGGCCAGTTAGAGTACATCTTTTCCACCTCAGTTAACCTAATCAAGATTATCCTTCACAGGCATACCCAGAGGCTTGTTTCTTAGGTGATTTTAGATCTTGTCAAGTTGATAATATTACCATCATACATATATCATATACAAATAATATATAGCACAGAGTATCCATTTGGCTTTCAGTGGGTTAGTTAATTTTTACTTAATATAGACTAGATTTATCTATATTTGCAAAAGAAAAGTCTTAAGTAACAAAGGGGATTTCACCAAATTAAAAAGCTGAACAGTGAAGAAAACACTACAGCAGCGACAATCTTTGTTAGCTAGTCATCTGACAAGGGATTAATATATAGACTATATAAAGAACTCAAAAACTTAAATGTCAAAAGAACAATCAAATCAATAAATGGGCAACTATACTGAATGGACAGTTTTCAAAAGAAGCACAAATGGCCAATGAATTATATGAACAACGTTCAATACCCTTATCCACCTGGGAAAGGAAAAGCAAAACTACACTGAGATTCTACATCATTCCATTAAGAATGGATATCAGTCACATCAAGACAACAGTCAACAACAAAAGTTGGCAAGAATGCAGGGAAAAGAGTGCCCTTATACAGTGTTGGTGGAAACGTAAAGTGACCCGGCTCTTATGGAAGTCAATATAGCCTAGTACCATTATATAATCCAGCCATCCCATTCCTAGGTGTACACCTAAAGAATTTAAGTCAGCACACAACACATCCATGCTACTGTGAAACTACTCACAATAGCCAAGCCTACGTGCCCATCAACAGATGAAAAGAGGAAGAAAATGTGACTTACATACATAGTAGTTTTATCAGTAATAAAGAATGAAACTATATCAGCAGGAAATTAGGTGGAACTGAAAATCACCTTAAGTGAAATTGGCCAGAAGGATAAATTTCACATGTGGAATATAAATTTTAAAAACCATGAAAATAAAAGGAATACTATTTTGGGTGGAGGAGATACAGAAGGGGGGAAAGGGACAAGAGAAGAAAGTAGAGTATAATCAAGGTACATTTTATACATGTGTGAAAATGTAAAAAAAAAGTTCATTTATTTTAACAAACAGTATTCCACTTTGTAGATAAACCCTGAGTGATTCCTGACCTTGTCTGTACATCTGAATCACTGTGTTACTCTTCTAGAGATTGATTTAATTGGTCTAGAGCCTTGGAAGGAAAAAGTAAAAACAGGCAAAATAATTCTAAAGAGACATTCTGAGAGCTATTGTGCTAACCTATTTATTCCTTCACTGGTAGAGTTTGGGGTTTTCATCTTTTGCCATTTCAAACACTACAATGAGTGGCCTGAACAGTTGTCATTTCACATGTATGCTGGTGTACCTGTGGGTAAACGTCCTGCTAAAAGTGTTGAATCAAAGGGCCTAGACACATGCTTGAGAAGTCCTGGCAGATTCCCTTCCACAGATGCGCCATCATGCAGTCCGTTCAGACATGTGGGGTTGTTTTTCCACAGATTTGCCGACAGAGTGTATTACCAAACATTTTAGATTTTTTTTTTCAAACATGGGGTGTGTGTGAATACTTGAGGATTATTAAAAGGAGCTCCTAATGTGTTCTTGTACAGACTTTTATGCTTTTGTTGTTTATATATTTACTTTGGGTCCACTTTGAATTTAAGGAGGATGTGTGGACAGTTACCTATGCTCTGGTACCAGTTAAGTGGAGGGTTCATCTTTTCTCCACTGATGTGAAATGGTACCTTATTAAGTAATAAGCTTCCCCATGTTCTTGATCTGTATTTGGACTTTATACTCTGTTCTGCTATTCTGCCCCTTCATGTACTAGCACTTTGCTAATTTAATTATCTAGGTCTATGGAACGTTTTAATATCTGACAAGGCTAAAGCCCTCCACTGCACTTGTTTAGAGCTCTTACTATTAGTGATGACTGCTCTTCACTGAACTGGATCCCAGAATCTGTAATACTGATTGCTCTCCTGTTCTGCAGAGGAACCTCTGAGAAGCCCAGCTTGTAGAAGCAGAGACTGGACAGTGCCTTGTGATATTGCTAAAGAAATGAGTCAACAGACCAGCCTAAAGTCACCCAACTTGACAATGGAGCTAATAGAATGGGAACATTTTTTTTTTCCACGAAGCTGCAGGTATAGGCACAAAAATAAAGAATTTTTACCCTTAAATTCCCTCCTCACCTATTTATTATTTCCCAATTTGGTAAGGCTACTGCTGGCCTGCACTCTAGGCAACGTGGTGTTTCTCACCCAGAGAAGCATCTGTGCCTCCATGGATCCCTATGATAATTTACCAGAGGAGCAGCCAGCTGAAGCACAGGGGGATTAATGGAAGTATGAATGCACTGTCAGCACACAGAGATGTCTGCTTTTTATGCATGGCTTATGCAAAGTGGCATAACCTGAAATTTTATAAACCATTTTGAAGAGTAAACTTTGATATCAATGTCAGTGAGATGGTGCAGAGAAATGTATACAGAGGCAAAGAAAGTGTCTTTTGTTGGCTGATATCAGAGACTCTCTGGGAAATGAACATTTCTTTTAGAAAAGCAAAAGTTAAACGAAAATAGTGTTGGCAGCATGACACTGTTTCATGACAACCCAGCAAAGTACAACAGAACACTGCCGCCAATGCTGAGCCTCAATCAAGCTCACACCTCTAACCTGTGATTTTCTAAAGCTACAATCCAATTTTATAGTACAAAAATTTTAGTCAATTAGGATGCATTTAATATTCACTATATCTACTAAAAGGAAAGATCTTAGAAGAGTTTAATAAAAAATGCTACTTTGGAACACTTAAGGGCAAAAGAGTTGGAACACTAATCACTGTAATTTCCTACCACGATCACTAGGTAAGACATTCAGAAAACTTACATAAGCAAGCAATGATGATTCAGATGCAGCAGGAGAATAAATCTTGCCCCAGAGGCTCATGTCAGTGGACAAGAAGGACATGGAGAAAATATAGGAGAGGAACAATGGGGGGTGGAGACCAACACAGTTTCCGAACAGCACACATATAGAACCCTTCCAAAGGGCATCAGGACAGCTGTGTTTCTGCATTGGGGGGGAAAAATCTTCACAGCACAATTCGTAGGCAAAGTTAGAATGTCTACTTTGTTATTAAAACATACCAAATTAAGTTTTTACTACTTAATTTTATTAAATATACATAAATGCATGTCTAATGTATATTTCTTATTTCTTTATATGTATCTTTATCCTCAGTACTGCTGACCACCTACTGTATACAGAGCACAAGAAGAGTTTGCCAAGTTTGGGGCACTGGCCAAAGCCTTCAAGATTGAGCAATGAAGAAACGCACACATGAGATACCCACTGGAGGGTCCGGTACACAGTGTGCACTGAGGGTATCCAGGTGCCTCGGTGCCCAATAATGTCTTCCAGCTTTCCTTGTGGTATACAATTACCTCAGAGCCCTGGCTGTAGAATTACTAGTATTTTAAACAATGCAAATGCAATTATAGTTGAAGCACATTCTCCAAGAGAAGGAAGAAGAGATTGGCATTTAGAAGCTTCATTAAACTTTTGGCCTCTTCAAAGCTAAATGAATCTTAAGGAAAGGCATAAAAAGTTCCCGTTGATTGATTTAAAAACAGATTTCTTGCAATTAACAGATCTAAACCTATGAAAAGGGGGAGCACTTATGTAATTTTAATAACTTCTCACTTTTTCTAGGTATTTCAAATTATAACAATTATAATAAGTACTCTTTCCATATCAATATACTTATAGATATATAGCTATAGCTACTCAGCAAAACTTAAAAGTTTCTATTTTCAAATCTCAGGGAAATGCCAATTGTTTTTGCACATATGTAATGAACTCCGGCAATTTATTTACAAGTAGACATCCCTGCTGCATTGGGAAAAATGTACCCAGTAATGTGACATGAAATGTACCTCCTGCCCCAAGTAGAAGAGACACACACACATTTGGAGTATATGAGAATGTTCAGAACTTGCTACATTCCTTGTGAATAGTTCTTATCCCATCATATAAATTGTAACTATTTATTGAAAAGATTGGGCTAAACCATATTCTATCTTCAAAATTTGTTTACATTTAGTTATCTCATTCTTTCTCTGGAATTTCCTTTGCTTTTCCTTGTCAGTAAGTTAAATTACTTCTCCTCCCACATGCATAAAAGCGTTAATTTATAAAACACACAGCTATATGTCATATCTCCTGTAATTCTATTTTACATTTTACCACTACCCAGACTTATCTAATATGAACAAACAGATATTATTTACTGTAGCCAGAATGAGAATTATCTAGTGCCACTTACATCACCAGATATTGATTTTTGATTAATGTTTAAGAAAAAAGCAAACAAACCCATCTGCTCTGAAAACAAACAAACAAAAGGAAGCTTCAACCACACAGTTCACAGGCATTCCTGCAGTATTTGTGTTTCAGCAAGGAGAAAGCAGGTTCCTCTCCTTGCTCTTATGAAAATGTACTGCTGACAAGAACATAGTTCTACCTAGACGGTGTTTCTTCTCTAGCAACTGTTAATTTAATAGACTATTGCTTATGGTAAAATAAAAAATAATCCCATTCTGAAGAAAACCCAGGAGATACAATCAGCAGGGAATTTTCTTTTTTCTGTTGCCCAGTGGGGAGTACAGGAAGTTTCAATTAGTTGTGATCATCATCTCCATCTCCTCCATCATCTCCTCCTCCTCTTCCATCTCCTCCTCCTCCTCCTCCCCCTCATCCTTTTTTTTTTTAATGGTCTTTTTGAGACAGGGTCTCCCTGTAGCCCCAGTTGGCCTGGAACTCACCATGTAAGACTAGGCCAGCCTTGAACTCACAGAGATCTACCTGCCTCTGCCTCCCAAGTGCAGAGAGAGAGAGAGAGAGAGAGAGAGAGAGAGAGAGAGAGAGAGAGAGAGAGAGAGCAAAGAAAGAGAGAAACACAAATATGTGCTGAGAGAGAGAGAGAGAGAGAGAGAGAGAGAAAGAATGGGATACACTCTTGAAGCCCACCTCAGACAGGGCCATGCTTCCTACTGGTTCCATGACCCTCGCTAAACAGCACCACTAACTGAACAAGTATTTAAATACTTGGAACCTATGGGGGACATTCTCATTCAAACCATCACAATGGGGCTGCTTCAGAATGTGGCATACAGTTCAGTTTACCCTACAGCTCTCATCATTTAGAAGGAATTTCCCTACTTCTACTATGAACATGGTCAACATACTATTGCATTAGGTGAGAACTTCTCTAATTCCAAGGATTGTTTCTGAAAAAAATACATAGTGAACAAATTCAGAACAAAAATAAACAGCAGTTAGGATCCCAGATGTTAGTTCAAGAGATTAAGAAATGATAGAAGCATTCTTTTTTCTTACTTTGACAAGGTTTCCTCTATCCCAGGGCTGTCTTCGAACTCCCTGCGTAGCTGAGGATGACCTTTGACTTCTGATCAGTGCTGCTATGCCTGGCTTATGCTGTGCTGGAACCCAGGGCCTCATGCATGCTAGGCAAGCACTCTGCCCAACTGAGCTTCACTCCCAGCTCTTAATATGAGTGTTTTCAACAGCCAAGCTGACACAGCACATACACACTGACAAGTAAAAACACCTACTACTTGTACGGTGCAAGAAGAAACCTAACTGGCAACTTTCAAAATTCAATTCTAAACCTGATAATGTCAAGAAAATGTAAGTTTTGCTTATGATTTTATGTATATAGTCACTTGTTAACAGCACAAGCAAGGGTACAACTGAGTTTTTAAACACTTTCTACGAATATTTACCCAACTGAGACAGGTAGTGTCTGCATGAACAAGTCTCTTCATGACTGTTTCCACTCTGGAAATCTTAAGACTCACAGCAGAATGTCTGTGCATATCCTATTGCACCTCCATAAAAAAACAAGTCTGTTTCACTCTTAAAGAGTTTATGACAAAATTGTTCTTGAAAACTTTACATACAAACACACAGACTGGCCTAGAGAACAAGGGCCTTTGTCTTTCGTTGCCAAAAGACAGTGTTTCCTAAGGCCTGTTTTAGACTAATGGTTCTGATTTCGGCTTCAACAAAAATAATTGCATGACTGTCCTAAAAAGGAGAGGAGGGGGAAACCCAAACAACTCTTAAATAAAGATTGTTAACATATCAATCACACCAACCTTTTTCTAATTACAACTCTGTACTTCATCCTTGTCGGGCAGAATGAGTACCTTAAGTTGAAAGGCTCGGTTTTAAAAAGTTTTTCACTGTCCCTGTTTTATAAATCTGTTTTTATAAACATTCTCCTTGTCCCCCAAAGCAACAGGCAACACAATAATCCTATTGTTGAGCACAGTCTTGACCTCAACAAGACAATCTGATTGTTTTTCCTTTAGCCCCCTTGAAGCAAAATTTGCTTCAATATGGACATCTTTTTTCTGATCTAAGACAGTAATGTACAGTGAAGGGGGTTCTAAGCTTAGATTGTACAAAAATGGTAGGTACTAGGCTTACCTGCCTTCAGAAAGATGACCCAGTTCTGCCTCTAAGAACAGAGAGGGAGAGGCTTGTTCTGGAATTTTCCAAAGGAGCCATCTTTGTCACTGTATTGTAGTCATAGTTTTACAGAGATACACAAAACAAAAGCAAAACAAAACACAGAAAATCCCTTCTAAAGGAGCTGTACAAGGAGTTTATCTAGAAATAGGATGCCAAGAGTGATGTGTTTTCAAGATATAAACAACTTTCTTGGGAAGTCAGTGGTGTAGAAGCCCCCTTTCCAGAACTTTCCAAGAAGCAGATGAACTTCTTTATAAATATCCAAGTACAGGGGAATGGAAACCCTAAATGCCAAGGAAAAAAAGCTGCCCATCATGCCTCTCCATGCACAGATGAGCAAGGACTAGAGGAAGGCAAACAAACTCCCATTTATGGTGAGGCAGCTTGCTTCTTCAATGTGCGTTGCACATTCCTCTACAAGTTGCTTGTTTCTATATTCTTAAGACATGGAACTGTGGTGGATTTGTTAAATACAGGCAGAATCACTAGTCAAGACTAGTGACTCCAACCCCTTCCTAGTATTGACAAGGAAAAGGGGGGAGGCAGGAAGGATGGGAAGTGGCAAAGTTGGAGGGACAAAGACCACTCGTGGTCCAAAGCTGAATGGGCTGCTGGAGACACTCATGTCATCATTATAATTTCTAAAAACTCATCTCCATGGAGACAGCCTTACCAGTAAGTCTTGGTACAAGGTGCTACAGGCTGTACAGAATGGCTTTCTTGGTGGCCTGTAGAAATGCAATCGGTAACTTCCCCACAGTGGCAGTAAGACTGCTTTTTTAACCCCACACCCCATACTTTCATCCCATGAGGACTCTCACATCATGAATTCTGAGGCTCATTTATCATACCCCATTGGAATGGCTCCCCTCAAGAGGTGAAAGGCTCTGTGACTGCCTTTCACCCCAACTGTGAGAGCAATAATATTCAAGAAGGGCCAGAAAAGAATGGATCTTATAACTATGAGGGGCAGTGATTAACATAGGTAAAAGTTAATCTCAAGGGCTGTGTCAAAGTTTGGTGGAACAACTAAGTTTTCAGAAGGGACTTGATAAAAGTAACTACAAGATAAATAATGTCCATAAAAAACAGGATGACACCAGCAGCTTTCTCTAGATGACAGCAGGCAAATTGCTTTCTTTGCTGAAGACCGAAGGATGGTTTGATGTTGAACTTGCAAATACTTCCGGCCAACAAACACTGGGGGTTGGGGGGATGAGTATCACTTCTGTTACTGAGAAGAGATAACTGTTGCAGAGGCAGGGTGGGTAAAGGTCCTTACTGAATGCCACCCTGGGTACCCACCACCTTGGGGCTGATAGACAGTCTTTTAATGAATGAATGAAGCTGGAGGTTCCCAGGCCTCTCATTAATGGGGCATATAGAATGATCCATTCTTTTCTGGCCCTTCTTGAATCAGGACTGCATCCCAGCTGCCACTACCATTACCACCATCCAGGGGCACTGATTTTGCTACCAGGTCTGGAAAGAGAAAGACAGTCTTGCAAGAAGGAAGACTATTTGTCTTTCTCCATCCTCTACTCAAAGCTATTATAATAGAAAATCTGGTCTGAGTGGCATTTGAACTAACATCAATATGTCTGATACATACAGGCTTGAACAACCACTTCTAGCTTTCTGACCCAGTCAGATAGCCCAGTATACAGTAAGGATTAAGTGCCAGCCACTATTATTATTATCTAGGCGTAAGTTTCCTGGCAGCAGGCATGCATCTTTTGGATAGCTAACAAGCTATAACTTGGCTGATAATGCTGTTTGTGAAACCCAGTGAGTGGCCTCTTCACTCCTTAGTCAGCCCTCCAGTCCTCCTGCCCTTGGTGGCTTTGGCAGGAGTTTGAGGTTGAATGGGAACTAAGACAACTCAAACTCCCCCAACAAAAAGGAGCCCAAACTCTCCCACAGTCACTACCGAAGATTCTTGTATTTTTCCAGGGTCTGCTAGCAGAAGAGGAGAGCTGAGGGGCAGGAGGAGACAGCCTTGGGCAGTGACAAGGAGTCCAGCACCTCCCCTGAAGTTGCAGCCAGTTCCAGCTTTTTGGCTGGAAGCTTATTTAAGTTGTCCTCTGTCCCACTTCTGAGGCTCTACAGGGATGCTCTGGGCACTGGGATCTGTGAATAAATCTGGATGAGTGAAGCAAGGAAAACACTCTGATCAGATCAGTCTACCTCACATGACCCTTTGACCTCAACATGTCAGAAAGGTCTTGATGGGCAAAAACATGGGGAGGCCATGAGCTTCAGGACTGCAGTCATGCAGAAGCTGTATCCAGCTGTAGGCAGGCTGTCATCTACCTTTTACAACAAGTATAGAATTCAAGAAAGCAAACACAGGCATCTCTACCATTTCCATTCCCTAGTTATCCCTATTCCAGTAAGTCTAAGAATAATTTTAGTTCTTGACACCCCAGATAGCATTTCCAACTGCAAAACCCAGAGCGGGAGGCAGAGGGATTTTAGGGCCATGTGTTAGTTTTTCTTGCTTTACATGCGGGATGAAAAGGGCATTTCAACTTTACTATCTCTAAATGTAGCTGGATGGCACCATCACTGCCTAGGACTCTATCTTGCTCCCACCCCTCTAACAGTTGTACAATGATAACATTATCATCACTTAGTAGGACTTATGACAATCTATCTCTCTTATCTCCTTGAAGGACAGTGAACCTTTGAAAATCTGTGGAAGTCTTAAAAAGCATAACTAATTCAAATCTGCAGATAATCTCAGAATTGACTCAGTGATGGCAACTTCTTCACCATTTCTAATCTTTAACTTGTACCTCTGGCACAACTGCAAATATTTCTTTTACTGAGATCCTAACTCTCTGGTATAGGTGTTAACAAGTACCCCCTGAGAGATATCACCTACAGAAAGTTCCAGGCAAAGTAAGTACAGAGTCTAGATGACATAATAAATGGCTAGTGACAGATGGTGAAAAGGTTGAAATTAGAAAATCAAAATTCTTACCAATAAAGGTAGACCTCAAACCTATCCAACTAGATCCTATTAAATAAAGCATTTGTAAAGATCAATAAATAATCTGTGTCAGAAGACTTTAAAGGCCATGGAAACTATTTGGAAAATGCCCCAATGGGCTTGGTAGTACAAGAGATCCAAACCAGAATTTGGGTTAATGTAATTTGCAGTCTTCAGGACAGGTGAGGAAGACATTCTTAGGATCCATGTCATCCTTTCAACATGTAAAAGACATCTCCATTGTTTAAAAGTTATCTTCACTCTTAGAAAACTTCCTAAAGAAAAGTGTGTTGAGAGAGTAAGCCTTCAGTCTTGAGAAGGGATAGCGCCTTTCCTTCCAGAAAACACTAATGAGTAAGTGTAGAGAGAAATTAAAAAGTATCTTTGAGGCACCATGATATTAACTGGTACAGGTTAGCTCCTAGCTAAGGATGCCAAGACTAGTGAGTGACAGGCTCCAAGTCTTACCTTTTAAGTCATCAGTAACCACGGGAGAGTGTTACCATACAGAAGCCTGGAAGTCACCATCTCTTCCAAGTAACCAAGGCTACTGTCACTCATCAAAGATATACTGATGTCACCCTGGCATGATGCACCAAGAACACTATAGCCTTCATGTCCGAATCTTGCCCCAAATGCACAGACTGAATCTCATGACCAGAGACCCCAGAATGACCCTAGCTTAAGATCAGCCTACAAAATAATGGATTAGTGTTCTTGAAAAATGTCAATGTTAGCAGTGTGTGGTGATGCATGCCTTTAAACCCAGAGGCAGAGGCAGGGGGATCTCTGTGAAATCAGGTCCAGCCTGGTCTACAAAGCAAGTTCCAGGCCAGCTGGGGTTACAAGGGGATCCTCTATAAAATAAGACAGAAGAATCATTACAGATTAGAGAAGACTGCAGATACCATAAATTAACACATGAAGGATCTGGAACTGAAAAAAGACATTAGTGGAAAAACTGGTGGAGTTCAAAGAAAGTCTGCTAAGAATATTGTGTCGATGCTAGTTTCCTGGTTGTGATAATTGGATTATGGTTATATAAGATGTTAACATTAGGGAGAGCTGGGTGACATTTCAGGAACCCTCTGTTCTGTTTTCAACTTTTTGTAAGTCTAAAATTATTTTAAAAAAAAAAAAAAAAAAAAAAAAAAAAAAAAAAAAAAAAAAAAACAAAAAAAATAAACAATTATTTCCCCAAAAAACAAGGAGTAAGGAGAGAGAGGGAGAAGGCTAAGAGGCTCTTCAGTTCAGTCTGTCCCTGGCAGATGGAGTCATTCTTACTAGCTGCTGGTCTGGATTCCAGAGCTTCAGATTTTCCTCACTCGTTGGACTTTATAACTTTTGGACATTACATGGTTGAAATTCAAATTGAATGAAAAATGAAGTCACAATGACAGTGAAGAAAGTACGTTTACTGGAAAAAATTAATTTTAAATACATGACACCCCTTCCAAATCCAACATCAACCTCAACCCCATCCACAGGCACCTCACCTTTGACAATGCTTCAGTAGTTTGGCAGAAATCCAAAACAAGTACTGCTCCTTAGGAATTTGGCTTTCTAGAAAATGCAGTGCTAACCAACTTTCAGTAAGATAGAGACGGGTGCAGACACTGCATTTTAGAGGAGTTCCAGGGGTATTAGGGACCATTATTCATTCTAGACCTCAAGAGCATCAAAAACTAGGGATTTGTTCTTGTTTACAAGGATTGCAACTTTTTCTGACTCTTTGACCACCCTGTGCACTAAGCTTAACTTCCCTAAATTACAGAACACTTATTCTTGCTTACCCAAGTCCATTCTTGGGGTGGACAGTATTTTGGTTTGGGGGTTTTTGTTTGTTTGTTTTGGTGCTAAGGACTGAACACAGGACTTTGCACTTGCCAGGCAGGCACTCTAACTCTGAGCCACATCCCTAGCCCTTTCCCTTTGAGCAGAAAAACAATCATTCCTGGAGGAAACTGCTCATTAAAATCACCCTCTCCCCATCCCCGAAATCCTTCTTTGAAAGGGTAGGAATGGAGAAAAGATGTGTACTTCCACTTTGCTGGTATGAGTTCTCACCTAACCTCTTTGTAAACAGTAACCTTCCTCAGCAGAGCCTTAGATTCTTTGAGTATGTTGTGCAGTCTCTTGTCCTAGTCACCTAAAAAAATCAGTTACTTGTGACAAAGGATCATATGACTTTTGGGTAAACCTGGTAGACAGCCCAAGCTAGTCCCTCTTACAAACCCAGTCCCCCAAGGCAAGCAGCAGGGAATCTACTTGTGATCCCAACACCTGTACCAAGTTCTCAGTTTTCTTTTTTTTTAAAGACAGGTTCTCCCCGCAACCCCAGCTGGTCTGGAGCTCACTATATAGACTAAGCTGGCCTTGATCCACAGAGATCTGCCTGCTTCTGCTTCCTAAGTGCTGGAATTAAAAGAATGTACCATCCATCATACCTGGCTCTGTTTGACCATATATATAGCTAGGTTTATGTCTGCTACTTTATGAGGATGCCCTAAATACCATTCCAATTAAAACCCTTCCAAATTCAAGTGCAAAGAGTACCTAATCTAAATGAACCACGAAGGACTGATGACCTGGCTCACCTGGTGATGTTTTCTCTTTCTGAGCTGTTACATGGATCTGCCAAGGAAGAAAGCTCAAAGGTCCCTCCACCTAACAGAAACTGCTTTTTCATTCAGATTATTCTTGGTAACCCCAAGAGTTCCATGTCTTCCCAGTACAATTTGCCCCACAGAAGGACTGGAGCCTTATTGAACCCATATTGATTCTGGTGGAGTTGAAGTGTTGAGCAAGGGCAAATGTCATTGAAGTGATGTGACAGCAAGACTTTTTCTTTTTTTTTTTTTGTCTTTTTGAGACACGGTCTCCCTGTAGCCCCGGCTGTCCTGGAACTCACTATGTAGACCAGGCTGGCCTCGAACTTCCAAAGATCCGCCTGCCTCTGCCTCCCAAGTGCTAGGATTAAAGGCGTGCACCACCATGCCCGCAAGACTCATTTTTTTAAAAAAATCCAGAATCAGATTCTTTCATGACAAAACTCACACAACAGAGGGGAAAAAATGAAACAGGTCATGTTGTTGAAAGAGAAATGTTTAAAAGCTTCCATTTTCCTAAGAGCATTTCCTTCTAAACACAGACAACAACTGTCATGAGTAGACAGTGTGATTTCTCTGGTTATTTCTGCCATAAGTATTTCTGAGGCCCTATCATGTATCAGGCACTGTGGTGATGTTTGGGGGTCTAAAGACTAGAGTGTAGCCTATATAAACTCTTACCCAAAAGGCATAGTCTAGGGAAAGTTCAAGTTGTAAACACATTTCAGACCATTACATGCAATAGGGAGAGAAAGGACTCATTTCTTGGAGGTAGGAGAGAAGAGTGGTAAGGATACAGACCGTTTTTAATTAGGAGACTACATTTAGCAAGTCTTCATAAACCCAGCAGAACAGAGCTGGGCCATATAAATCAAACCTTTGTGTTCAGGGTCCACACTATTATTCAACAAGAATAATTCAAGCAATTATTGGAGTTATCATGATCCAAAACGTAAGTTCATATGAGGCCCCTACTATGAAAGCATGAATTCTTTTTGGCTGTTTCTATCTAACAAGTTTATGAAAAACAGGTTAGGTTACTGGCTCTAAATTATTTTTTAATAAAAAAAAGCAAACAAAACAGCCTAAGCTTTTAAGGTTTTCTTTTTTAAAACCTGGAAAATAATCTCCCTGTCAAGAGCATGCATGATTAATGATTTCTGTGCTATATGCTTGGGTATCTGCTGTGTTTCTATTGCATGACATATCCTAGCACCTTGTAATTGCCCTGAAAGATTCTTTTGGAGGTGATAGGCACAGGGAGGGGACCAACCTCTTTAGTATCTTTGCATAATTTTTGGAAAACTTTAGACTACACCTACCAATAGGTCATTAAAAAATAGAACCAGTCAAGTCATCCACATGACATTACGAACATATTACCATCAAGAGAGAACCATTTCCACAGATGTAAATAGTCATTTCTCAGTATCCAAGGAGGATGGGTTCAAGATTCCTGCTCAGACATAAACAACTTTGTATGTGCAAGTTTTTATTATAAAATGGTGAATTTACATCTAAATTAGGTTCATCTTCCTGTATACTTTAAATTATCAATAGATGTTTTGTAATACCCAAGATAACACAAATGCTGTGTAGACAATCACCATATGAGAAAAGGGTCTGCCCGTGTTCAGTACAGAAAAATTTCTTTATTTTAAGAGTATTTGGTTGAATCTATAGAGGCAGAACCTACGGATACTGAAGGTCCTTACTGTACTCTAGCAGCTTACTAGAAGTAAGCATTAAGAAGCTATCAACCTGCAAACCTGGTCAGAAGCTGAACCAAATCAGGGCAACCAGATCAATCACTAGGACTGAATGAACATCAAGTCAGTTGGCAGAACACTAAGCCACAATTTATACTCTCACAGGTTTCTCAGACCTGTGAGTGATGCCGACTAGGTAAATGTGCCTGAACTTCTTACACCACAGCCTACATAACATCAGTTGCTTTCGTAGACCCAGCAAGTAAACAGTTTGGGAAGTCAAGTCCTATATAATTATATGTGATAATTCTCAGAGACAACACAGTATGGCACAACCATGCGTGCTTACTGTACATAGCTGTGCTGAACTGTTCCACATGGGGGACAGAGAATTGAACTGCTTTGTTTGGCAGACGAGAAGAATGACGTAGAGGGGGATCAATGAATATGCACAAGAACTTAGGGAGGTAGGCTGACTGGCTGGATTTCCTAGGATGTTCTGCTGTTTCATGTTACTCAATTATTAGCTTCAGGAGATGGTGCCAATGAGCACCTCAACCCACAGAGACTTCCCTTTGCCCCTCTTCACTATGGGTGAAAGGCCCACAATGTAGTGCTTACCACCTCTTCCCACTAATGGTGAACACCAGATCTGAGCTAAAGATACAGGAGAGGTTAGAGGTACAGCTCAGTGGAGGATGCTTGTCTAGCATGCACAAGGTCCTATGTTCAATCCACGGCACCACAAACAAATCTTACGACTGTCAGCCAACATCAACTTCACAAACAAGACGATAAATGGAGTCAAATATGATCACAAACAGAGACTTTACGGACTTCAGCAATTAAACTGGTAATAGTATTATTTGCAATTAGAAATTGGTTTCTTAAACCTGTGAGTAATGCCAACCAGGTAAATGTGCCTGCAGTTCTAAACCACAGCTTACGTAACATCAGTTTCTTTCATAGCCCAGCAAGTAAACAGTTTGGGAAGCCAATTCCCATGGTCCAATTTAGCCTAAGGTAATTAATTACCTGTGTTTTATGAGAGGAACAGAAAGGAGTCTAAAGCTTCATCAGGCATCCCACCTAACTTGAATTCACATTTCTAGAGAAATGCACACTAAAGAAAGACAATCAAGAACTGCACAGTTAATTCATATTCATCAAGATGAGTCAACATACATCTATTGAAATACTATCCTTAAAATTTCAGGCTTTTAAAGTCAAAATAAATGCCCAGAGTATGGCTATTAAAATCTGACCTGTAAGGAGGATAAACACCTCAGTTCTATAAACTGTCCTTCCTGATCCCTCTCCTTCCTCTAGTTATTCACTGAAATGTGTAATGGACTACAAGACTACACCGTAGGTCCCAAGTGGAATAAAACAGCATGATTCCTGCAGCAGACACATGAGCAGAGCTGGGCTGTAGACATGTGTTAAGACACATCTACCCTCGAGTTGTCTACAACATAATCCTTGTCCTCTGCAAGTTTACAATGTCCTTGGACACACAGAACCTACCTGTGAAGATAAAAGACTAATCGGACACAGAGGGCCAGAGCAAGGCAAGTTCTGAGTTGACAGGAAGAAGAATTTCCCACAGTCTAAAGACAGGGAGCCAGAGACATGGAGAAGACAGCAAGGCTATTTCTAGCAGGGAGACAAGAACATGTTATCAAGATAGAAATGTAGATGGTAGATTCCAGTGCAAAGGGTATAGATTCATAGAGGGTGGGAAAGGGGGTGTGGGGCCCTGGAATGGTAACGGAACTATATTTATGCCAAAGTACAGAGAATGCAAGAAGCATTCTACTGACAGGTGGGGAGGTAGGTGAGATGGATTTTGGAAGGGAGAATGTGGATGTAGGGAATTTATTTAGGAACCCATAGCAATCATGAGGTAGAATGAAGACAGAACTTGGAAAAGAGAGCATTTACATAGAGAAGAGTTGCCAGGGTTTAGTCGATGATAGATTTCAAGGTTTTGAACTGAGTCCAGTATGCCAACTAGAGACCAGAAAGCAGGGCCAGAAAGACGACTCAGCGGGTAAAGGTGTTTGCCACAAGCCTGATGATCTGAGTTGGACCCACATGGTAGAAGAAAAAAAATACCTCCTCCCCCACAAGTTGTGCTCTACCTCCATATACATGCTGTGGCACATGCATGTGCAAACATTAACTAAATAAGCAAATACATAACTAAGTAAATGCAATAAAATTTGAAATATTTTATTGTTTATTTTTAATTTTATGTGTATGAGTATACTGCTTTCATGTAAGTGCACCTGTGCCACGCAATGCCTGAGGAGGTCAGAAGGCAGCATTGGATTCCCTTGGAACTGGAGTTACAGGTGGTTGTTTGCTGCCATATGGGTGTTAGTAATCAACCAGGTCCTCTGCAAGAGCAGTCAATGCAACAGTAAAAAAATAAAAGAGACCAAAATGCAGGTTGGCATTGAAAACCCTGATGTGTTGAATGTAAGATGAAGATCTTCCCCAAACATGCATCTTGTGAAACAGAAATGGTGCAAAAAATTCATAGGGACAGCAGGTATCAACTGAGCCTGTGTCTGTGGCTCTGACAGAGAAAGCTATGAAGAGGGGAGCTCTGGGTAGCACCCACTGCAGAAACTAGCAACATGGAGGAGGTCCACGGGGAAGACTGACTAGAAGTGAGGATTAAGAGGTGCTCAAAAGTAACTGAAGGAAGAGGAAAGGGTCTTCCAGGTCAGGAAACAAGAGACAAATGAATAAGACATCAAAAGACAGATCTTTCCACCTCCAGTATCTCCATATGAGAAAACCATAGTCAAAAGAGTCAAGGTGGACATTTGCTAAGCAGTTAATGTCATAATTACATGGAACTACCCTGAAATTTAATAATATTTTGCTTTTCACATCCAGTTATTTTTATAATTAAATAATTTCTGATAAAGAAAAGTACACAGAGAAATCAAGGGTATCAGATTTTACCCAAACAGAGCCATGTCAATTCAGGTTCATCTGAGATGAACTAACTAATCACCACCATTTATACATTAAAATATTTTTTCAAGTCAAGATTGCCAATATTTGAGTAATCCATTTTTCAAGGTCCTAATTGCTACATTTAAAACATTGGGAGTCAGACTGTCCCCAAACAGTGGGAGCCCTCATGAATGACCTCTTCCAGGATCTAAGAGCTACAGTGCTCTGCTTCTATTTAGAACATCACAAATGCTAAATAGCAATGTTAAAATTTATTTTACAAAGTGAAACAAAATAGACAATCACACCCCTGTAGCTCTGAAGCAGTTCATCACTCAATTCTGGCTTACAAGTGCATTTTTCCCCCTTTTCTTTCCTTTTTGCGAGGTCTCTGGTAGTCTAGGCTTGCCTCATACCTGCTTTATGGGCCAAGGATGACCTTAAACTCTTGGTCTTCTGCCTCCATCTCTTGACAAATGTACTCTCTTTTTTTCCTAAAGAGTAAAATATTAGAGCCAGGCATGATCACACTTGTAATCCTAACACTCAAAGAGCAGAAGGATGATTGTCATGAGTTCAAGGCCAGCATGGGCTACAAAGTGAGCTCCAGGACAGCCCTGGCTGAAGAATGAGACCCTGTCTCAAACAAACACACAATCATCATCATCATCATCAACAACAACAACAACAACAACAAAACAGCTGGTCATATCTAACCCTTAAGCATACTGACATATTTGTTTAAAACCTGAATGAAATGAATCAAGTTACTTTTTAAGGTCATAGCAATGATTGCTGTGGGAAAATTATACAGCAGTTCTGTCAGTTGAGTACTATTGTTACTCAACATCATGTTATCTTCGGCATGGATAACGTTGAATCTGTGAAAGGCAAGAAGGGTATCAGAAATTACTGCAATGACAAGGGATCGAGTGAAAATGTTCTGTCACTAGTGAAATGGACTGGGATGTAGCTCAGGGGTTGACACTTGACTAGCATAAGTAGCCCTGGAATTCTGTCCCTAGCACATACATATAAAAACAGCAAACTCTTTAAGCTGGACTTAGTAAATATATAATTTGTTTTGAATAAAGTATGAACTGGAGATTATTTTTAAATTAATGAAGTTTTTCTAGTTGGAAGAATTTATAACAGGAGCCACTACCCTAAAATGCCTTTAAGGACTTGTTTTAGTGAATAAAAATAATGTGCAATTAGGCCAACAACTGTAACTAAGTGTTTCTAAGGGCTTGAAAGTAGTTGTTCTCATGTAGTAGTTCAAATAGCATCAAATTTATATAAAGGATTCTAACTGAACTGGCCAATTTTGCAAGGCCCTAGGACAGAACGAAGAACAAATGCACTCAACAGCAGTCTTGGCCCTTTTCTCCTACTTCCTCTTTGGTTCATTAAGAATAAAAACATCTAAATGGAATAAAAGGATCAGAACTAAAGGAGTCTTAATGGTGTATACACCAATCCTATTTGAACCAAAGCACAAGGCACAAGGCTAATTTACCCTTCAGATCCTACAGGTAGCTCCTAGTACCCAGTCAATGAATTCTGAATTCTGCATGTTTTCCACCAACAGTTTGTTTTGAGACTCCTAAAAACAACTCTAAATATGACATGAACTTCACTATCTATTACTCATTCTTTGATTGCGGGGGGGGGGTTAAAACTGAAAATTTTTATCTAACCAGCCTCTAAACATAAATACAGTTTATTCTAAGTACTCAAATTCAAATCCCAGTAACATAGCAATTACATTTTAAAATAAACTATCTCCTGTTCTTGCTTCTAAGGAAAGGGTTTAGTGGGATATGAAGAGAATCTAATCCTAGGCAGCCGTATGGTCAGGCCAATTATAAATCCCATAGATGTTCACACATCACAGTGCGCAAACTGCTTCAGGAGCAAGCCTTAATATTTTATTGCCTATCCAGGTGCCCTAACATTTTCTGAGATACACTTGTCAACAACAAAATTCCTTCTGTCTTTACCACATGGTTGCCAGACAACTGCACAGAGCTAAAGTGGGTAATGTTACAGTCAACACTTGCCTAAAACATTTCTAGATGCCACTGATAAACAATAGAAATTTAAAAGAGATACAGATGTACTCCTGAAACCTTAAATCTTCTTCCCACTGAGGCCTAAGAACTTAAAAATCTTCATACACCTGGCAGAGAAGAAGGAAAACAAATTCCAAAGGAAGTCAAGATTTATGGCCTAAATATGTCTTCCTCTAGAATATTTAATACACTTAAGCTTTAGTCATTCCACACACTTTGAAAATGTTCTTGCACGATAAATTACAGTAGTTGCATTTTTTTTCATGGCTGCTCACATAAATATCATTTTGCTTTCAGGAAACCAATTACAGAACAGTAAATCATTTTTATATTGCTTTCCAAAACTCTTTAATTTAACTTGCAACATGGACAGTGCACAGAATCACAAGAAAAACACAGCTTATACACTACATTCTACCATTCTGTTTTCTACATTAAGCAAGTTAAATCCCAGAAGAAGGCATTACAATTTTTACAGTTTAAAAATATTTGAGCTCTTTCTGTTATCTTCACACAGATATAGGGCTTAATAAATCTTTACAAGCCTCCTACAGTATTTAGGTATCCAGACCTGCGGTATGAGTTTGGGAGTCCCAATGATTTCAGGGTGCTGAATGCACTACCTCCATGATCTACCACTTTAGGTACCACCACAAGGTAATAACTGTCTTGGCAGACAAGGCCCAAAGGACCTTGCATATACTGAGCCTCTATGACATTCTGAAGAAGCAGAGATCATCATCTCATTTTGAAGGTATAGGAAGCAAGGCTCTGGGCCATAAAAGTCACACAACCAACTACAGGATCACTACAGGATCTGCTCCAACCCCACACACATGGAGTTGGCCATACCATACCAATGCAGTATCTTCTCAGCTATGCCAAGTTTGTGAAATTAAAGAACAAAATAGCACAGTAGTTGATCAGACAACTGTAACAAAATACACAGGGGGAAAAATAGATCTCAGCTGGGGAATGACGGTCAAGGAAAAAAGCACGAGAAGGAATTCCATTCAAGTGCAAGAAGCATGAGAGTCGGAGAGAAGGGTTGAGCATTTTGGCACTACCATCAGAAAACCCATCCAACATTCATGCCTCTATAGAGCAGCAACAGACCTGCCTGGGCAACCAGTGGGGATACCCAGCAGTTAAGACTTCACATTAAAGACCAGAGGGCACCATCATGAATCACTGTGAACAGGTGAACATCTTAAACCAGACAGCAGGGTAGATGCAAAAGTCTGGCAGTGATTTTACTGCAGGGAATGGTGAAGAGGGCAAACTGAAAGGCAGGAGACCAAACAGAAGGCTTCATTAGGGCAGAGGCACCAGGACTGAAAGAATGCGACGGTTAACACTAGAGGCACTTCCAAAATGTGAAGGAGATAAGATGGAGAATTCCTTCCAAGTGGGCCTAGTTATGTGAGCCACTTGATATTCACCAGGAAGGAGGAAGGGACACTAGGTGGGTGTGCCCAAAGGCATTTGCTCTCTTCTACCTGGCGGAGCTGACAGCCCTAACTATCAATACTCACCACTCCTAAATGGGCTATAGTCAGCCAGGAGAATCATTCAATACTCTCAGATTACCTTGCCCAGATCCCAGAGCTGGCTATGCAATAAATGTCTTTTAAATCAGACAATCGAATTCTCATTAGTTTTGTTTGAACTATGTCACTCACAAATGACTGAGTGATAAGAGATTAATACAATTCCAAAAACACTGTTACTTAATTTTAGTCTGTCTAGTTCTCAGTCTCTCTTTTGGACCCCTTCCATCCCTCATCTCCTTACCCAAACTCTACAATATGTTTGAAAATAGTAAAGAACTTTGTTTTGTATGATGGTAGTCTTGTTATTTAAACCAGGGTGGTCCAGACTGAGAAGTATTCTCTGGAAGGATTTTTAATGACTGGATCACAAACAGAAATGTGTGGTGGCTATGCAGAAACCCTTGTGATAATGAAATCAAGACTTTATGGTTAAGTCCAGTGAGTGTAACGTTTGCTTAAAATCAGTCTGATACCTGGAAAGGTGCCATGGGACTCATGAAGCAGACTCAACTTCAAATGGAATCTAACCAGAACCTATTCCCATTTTTTTCAGTCAATAAGAAATGGTTTTGGCCATATTGGTAGGGCAGAACCAGAAAATAAGCTTTGAATTAGTCATAATGCTTTCCAAAAACCTACCAACTTGTTAAGATGCATCCTCCATGTACAACTAAGTCTGCTATGACTGCTCTGCATCTGGTCCCATGGGCTACTGTGGCTTGGCAATGGGCAGGGAAAAGGAGCACGGCTTATACCAGTACTCTTGTTTGGTGGCCTTTTGAAGTGGCTACCAGGCATATGACACCAACTGTTCCAATTGGTTCACAGTGATATCACTTCATTATTCAACTGTGTCTGCATTTCAGCTTCCTCCTTCTCAGGGACTTTAGGGCTCTCCCGGCCAAGTCACTTTAGAAGAGAAAGAAACGGAAAAGAAACAAGACTTAGGGAGTCATGAAGTGCCAAATGTCCTTTGTGTCCATCAATATCACACTGGCTATTGCTTTCTTCACAGCAGGAGGAGGGGAATGAGAAAGGAGCAGAAGGTGGCTGTTCGGCCTTGAGTAAGTTCAAACTGACCAAATTCAATAAAAATCCTCAGTTTGTTTCAATTGGGAAAGAAAACTATAAAATGGAAACCACATGCAATCCTATGTTGGTGCCATGGGACTCATGGCACTTAAATTATTCATGCTTCTAAAACTCAGAAAACACTTCTAATTTAATCAAACACTATTCCTCTCTCCCTAGATAATTAGTTTTAACTTATTTCACCTAACTACTATTTTTGTATTTAGCAACATGACCACCAGAAAGAGGGTAGAGTAACCCCTTTCTGATTAAGAAAATAAATATTTCAATTTTTTTTCCATCTTCATATAGTGAGTTACCAGAAGTCACAAAATGCAGAGTTCAGATGTGATTAACTCTTTAATTGTTCTCTCTCTCTCTCTGGTGTATGTGTGTCCACCTGTTTGTGTGTGCTCATACACATGGAAGCCACAGGCCTGCATTGGATGTCTTCCTCTATTGCTTATTACCTTATTTTTTAGACAGGGTCATGCTGAGCCTAGCGCTCGCAACTGGGGATTGGTGGGCCAGAGAGCTCAGGGATCCTCCAGTCTTTGTCTCCCCAGTGTTGGGACTACAGATGCAAGCCATGGTCCTAATGCAGGTTTTGGTCATCTGAACTTAGGTTCTCATGCTTGCATAGCAAAGCACTTTACTGACTGACGATCTCCCCAGGCCCATGTGATTAACCTTTTTATGTTTAACGTAAAAGAAAAAGTTTCCTCACGGGAGAACATGACTGGTGAATTATTTGAGTGGGTGGATGAAAACTGACTTCATAAACCCAACTAATTAGGAGCCTTGTGGTCTACTGTTAGGAATTTCTACCAGTTTCTGGTATCAATGGGTCACAGGGCACTTTTAAGCTCCTTCATTCTCACTGGGCTCTTACAAGACAGAAACTTCTCTTATGGTTGAGCTTTATTATCCTGCAGAAATGTAGTAACATTAACTAAACACACAAAGCCACCACAGGCCTAAAAATGCCTATGACGCCAATCCTGAACTTGTTTGCTCCCTACCAGAAACAACATGAAAGATGAGTATATGAACTCGGTCTGGGCCTGTGAGGCGGGGCTGGACTGCACACCACATAAGATGACTTACAAACATAGTCAGTGCCTCCTCCAAGCTGCCTGCTCTGAGGAGCATTCACTGGGTAACTATTAAGGCAGCTCACAGGCTCTGTGACAAACCCTGCATAGACTAGAAATTTTTCTACCTTTCTGGAGACCTAACATCTATTTTCTTGTGATCTCACTGATTTGCTCTGCCTAGACTTGCCAAGTCAATTATTATTTATCATTTATAAAGTGACTCCTACTGGCAACATACTCTGCAAGTATTTCAGCACTTCATAAACCCTCTGTGGTAAAATCTATCGTGGAGAAGAAAGGGAATTGATCTGGCCTGGAGCTGGAATGAAGAAATCATCATGAAAACGCGTGCGTGCGTGCGTGCGTGCGTGCGTGTGTGCATGTGTCTGTTCCTTGTTGCTCTCTTTAATACTTTATGTCTCGGCTTTGTAGGCTCAGTATCTATACTTGAAGTTCCCTGCAGATGTAAAATCAAGAAAATCTGGTCATGCCAGAAGTAAGCTGGTGGTTTAAAGTCCAGTTTCATGAATAACCAGTCCCATTCACATTGCTAACTATGGTTAGTACATCTCACCTCATGGTTGTATTATCCAGTGAAGAGAAGTCATACTGCACGTGAAAACACTGGAATGCATTGCAGAACATCACGCCTCTTTAACCTTTTCCTTACCCTCTGTCCCCTGTCCCTTCCAAAAAGATTTTGAATCCAAACTCCAGCAAAGCAGAAGTTGCAGTGATTATGCATTCAGGATTGTGTCTCATTCATCTAAATCATGGACTACTTAATATTGACTTGAATATATTTTCAGCAAGAATGAATATTTTTACTCCAAAAGCAGGTCACGAACAGCCAATGTAGGGCTAGAGATAGTGATGACAAAGGCACTAAACAGAAATAAAAACCATGAGATATGGGGGCAGAGGAAGAAGAGAATGCAACTCTAAAAAGTCAACAGAGTAATTCAGAAGCTAGGTGCTCACACACTGTCCTAGTTTGTTCTCCATTGCTGTGACAAAATACTCTGACCAATACCAACTTGAGGAGGAAAGGGTTTATTCAGCTTACATCTCCCAGGTTGCAGTTCATCAGGGAGCCCAAGGTAGGAACTCAGGGCAGGAACCTGGAGGCAGGAGCTGGAGCACAGGCCAGGGAGGAACGCTGCTTACTGGCTTGCTCCCCTGGCCCCTGTTCAGCTTGCTTTCTTATGCAACACAGGCCCACCTGCCCAGGAGTGGCACTACCCACAGTGGGCTGGGCCCTCCGACATCACTCATCAATCAAGAAAATGCCCCACAGACATGGCCACCGGCAAGTCCAATGGAGGAAATTCTCCAATTGAGGCTCCTTCAACCCAGGTGTCAAGTTAACACCAAAGCTACCCAGCACACACACTGTTGACGGAGCACTGTGCCTCTCCCATCATGTGCATCATTCTGTGTTGCTGAGGTGCTTGGGAGCCATCCTTCACAATTCTTATGCTGCATGTCTCAAGAACAATCTGTTTCTATCCTCTAGTTCATCTACTTAGCTTTATAACTGAGTGCTACAGATGATCTTAGCATGAGTGTTTGTAGAAAAAAAGATATTTAGAAGCAAAATGCATTACTGTAGCCGTTGTACTTCAGAAAGAGGAGAAAAAGAGCACATTTAGCATATAAATATACTGGTAGCCAAAGAGTCCAAACCATGTCATGATACTTTGCAAACCAAAGTTTTGCAATACTTAAAAGGAAAAAGTCAACTGAAATGCCAAAGGCAGATATTCCATCATCCAAAGGTGCTTATCTCTTGGAGGTCAGTTTATCATATTTGGAACAGTGATTTAGTTTTGTCAAATATCAATTATGTCATTAAATTAATATTTGGATTTCAATTTTTGTTTCACAAGCATTTAATATGTAAATCTATTTAATTTATGATTGTAAAAGACCTAGAAGTTTTATGTTTGTAAATAATTAAGTCTCTTTCTACCAAAGTAATTTATACTAACACTGATCTCCCTGAAAATATCTTTTACCTTTAAGAGCAGTCTTAAAATTATCTCAGATGAAAAACTGTCTTGTTCACCTAGGAGTACCATTATCTTCTCACAGGGAAACCGCTTTCACATGATGGCCCTGAGCACAAGATAGTGGATTATACTCATTATATTCTCCTTAACACAAGCAATCAGAATGTCCCTCAGAACTATTTACTTTAAAAATAATTATTTAAAATATTTTGCTTAAAAGATGACTAACAGCCTCAGATTCCCTCTGCATTCTTGGACTGTGCTGAGATACAGCACACACTTGAAAGAAAGAAATCACCTATATCCATGTATCTTGAAAGCCAGAGAGAAAAGCAAGAACTACATGAGAGCAGCTTAAGCAATGCTCTAGGTACAGGGTTGAAGTGAACATCAAGTTGGGATGTGGAACACTTTGGAATGAGTGATGGCAAACCTCAGATATACTCTAAGCCACATACAACTCAGGGAACTGTCCCTAGAGCAACAGTGCTCAAAGTGAGGTCTGGAGACCTGACGAATTCCATGGCCCTTACAGGTAGGGGCCTCCAAGATAAAAATATTTTCATAATTTGACTAAGATATGATTTAAAAATATGTATATGTGTGTCTGCCTGAGTGTATTAAGCACCCAGCTCTACTTCAAGTCACCAGAATCTCTCAAAAGTTTTTTTTTCCAACAACTTCCTAACTGTTTTCCCTGGTTTTTGCTATTAATTGTCATCCCTTCCTCCAGAAGCTAGAGTGACTGTGGCCAACAGAAGTGAGAGTGTGACCCACTGGGTGTTTTGCCTTGCATGACAAGCAAAACCTCTTCTCACCATAGCCTGCAAGCCCTTGCTGCTCTTGCTCTTGCTTAGCCTGCTGGCGCATGCTCTCTGCATCCTCATCCCTGGCAAATTCCTATGTCAGAGTCCTAACCCCTCAGACAACTATATTGGTGATAGAGTCTTTATGGCAGTGATTTAAGGTTAAATGAAGTCCTAAGGGTGAGGCCCTGAAATTATTAGTGCCCTCATGGGAAGAGGCATGGGAGTTCTCTCTCTCTCTCTCCCTCTCTCTCTCTCTCTCTATGAAAACTCAGTTAATAGATGACCACCTACACGTAAGAGAAGCCTTACCAGACCCCTACCTTGTTGGGACTGTGAACTTGAACTTCACAGCCTCCAGAATAATGAGAAAATAAATGTGATTCTTTCTCCTGAACTTCTGTTAGCTGACCCCTAATAACGCCCCTATGTAACTATTCCCCTCAAGCACACATACCACTGCATTGTGGGGACAGTCCTGTGCCTGTAACCAGCTTGCTGCCCTTTTTGCTTCTATCTTGCTGCTGTGCATAGTATACACCAAAGAAATCTTTTCTGTCTTGTTCATTGCTGGATATGCTTAATATTTGTTAAACAAAGCCAAGCAAAGCAGGCTTAACCAACTGGGCATTTCTGGCCACTCCAAGTCGGTTGTCTTTTAGGAACCAGAAAGCCATGTGAATGTGCCTTACCAGATGACTCAGTTCCCTCTGCCACTTCCCTGAAGAAAGCCATCATGTTTGTGCCAGCCTAAGGTTCCCCTGGGACCATGTAGAACAGGAGGGAATAATTAACTCCAATACCCACAGCAAGAAGTTATTCATATTCTTTCACTCCAGGGAGCATTTGAGTTCAAGGGTACATTAAAACACAGACCTGTGGGGAAAAAACCACCCTGACACAAAGAAGCACAAAGGAAATCCCCAATGTTTACTACCTGTAGCCAGTGGGTAAGGCCCTGATTGTGTTAAGTTTTATGAGACCAACTTTGAACAGAGAAAACAAAGGCAAGTAGCAGGGAACTGTGAAACAGAAGATGCTATATAAGGCTAGGCAGTAGAGAAGATGCCTCTCTGAGGAGGTGGCAGATGGACTAAGGGTGGCTGGAGTCAGCCATGGGAAGTTCAGGCAAAAAGTAAAGGAGGTGATGCTAAGCTGCTGGGGAACCACCAGTCAGAACTGTTCTTTGCTCTTCCTCTCATAAGGCTATAGGCAGGTGCTTTCTAATAACTGGTACCTTGCAAAGAGAGGTCTAGGCACATATGGCAGACTGAGGAACAGTGAGCTTGTAAAGGAAATATAGATTATGGAACTGGAAACTCCGAAATTCCTGAGGCCTACTATGTGCTGGGTGCTAAGTAGCTCTTTTAGATACTGATGAGAATTTTCAAGAGAATCCCATGGAAAGCTTGGCTGGGTGAGAGAACTGCAATTAAGGGCCACCCAAGAAATGTGGAAGCTTCTGATAGAGAAGAGAAGAGAAAAAGCAGGAGAGAGAAAACTGTGAATGAAGGCCTGGGTGGTCTGAAATGGCAGATGGTGAGATTCTTGGTGTGAATGCTGAACAGGACCTCTTCTCCCCTTTGTAGGCACAGACATGCTGAGAACAGAGTACATCCCACTTTAGGTACTGCTAGAGTCTGGACCTGGAACCTTTAAGAATGTGGGCTTAGTGGGCGATGTTTAGGTTATGGGCTGTGTTCTGGAAGGGAATGTGCAACTCCAGCACCCTCCACATTCTCTCTGGCTTCCTAGACATGAGGTGAGCAATTTTGCTCCATCACATACTTGTACCACAGGTCCAAAAAGGGGGTGGGGGTAGGGCAACCAATCAGACTAAAACCTCCAAAAATGTGAGCTAAAATAAACCTATTTAAAAACATAATTGATTATTTCAGATACTTGATGGACGTAAGCTAATGGTGGTGGAAAGCTAATATAGGCAAGAACATTGAGGAGAGGAGAAATTCCAATTATTTTACCAGCTTCACTAACAAAATTAGTTGATATCTGATGTGAGTAGTCTAGACCTCAGGTAGCATGGAGGAACATATGGGCAATGGTCCCAAGAAAACATCAAAAACTATGGGAGGCAGGAAGTCCACAATGGACCAGTTTACCCTCATCAGCATCACCTACAGAAAAGCTATCTCCCTCCATCCTTCCTCAGACCAGAGCTGGAAATGCCTGGAATTTATGTGCCTCCAACACTCCTGATACAGGGTGTTGTGTGAAACTGTCCACTCTGCACTATGTGGGCTTCTGTCCCATCCACCAAGAGATCTGGAGTAGATAGGACAAAAGGTAAGCCCAGTCTTTCTCTTTTCCTCACCCCCCCCACATCCAACCTCTTCCAAAAACATCAAATATTTTCTTCCATAAATAATTGCAATAGGATGCCATAGCTTTCACCAAACAAACAATAGCCTGATTGTGTCCTATCTGACACGGGCCCAGCCCAGCATACACAAAGGGCTGCATTCACAGGCCAAGCCTTTCTTCACTGTGGAGAGATGGGTATGTACCTCCCTTCTCCTTTTCTTCAGAAACTCCGCTATGGCCCTGCCATTTGGAACAGGAAGGGGTGGTATCACAAGGGAAAGAACAGTTCACACCAGCGAGAACAAGTCATTGTTCACTTGATTTTTGCTTGCCTTTGACCTCATCCAAAAAAACTCTCCTTTCATCAGATAAATGTTAGCTGGTTCCAAAATCTAATTTATGCCTTTTAATGCTAGTGGTATCTTAAAACTTTTTTAAAAAATTTGCTTATTTCTATTTATGTGTTTGAATGTTTTGCCTGCATGAATACCTGTGCACCATGTGCATGCCTGGTGTTTGCAGAAGCCAGAAGACTGTCAGATCCCCTGGAACTGGAGTTATAGACGGTTGTCTGCTGCCACGTGGACGCTGGTAATTTCAAATAAGTTTGAAAGTTAGTAAAAAGATGGGGCTGGAGAGCTGGCTCAGTGGTTGAGAGCATTTGCTGCTTGTTGGGCTCATGGCTGCCTGGAACTCCAGTTCTAGGACTACAGGTACCCACAGAGAGATAAACACATAAATAAGAATAAAATAAATCTTTTTTAAAAACCTTCATCACAGGGGCTGGAGAGATGGCTCAGCAGACAAGAACACTGACTGTTCTTGCAGAAGACTTAGGTTTGATTCTCAGCACCCACATGGCAGCTAACAACAGTCTGTAACTCCCAGTTCCAAGGGATCCAATGCCCTCTTCGGACCTTTGCATTGCACGACAGGGGTGCCCCTACTTACATGCAAGTAATACACTTATACACACAAAATAAATATAAAAAATCATTTTTTAAAAAAGAGTACATACAATGGGCGTGGTAGTACATGGCTTTAATCCCAGCACTTGGGAGGCAGAAGCAGGTGGATCTCTGTGAGTTCAAGGCCAGCCTGGTTGGTCTACATAGTGAGTTCCAGGACAGGTGGGGCTACAGGGAGACCCTGTCTCACCCCCCCCCCAAAAAAAAGAGTACATACATAGAAAACCCTCATTATTTTATAGCCACTGCTTGACAAACATATCCTTTTGTGTTGAGAGATGTGATGCATCAGGCCCTCTTTCAGAATTTTGATTTTCCTGCTACAGACTCAAAGAAGTACTCAGTCAGAGATGCACAGGGTTTTTCGTTGTTGTTTTGGATTTTTTGGTTGATGTTTTTTGTTTGTTTGCCAGTCTGAAGTTAAAAGGCTGTCTTTCTAACAATTCAGAATGGTCATTCTCCCAGTCACTGCCATGCTTATGTCAGATATGAAGAGGCTTCTTTCCCCTCTCGTTAATGGTCTTTCTCCTCTCCACTTCTGTTCCGTTCTTTTAATTAAAATGAAATGCAGCTCCACATGGCTGAGACGCTAATAAGCCCCCTGAAAGTCATTGGTGAGCACATCCACTTTTGTTTGGAAAGCCATGTAAACAAACCATATAAGGCCACAGAGAGCAATGGTACATGGGGCATAAAAAAGGATATTTGGCTGCACTGTACAGTGCTATTCTGAAGTGATTTATCATTGATGCCAGTAAGAGTAACTGAAATGCAAATGTATTTTATAGTTTAACAACAACTTCTCAAACAGGACCAAGCACTCCATACTCATGAGCTCCCTCTGTAAGGAAGCTCAGCTAGGAGACACTGGCTGATTTGACATCCCATCTACTTCAGGTCTCTCACAAAACATTCAAGAGGTACTTCTGAATTTGTGTGGGTTCAGTACTCAAAGTAAAAAGTCATACCAATTGGTTCCAGAATCTACTCTGGACTTTCATTGCACAGGACTGGACTATGTCGCCAAAGCCATTGCAATTTTCTATCCAGAGGTGATATATCTTCAACCCACTTCACCTAAAAGGCAGTTCCTGACACTCGGCCTTGCCTATACCATTTTTTAGAGTAGCAGAGCTCAGACACTGGGAACAGCCCAGGGCCATTCTGTACACATTGCCCCCATCCTTATCTATTTTTCAGTAGGGGACAATCTCAAAGTACTTACAGATGAAGAGCTTACTGCAGTTCAGACGTCGTGAAATCAAATGATCAGGAGACAACAGTCAACTGAAAAGTGTGTTATAGTTCCAAGGGGGGAGCACACCACACCACATAGGGCCACTTATAAGAAAGAACTGGGGTCACTCAGGAGGACACAGAAGAAAAGGAGATACTTATCTTGTGGCTTTTATAGAAATGGTCTGCTCCGGGAGTCTGTGTGAGAAGTTTCCCCCAGGGCATCAGTATGGAGGTGATAGAACTTCTAAGAGGTGGGGCCCAATGAGAAGGCCTGAGGCCACTGGGCACCCTGTCCCCAGAGATTAAGGCAATTCTCAAGAGAGGGGTATATAAAAGGAGTTAAGTGTGACTTCTCCCCACAACTACTTCTTATGATTATCTGCTCTCATGCTCCCACCACTGACTAAAGCAAGGGGCAACGTGGCCAGACTGTGCACTATTTTGTTTGGGTTTTAACCTAAAAATTGGGAGTTAAATAAAATTCTTTTCTTTTTTTAAAAAGATTAAATTATGTGCATGTGTCTGCTGGGGATGGGGAGGGGTCTGTGTAGGTACCCAGTCAAGAAGGAGGACATTGGATTCTCTGAAGCTAGAGGTTCAGACAGTTGTGAGCTTCTTGGTGTGTGAGTGAGTACTAGAAGCCCATGGGAACCCAACTGGACTGCTCTGCAGTCAAGACTGTCTTAAGCCATCTCTCCAGTCCCAAAACTACCTTTATTTTTATAAAGGTGACCTTATGTCAAGTACTTGGTAACACAATGCTTACTAGGGAGGACTAGGTGGAGCAGGGTAAGCAGGCTTAGCATGGACTAGTTTTGAGTTATTTTAGCAGGCTTTGGGGTTGGGTAATCTCCAGTTGTCTGGTACATGTCCCTAAAGAAACCAGACCAAAAAAAAAATAATTGTCCCTGTGTATGAGACTCCGATAAAAGTGGTATGAGGTCTGGGTTGGATATTTTGCATGTGGAGTGGTTATTCCTCTACTATGTGGGAATTGGCTAGCCTTAGGAAGGTCTCGAAGGGTCAGCCAAGGCCTCAAACATCAAAGCTTTGCAAGTACAGGACATAGGCAAGATTCATATGGAATAGTACCACAGGCCAACTAAGTTAAACTTCTACAACCCCCAGTAGTAACCTTCACCTCAGCTGGAAGATAATGAGGATACTGGGACAGAAGCTCCCAGTTCACCAGCCTAGCTGGGGAAGCCACTTAAACCGCTGTTTTAAATCGAAGGCTAGAACAATATAAGAAAAAGGAAGTGGGTCAGTGGATGTAAGATAGCAGAGCATGGCCTTCTGTCAACAACACAGGACATTTTGTGACGCTTCTGAGGGCATGCTAGTTGAAGTCAAGCCAGCCTGGAGTTGTCCTAGTGGTCAGCCTAAGGACAAAGACTCAAACAGGGATTGTGTGGGGGAGAAGAGGAAGTGGGAAGGAGGGAGGGTAGGTGGAATGATACAGGTTACCCAGCAATGGGGAGGTAGATCCAGAAGGATAAGAAGTTCAAGGTCATCTTTAGCTACAATAGTAAGTTTGAGGCAAAACTGATGATCAAGTTTGCAAGGATGTCCCAAATCTTACACAAGTTTTGAAAAGTTTTATATAAAATAGTGTCAATGTAGGAATACCACAATGTGTGACATATGTAATACCTGAAAGGGTCAGAGTTCCCTCAGAATGCAAGGAAGAACCACCTCCATTTCCATGCTTCCTACCATAAGGCTGGATACCCTGGCCCCCAACTCAAAGAGCTGCATTGCAGAATCTTGATTCTAACCACTACAGTGGTTCAGCACTGTGCCCATGACCTACTTTCAACGAGCTCATGCAAAACACCCTAAAGTAGGACTTGGTTTGGGTTAACTTGCTGTCTCTTAGAATGGAGCAACCTACTAAGCTTATACCACTCTGTGACTGATGTTATGCTTCCTTTAGATGCCCACCTAGGCACCCTGGCAGAGGGAGTTTCATTTCATTAACAGAATGCAACCGGTGGAACTTAAGTGGAACAACCAGGATGGAGGGCAGGAAGCAGGTTGGAAGGTGTCTCCTGCATGCACTCACTGGGAGTTATGTGGACATCCCTTATCTGACAGCCCAGCTCTGTGCAGCTCTTAATATTGGAAAACAGAACTAACTTTGCCTTTAAGTATTCCTCAATAACCCCTGCCTCCATCTCCTCTGTGGTCAAATCCAGAAACTCCATGACTATTTGCACAGGATTTATAATCTGGTATCTACTTGGTAACTTTATGAAAACATAGAAGGAAAAAATGGCAGTTAAAGGGCCTGCTAATCCACTACCGGTTCACCACAGTGGTGGTTCACACTTCTTGCTTGGCAGCTCAGGCAATGCTCCCAATGCCCAGGTCCCTGGCACTAGGCAAGCCTTGAGCTGATAGTACTTGGGAGGCAAAAGAACTCACATTGCTTCATGGCTCTTCTCCCAGATACAGCCTAGCAGAAGCAAGCCCTTCCAGGTTCCTGTGACCCTGAACTAATTAAGTCTAGTGCAGAATGTCTTGAGAAAGGAGAACCCAACCTTCCAACAGAAGATCTTGAGCTGCCCCATGTGCTCATGTACTGCTGGATGGCAAAGTTAGCAAATCTCCATGCCATCTAAAGATTGCCTCTGCTTCCATCCCATAAAAAGGAAAATTGGGGGAGGGGTGCTCCAGGAGAAATGCCAAAGGCCCTCAGACAGACCCTTGGAAGATGCACCTTCCTCAAATGTTTCTTTTCTATACCAGAACACCACCACAACTACCTGGCACCATGGGGGACCACAATAGTCATGACAGGCAAGTAGGCAAGTGTTCTGAGCAGCCTCTTACTTTAGCTGGGAATAGGAATGTTCTGGAATACCAGTCCTACAGTCTCAGCCTGAACCTACAACTATAAGCACCTCTAGTGTGAGGACCACGTGTTTACTCATTTTTATAGTACCAGCTAGGTCTTCCTGATGAATGAATATTAAATTTATCTGCATTTTAAGTTTCCACATGTTGTTGTGAATGACAAATGTCCCCTATAGGCCTTATAGATGCTGGGCATCTAAATTTAACTCTAACAAGCTCAAAATGACCTGAAAGCTTCAATAGCAGTGTACTTACTGAGCAATGTTGTATAACAAGGAAAGTCTCTCAAAAGCTGTCTGAACTTGCACAGATACTACCAGCAAACAGCCAAAGGAAAGCCCCAAGGGATGAGTCTGTCACATGTGTACAGGATCTGGTTCATCTGTTACTACATCCAGGATGCAGCCTGCACTCAACACTCCACTCCCAGCAATCTAGGCTGTATAACTATATTTCCAGCTGCTAAAAATGTGGCAACTACCTACTAGTTATTTGGGTTCATAAAAATCTCACATGCTTTAACTAACAAAGAATTAATGAAATAACTACACCAGCCACAGGGCCATAAGCTAAGCAGGACCTATGGGAAGCAAGGCAGTCCTATCTTCAATGCCTCAAGAACACAACCCATCAAATATTACTCTCCAGTTTGTATGACACTGATCATCACATCAAGTTAAGGGCAGCCATGATTTTAAATTCTTGCATAACAGTTCTCCCTTACCCAGTGGTTTCAGCTATCTGTGAGTAAACATGAAACTATTCATTGGAAACTTCCAGAAATAAGCAATTCTCCAGTTTATATTACCTGCCATTCAGTTACATGACGAAACCTGGCTGCCCTGCTCTGTAAGGGTCCTCCTCCCTTTCTGCAGCGGATCCACACTGTATATATACCCTAACTTCTTCGAGATCAAGCAATATGGCAGGGCTTAGGTTCAGGCAGCCCTGATAAAATTTAACAGTGACCCCAAACTGCAAAAGGAGTGGTGATGCTGGCAATGTTACTACAGCATATTTTATAACTGCTTCATTATTACTGCTGTTAATTTATTATGCTTAATTTGTAATTAAGTTTTATTATAGATATGCATATACATGAAATAACAGCATACATAGGGTTTGGTGTTACTTGTGGTTTCAGGACAAGTGCCAGGGAATGGACATTTCTATACACAGTGCTGCTCCTGGCTTTTAACCCATGTGTACAAGAAGGACTTGGAAAAAATACATTCTTGAGCATCAGTTTTTCTTTTCAAAATGCAGAAAACACTTCAAGAAACATTCTACAGAAGTCCTAGTCACACCTATTAGAAGGTGTTTATTTAATATTTATTCCAACAAATGCCCATTACAGAGAGAGGCTCCTACTACATAGCTACGAATTCTAGGTACTCTAAGCCATGCCCCTGCCATAGTTTTCTCTACCTAACTTGGCCATTCCAGAATTACATCCTTGTTAAATTAGCAACAGTAGGTAAACTGTTTTCTGCAGTTTAGGGGCCATCGTAGCAAATGATCAAATCTGAAAGGGGGAACTGGCTGTGAACCCAAGTCTTTGTATTGCTGCAATGTGAGGACAGTCTTATAGGATTCCACCCTGCCATGCTATGACTGAATTAGATTGCAGGTATGCAGCATGCAGGGGTGGAGAAGTGGTTATTGGTATGGAAAAACCCACACATTGGGTGTCAGGAGTGTTATGAGTAAAAATAGTTCAGGTGCTTTATGTAAGTTTATAAAACAAGTAAAGCTCTGAGTTATCAGAGCTATTTTGGAGTTTCTTTTAAGGACCAAGATTAAAGATTTAATTAGTTAAACAAACAAGCAAAACAAATAATTCTGGCTCTCTGAGAATTATGACAGGTTGCTATTCAAAGGGCAACCAAAGCAGACATGGGGGAAGTACTTCTGAGAGCCTGGAGAAGATGGGGTGCTGACAGAGGCTCTTAGGCAGTTTGAAAAATCGCTCTCTCACACAAAAAGGTATGCAAACATGCCAGTACCTTCAGGAAGGGGTGGTTATACACATTAAAGAGAGCATGTTGGAATGTGATCTTGCAGCACTGTCCAAGACAAAGGTGCCAGGGTTCATGCCTTGGAGAGAACAATCCCAGTGTAGCTTTTGGATACAGGAAGAACATGAACCTATTAGAACTCCTTGTGTGGAAGTATGGGTAGTTGTGTGGTTATGCTGTGTGTGTGGCAGCCAAAGGTCAACCTTGGGTATCCAGTCAGAACATTTTAAGCTTCTTGCTTGTCGGCTGTGGAAGGTGATTTGGAAGGTGATTTGATGTGTTTTGTTGGTTTTTAAGATAAGATCTCACTTTGTAGCCCAGGATATCCTGGAACTCATATAGCTCAGGCTGATCTCAAGAGCACAGCAATTATTCTGCCTCAATCTCCCCAGTGCTGGGATTACAGGTAAGGAACTGTACTACATTGTGGTAGCATAAAAAACCAGGAATATCTTTGACTGCAATTTCACCTGTATGTTTTCAATATTTTCCCCAATACATCAATACCTCAGGATTTGACTATTCTAAATTAAAAACTTAAAAATCTAAAAAACCACCCCCCAAACAATACCTCTGAATATAATGATAATTTTTCTAAACTGAGAAACAATTATCTTACATTTATCTGTGAGACTGTGATTTCTTTTAAAAGTTCTCTGCAGCTCCCTGTATCTTGCAAGAGATGGATTAACAAGTACATCTTAACTGTCTACACCGGCCTGGCCCTCCTAACTCACAATCACAATTAAATTCTGAGGCTGTATGTCACCCTCTCTCCACTCACATAACTTTGCTTGCTCTGGCTTGCATTCACAGCTCCATGGGTCCTGAGGGGAATCACTGTCCTTTTAGGAATCCTGCTTATTTCTTCCCCTCTACATATGCCTTCTGTTTCCTTGCTATGGTCCTAAGTCAGTTCCAGAGCACCGGTACATGCAACACTACTGAGAAGCAGATGATTATCTTGCAAAATGATAGAGTAATGCCCCATCTAAACACTTATGGCATTCTAGAACTTCAGAGTCAAGTTTTTTGTTATTTTTGTTTTTCAATTTGTCCATGTAATAATGCAATAGATGCGTGTACTGGGCTGTTTGCTTCTTTACTATACTTATATTCCACCCAATGATTAAACACAGACACTGCTTGGTTGGTCTGTGACTTTAGAGTATAAATGTTTCTGAGACTCAAACATTTTTAATTACCTTCAAGTTACTGAATACAGCTTTAAGAAAACAAAAACAAAACCCAAATCCAAGAAACAGCAGGAAACCACTTTTTCATTGTATTTCAAGTCAGCTACAATTAAAATACCATTAGCTCAGTGTCAAGCTAAAATGCAAACAAACAATTACCAACAGAATGTTACATATTACGTTTACTTTTCATTTTCATTAGCACAATTCCTATCTAGAAGCGAAAGGAGTCCTATGGAGAAAAAGTAAGATAAAGGAACTCAAAATTCTAAAGAGTCTAACTCAGGAGCACTAACACATGAGAAAAACAAAATTACATAAGCAAAAAGGGTTTAACCATTAACAAGTAGTTCCTTTTTTGCAGTTCACAGCCAAGTGACGGATAGAATTCTAGCTCTCAATTATGAAACACCTGGCCCCTGATGTCAACTGAAAAGCAATAATAAAAGTCTTCTGGGCTAGAGAGATGACTCACTGGTCAAGAGCACTGGCTACTCTTGTAGAGGACCTGGGTTTGGTTCCCAGCATCCACATGGCAGCTAACAACCACCCGCAACTCCAGTTCCAGGGAATCTAATGCCCTCTTCTGTCCTCTATGGTACTTGTGGATTTTTGACCAAGAGGCAGCCTTGGACACCAGGATTCAGAAAGAATAGACAAAATACATTAACTACAAACATGCATAGATGTCTGAAGCTATTTAATATATGGAATATCAGTGCTTGATATAACAATAGATTCTGAGGCTCTAGAATTCATAGTTGTGTCTTGATTTACCAAGAAAATGATAAATTATTAACCATAATGAAGCTCTTTCAATCAATAACAATTAAGAGGAAACACTTAAATATCTTATACTCTGAGAAGCAAGCTTCAATTTATTGGAAAATCAACTAAAAAAATTATGTCTGTTTCATCAAATGATAAACAAATAAAATGCACATGCAAGTGTTGGCATGTACACAGACACTGTAACCTACAACTGGACACATACTTCAGATGTGAATTCACATTCTAAAAGTACTTGTTTTTCATGGAACTAAGTTAAAATGTATATACACTTGCTCCACAAAGCTGCCATTGGTCAATTTTGGCTTTCTTGATCGCATTCCAAACCAAAGTAAATAAAACTGGAATCTTCAGCAAGTACTTTGGTCCTCAGCCTGCTTCATCTCTCTCTCCCTTTCTATTTTTCTATCAGCCTTTAAAAAACAGCTTACAGCTGCCCTTCCTCTGCTGAGAACTTAATCACTGGGCAATAGGGCTCCAGCTCCTGTTAGAAAATGTTCGTTTCCCACTCAGTACAGCACTGCCAGATCCTTGCACCTCCTCTCCCCATTTAGAATGTTTTGTTTGTTATTCTACGGTGGCTCTCATTTCAAAAGATCTCCAATACCCAAAGGAATCTTGGGCTTCACCTGACATCAAAATACACTACTGAGGTGTGGTCAGGAGGCTCAAGAGTTCAAGGTCAGCCTAAGCTACATGAAATCCTGACTTAAAAAAAAAATGAAATTAAAATTTACTCTTGTGTTACAATGTTATCGTTAACAAAGGAGGACGGTACCAACAAAAAAAAGATACTTAGATTGACTAAAATATAAATATTTAAGACCTAAACCTATGAAAATACTAGAAGAAACATAGGGGAACTGTTTCATGACCTTGGTCTTTGTAAAATTAGAGCCGATATTAGAATCACCCACTACACCCTGCTGTCAGCTTGCCATGACTATTCTATTTGAGATGCCAACTCCAGGTTTTGGGGAGCATGATCTTCCCTGACCTCCATTGCCATCACAAAATCTCAGAGAATACACACCATATGCTTGTAATTCACAATCCCAAGTTACTGGAGATAGCAGCATCATGTTGGCCATTATAAAAAAAGACAACGGGCCAATGAGGACCTGAGATTAGCTATGCACCAGTAGCAAGTCCTCATCTCAGTTCTTCTTAGCCTGTTCCTGCAATGAAACGGCTAACAACTACTCCCCTCTGTTCTTTCACAGCAAGAAAACCAACCCTGTATGGACCACATTGAAGAACAGCTCAGATGTGGCATGCAAAGTTAGGAAAGGGCCTCATTATGAAAACAGGATAATATACACGGCCCCACAGAGGAGAGAAAAGTAGTTTTTACAAGAAAAGTGACTAGTGTGTGTCTATACCCAGGTGTTCACATGCGCACTGTGCTTCAGGTCATCACCAAGTGTGTTAATACAGCATCAAAGCAAAGTCAGCAAAAGCACGATGCACAGTCCGTCAACATCTGAATATTCTTTGTGGCAACAAGGTATTAGGCGTTTGGAACTCAGAGAGGGTCATGGTACCTAAAAAGCTGGAGTTAATATTTAGGGTTATTCCTTCTGTCTTTATCCCTGGGATCTGCCTTGCAGGAGGAAGCTCCTAAACTGTGACTGGACAACTTTAAAATTCTCTCTCTCTCTCTCCCCTGCCCCTCCCTTTTTTTCTTCTTTCCCCCAAAAAGTGGTCAAGGATACAAACTTAGCCTTTGTGATTTGGGGACATCATTGCATGAGGATGAGAGAAGTGGCCAGTGGGCTTGTAGTCTGCTGTGAGTGGGGTTATCTTTCCAAGCCTAGGATGCTCATCAAAGAATGGCCTCCTCCTGGCCAGCCTCAAAGCACTCTTTGTGAGGAATGAGGCCCACAGTTGGGCTCAATCAGGCAGCTGTAACCAGACAGCCCTCTCTTTGGGTGTTTGTTTTGATAGAGGTTCATTTCTGCACAGAATAATGCCTGACCTCTGTCAGGTCCCTATCAGGAAGCAGTAGTGATCATCAGTTTTCAATTCAGGTTTTAGTGGCCACAAAAATGGGACCTCAAGTGCCACAAATAAAGAAATGCCCACTTCAGGATGGAGAAATAGGACAAGATACAAGGGAGGAAGACACATTTAGATGGGGGCCAGCCCCAGGAAGGTGTCACCTTGCCAAGGCACTCCACTCCTGTGGGGTTCCAGGGGAATCAAGGTTGGGCAGAGAAGCTCCACCTCTCCTCCTTGTAGGCAGTACAGGGACAGAGAAGTAACCAAGACCCGGAGAAATGAAGAGGTTTTCCTCTCAGTTCATCTTTCCTACTATTTCACCCAACTAAATTAAGCAAATGTTCACAAAACAAGCTTTCAACTGTGCATGCAGGCTTGGTATTTGAACTCAATGACAGGTGCCCAGGAGAGGGGGAAAAATTGTCCAATCTGAATTGTCAAAAATAAAAATAAAAACAAAAACAAAAAACCCCAAGCAATTTCCTTTAAAATAAAGCCTGGCTGGATGGCTGCAAGTGAATGAAATGTATTACCCAACGGCTGGTGTAACACTGGCCCTCTCCTCCCCCTTCTGGGCCCCATTCATAAAAAGTCCTAGCAGCTGCAGAAACTGGGACTGGATTTGTATCTGTATTTTCCAAGAACGAAAACAACTGAAACAAAGAGAAATGCTCAGACCCCAGCTCGGCCTCAGGGTCCTCTGGGAAGTTTGCAGGGGCCTCTTCAGGGCTGCTAGCCTCCGACTCCAGCCAGGCAGGCAGAGCACTGGGAGGCCATTTCACAGAGCTGCTTGCTGCCTTGGCCATTCTAACACTAACACCCAACATGTTATTAGAGGAATTCCTATCTGCTGATTTGCATTCTGTATCTTTCCCTCCCCTGTCATTTTTATTAAAAAACAACTGAAAAGGTTCTTCTTGGTTGGTAAAATGGAAGCTGCCGTCTTATTATAGATTGCCAAACTAGGTTGGAGGAAGCAATGCATTTCCAAAGATACATTTTTAAAAAGTGGCAGTTTTTACATTGATATCACCACATCTAAACTTTATGCAGGCTGCTAAGGAGCAAGTTCAATTCTTATTTTTCTTTTCCGAACATCAATCAAACAACAGGTAAATGTTCTCCCTAGTCCAGTTGCTATTTTCATGGCTACCCTCCCAGCCTAGCATCTTTTGCTATGGCCCAAGGGAAGCTGGTTTTTGTAGCATGATGAGCTCTGGAAAGCACCAAGTCTAAGGACGGTCAGGAATCCCCATGGTCGATGAGAAGCTATCGACCTTTCAGTCCCAGCGTCCTTCTTCAAAACAGGCCTGAGCACAAGAGCCTGTTCTCATTTCCCAAAATAGTTTTAATGGACGAATGACACTGGGTCAGAAAGCAGGGGCAAAGTAAGAAATACATCTCTTACTGCCTTGCTACCAAGCCAGCTTCTGCATGGAGATGCAAACTGTCTCCAGAGACAAGATGACCATAACTATTAGCTGTTCTCCATTTAACTCTTGTAACTCACAACCAGAGCTTCAGAATCTGGTGGAAAAGCCTGTTACATTTCCAGAGTAGTCTATCCTAAAATGGGCAACCCATCCTGCCTGGCATTGCTGGGGACCAGGTGTACATGATCCCTGAGCGCCCTCTATGGAAGAATAAAAATTCATTTCTATACCCCCCCACCTCTGACAGATAGCCAAAGCAACACAGAAATAATTTGGAGATATCAAATAAATCTTGTGAAATACATGCCTGCGATTAAATTGCAATTATTCTATAACCTCTTTAAAGGCAAAAATGTCAAGATAACAAGCTGAGGGAAAAATCAGTAAGTCAGCCTGGAACCTGCAGCAGATTTTAGATATTTGTTTTCAAATGTGTCTCTAACCAGATGGTGGTCCTGTAAAAGCACCGAAGAGGAGACATTTGTGTCTATGGTTCTCAGTGGACTTTTTGTGACCATGAACATACTTTATAGGTAAAGGAAATGTGTATCTATGATGATGTCCACAAATTATACACTGAGTACTAACTTGGTGGATTTTAATACACAAATAGCCTGACCTCACAGCTACACCATTCTGTTAACCATCAACACATTTCTTGAACCCTGGAACATTGTCACAGTTACCTGAAGACATGGAAAAACTCCCCTCAAGGACAACAACATCCAGACCAGGACACATAAAATCTACTCAAGTATGGCACTTATTAAGTGGGTGCTATGAGGCTAACTAGCTAGACTGCCTCAGCTTCCTCATTTATAAAATGGGTATAAAACAGAATCTACCCTCTTGAGGTTGTTATGGAGCTGATACATGGTAAATGATCAATGATATTAGTTACCATTATTGATAGTGTTATTGCATCACCTAGGTTCTACTGACTTTCTAGGACACACAGATCAAAAGCCCAATTCCCTACCTTTGTCCCTCATTTCCTGTTTCTAGACACACACCTCACCTTCCTCCTCCTGAACTACCCAGGTGTCAGTCCAGCCAACTCTTCTGGGTTCTGGTGGCTTCTCCCAACCCTCTGTACTGCCACCCTGGCCAAAGACTCTGCCTAACCTGAGGGCCACAGCCTCCTCCCAGTGCCTCTGCTTTCTCTTAAGGTCTACAGCTACCTGGTCTACTAAGCATACAATTCAGTTCTAGATCTGTTATCTCCTCTCAGAAGCCAAGGCAAATCCTTACCAGGACTCCTCACAAAAGGCCTTGTTTCCCCGAAGCCCCACTGAGCTGGACCCAGCCCCAGAGCATCTCACTTTCCCATGCCTCTTCCAGAGGTCTGTTGTCCCTTTCCTTTAAGTCTCTGCTTAAATATCAGCTCACTAGACGCCAGACTCACTGTCTCCAAGCAAACCCCCTGCAGAAAGGCCTCCAGGAGCATCTACTTCCAAACCCACCAGGCTCCAGTGGACAGCTCCCACAGGTGTCCCCAGTTAAACTCAGTGGGTCAAAAAACAAAACAAAAAGAGATAAAAGTGGAAAAGGGAGGAGAGGTAGGAGGGAGATATGGGAAGGCAGGGAGAGTAATCAGAATGCATTATATACACATATGAAATTATCAAAGAACACATTTAAGAAACGTTACTTTTCAAAAACAGCCTCTGAAAACCCCAAAAACTGCTGTTTTGTTTTTTTTTTTCCCCTTCACAGGCACTTATCTGTTACTTGTTTATTGTCTGTTTCTACTACTAGAATGTTTTTATCTGCACTGAGACTTGGCTATATTCATCGCTGCTGTCTTGAGTGGCTGTGTCAATATTAGAAAATTCTCAGTCCATATTTGTTGGGCAAACAGTACTGCATACACAGATGCCCTTTTTTATAAATATTTTATTTTTATTTTATGTGTATGCACATATTGCCTACATATAGGTAAGTGCACCTGTGTTATGCAATGCCAGTGGCAGAAGAGGCTGTTGATCCTCTGGAACTGGAGTTATGGACAGTTGTTAGCCGCCATGTGGGTGCTAGGATTCGAACCTGGGTCTAACAACCAAGAACAAGATATGGGAGAGGGGCTGGGAGGGACTGTCCTACTCCAAGTGAAAGGCACCCTGCAACCCTGCAGGTTCCCTGTCCTACGGCCTTGCACATGCTAAGCAAATGCTCTATCATGGAGCTACAGACTCAAAGAACCATCTTACCTGCTGGCAAGGTCTAGGTCATGCCTACTAGATAGGCTCAAAAGCAAAACTAAGTTACTTAAGTTACTAAGTAACAGCTTAACATCTGTCACTATAGATGAACAATTTTACCTGGGCCAATAGCCTCTACTCCACACTATCCAAACACTGAGGTGTAGGATTACTTTCCCCCTGAATGGGCTTTAGAGCAGTCATCACAGCTACCTGGGAGACACAGCTCTAAATAGCGCTCTAACTGCAGCCTGGGAGAGCTTTGGATGCATCTCTCATGTAATAGAGAATCAGGTCACTTCCTTCAAAAGGAAAAGACAGAAGCAATGTTTGGTGGTATGGTTGTTTTCCACAAAGAAGCCACTGACCACAAGTGGGACTAGGTACACACAGAGCTTTGCTACCCACACAGGAAGAGAGGGCTTTAAAATGTGGGAATCTGACTATCACATCAACACTCCACAAACAAGGTGAAAATAGGTTTATCTCCTCCAAGACACCCCAGGAACTATGGCTTTCAAAGCTACATACACTCAGGACTTGGACAGAATTCTTAAGTGAAGATAATCAAACAAATCCAGAGTGAACAAGCATTTAACAAACATCTCCTAAGACTCTTGGCACCCCATTCAAGTCTCAGGATTCGGAACACATGCGAAGTGTGTGTGTGTGTGTGTGTGTGTGTGTGTGTGTAAATAAGACCTCTGTTCCTATAAAGCTTACATTTGTGTGTGTGTGTCTGTGAGAAAGGGAAAGATACATGAGAAGTACAAAAAAGACATTATTATTAAGTAAATTAAGAGCTGTAGAAAAATACAGATTAAAATCACCAATTATAATCCCCTCCCTTAACCTGCAGAGAACCTACGCCAAGGCATTTCTCAGATCTCTGGAATTACAGACAGTACTGAGACTACACACACTGTTTTTTCCTATATATACATGCTTTACAACAAAGTTTAATTATAATTACAGTAAGAAAATAGCAATAAAACACTTAAAGAATATTCTTTTAAATTTTTTATTACACGTGTGTGTGTGTGTGTGTGTGTGTGTGTTGGCCAAAAGACAGCTTGTAAGAACTAGTTATCTCCTTCCACAATGCGGGGCCCAGGGATCAGGTCATCAGCCTTCGAAGCAAGCATCTTTACCTGATGAGCCCTCTCTCTGGCCCTTATAAGAATATTCTATAATAGAAGTTATTTAAAACTTAGGAGTTGCTTATCTCTCTGTTTTTCTACTTAACATTACTGGGCTGTAGTTGAACTAGGGTAACTAAAACTATAGAAAGCACAACCCCAGGGGAGGAGGATGCTACTGCACCAGCCATAAGACCTCACCAGCTAAGTCAAGACCATGCATATAATATGCAGAAACACCAAAGAGGTTGCCCTCTCTGATCAACAAGTATCTCTATTAGAAAAGGAAGCTCAGGACCATCATCTTTGTCTCTTTTGTTCCCCACACGTTCCAGTTCAAGATCACTTGGCAGGTAGGTAAGCAGAGGCTGAAGCAACAAAGGACTTCACTTATTTCTGCAGCATCCCCAGCAAGTGACACCCTTCATTTGGCTGGAATCTTCCCCAAAGTAAGGAAGCTGGGCTTTTGCAACAAATAGTAAACTCCAGACATGTCTCCCTCTCACACAGCCCTGCAGGTGTATGAGGGTAATAACCTGTGCTATTATTACCCTTCTGGTTCTTTGAGGCACAAGAATTAACAACCAGCACATGTGGTGATGGGATGCTCCTAGCACAGTGGCTGGCTCAGCACCTGGCCCATACTGTCAGCATCTCCTGCTGGCTGCTGTCCTCTGACAGAGTGACTTCTTCATGAACCTAGTGATGCTCAGGGATCATGACTATGCTGAGTACTGAAAGACTCACCTGGGATCCATGATGGAGTGCACAGTCTGCCCTTGAGGCAGAGATGAGTGTAAACCATACTGCAGAGGCACAGGCACTGGACTCAATACTGTCGGTATTTTAGATGTCCTCAAGGTATATTATAAACTGTAATGTTGATTTGGGTATTTTACTCACCAGAAGTAATTACTGGGTGTTGCAAATTACTAGGAAGAAAACATGGTCTATATAAAGGCTCATCCACAAATATCTGGCATGTTCCATCTAGAAGTGATGGTTCTCAGAAAATAGCTTCCATGTTAGATTAGCCAGGTGTGGTGGGGGCCCCCTTAATCTCAGGTACTCAGGAAACTGAGGCAAGAGGGACAGCCTGGGCAATATACAAGATTCTCATTAAAAATAAAACCACTTTTCTTTAAGAAGCACATAATAATGCTGACATAAGAATTTGTACATTGTTCCAACTCACTGATATGTGTGATAGCTTTCAAGGCGAAAAGCATACAATTGTTTATTTCAAGTCTAGCAATTAAAGATGAACAACACAAGATGTCGTTTTCTTTGTGTTTCCTCTCCCACCCTGTTTCATCATGCTTCTTTGAATTTCACCCATTTCCTAAACTACCTAGGACTGCCATAATGGTTATCTTCTTGTTTTGATTTTCCCACTTACTTTGCTTATAGATTTGGAGGTTAAATATTATGAAATTTCACCATGACAGTATTTAACACATCAGCACATCCAACTTATTTGTTTTCAGATGCATGTTTTCAGATGCTTAGTGAAGTTAAGGTCAAGGAAACGTGCATGGTTTCCGGTCCAAACTGTAAGCAATGCTAAGGCAAGTAATCCAATCAAAGCATGGAAGGCGTGTGTGTGTGTGTGTGTGTGTGTGTGTGTGTGTGTGTGTGTGTGCGCGCGTGCGTGTGTGTAGGGGTGTTACTGATTATACAGCAGGAGTGTTGATGTCTATAAAATAAGACTGAAGGTTCAAGCCTAAAACAGTGAGTTAAAAGGGGAGAATTCTCGTTTCAAGGACACACTGGGCACATTTTCCAGTTGGAAAGCTCACAGTGAATTAAGATCACTTGGTATTTCAAGTGTTTCCCAAACTGCTGTACATGAAGGACTCTGAAATTACTTCATTCTGAAAGTTGTTACTGATTTCACAACAATCAAACAACAGCAAACATTTGTACAACAGTTTCCAGTAGCTGTATGTAAAAATGCCTCAGATTGCCTTCCTAGGGAACTTTTGCCTAAGGTTAACATCTGTATTATTAATTTTTCTTTTTTTAATTTTCTTTTTTATATATTTTAATTCTCAAGTCCATTTTGTAAATAAAAACAGTATTAGGCCCACTGGAGAGAATTATGCCATTAACAGAGCTGAGTGGAAGGCATGGTTCCTTCTCATACATGACAAATTTCAGGACCACCAAGAACAACTTCTGCTCCTGGCACAGAGCTATCTGATGCACCTATTCACTTCCAGAGGAAATCGCCTCAGATAAGTGGCATGAAATCTATGTCTACCTATAAAGTACTTAGGAGCGCTATCCAATACAACCCCAACTATGACAATGAAGTTGAAACTGCAGAAGTCTGACTGCTTTTTCTAAATGAGCTGGAGAAATATATATGTGAGCATTATCTCATAAATCCACGGCTGTTGGATACTATCTTTAAGTCGCAGGGCTGAACTCAGAACACACTGCCATTATTAAACAGCGTCCCCTTTCTTGAAAGGAATGCAGGGGAAGCTTGTCACAGCCACTACATATGCCAAGATCAGTAGCCTCACCCCCAAGCATGCTGCTTTCTCTTAAAACTTGCATTTTGTATCTACCATCACTTTCATTTTGTGCCTTTTTGCAACACAACAGTACTTAAATCCAGGAAAAGAAAGAGTATGCATTTCAGAATAACCCACCTTGATAGGAATAAAAAATTCAAGGGTGCTTTCTTTTAGGATGGAATTTATTTCTGCTGAAATAAGAGGGTATTAATAAAGTTTCCTTCCACCAGACCTCTGGGTATAAATTACAAAATGATGTCAACATGGTGGAATGGATATGAAGCAAAAAATGTTTCTTTCATAAAATATTATGCATCAGAGTTTATATTCTATGATATAAACAAAGGATAATATGACATTTACTATTATTTCTGTCAAAATAACAACATCTAAACTGTCACTTTGGCAAGACAGCCTCTCTTCCCACTTTTGCATAGAGAAACATTAAGGTAAGCATCTCGCCTTCTGGAAATGTATTCTGAGTGCCACTAACACCAAAATGAACTTGAGTCTGTGACTTAAAGGGCAGAACGCAGCCCTAACACCGTGGGCTAACAGGAAAGAACAGAAGTATCTCATGACACAAAAGCTGGCTCCACATAAGCCCTGATACATTAAAAGCCTCCACTTTCATTACAGTTGTTTGAAAATGTTTTTGAAATGGATGAATTTACTGATGATACAAGATTTTTTTTTTAAGTTCTTGTTTTTCCTAAAGGGGGAAGACTTCTTGTTATTAGCCAATTTTCATGAGTCATTGATGACAGCTGGATCTGCCGGATAAACACGCATTTCTCTTTGACAAAGCAGCTTCAATATAAAATTGTGCTCCTAGTGGAATTTCATGATCAGATAGGGAGAATTTAGACTGATTCACAGTCACATCTAACAATAGTACCCAGGCTCTAGAGGATCCCCTGCAGTGACTCTGGGGAACAGACCAGCCTTTGTATCAACAGAGAACAGAAAGGTCTCAACTTTCTCTGGGGAGGGGAAAAAAAAATCAATAAGTGATATACAATGGTAGATAAAGTTACACATGTTTACAGAGGTTCAGCACATAGAAACATCCAGTTCAAAAGTCTGCTGAACTTGAACTTGTATTTGGACATCCAAAGCAGGCAACTCCTGATAAAACAGCAACTTTCATTGAGCCAAGAAAAGTTCTCATGCATACATAGAATGTTCTGTACAAAACACCCCAAAACTACAGTTTAACTTTTCCACAAGAAAACCAGTACATTCAAGAGACCAGTCAATAATTAAGAGGAATATATTTGAGATTTTGGCCCTAGGAGTTTGGCCTCTCTTCCTTGCTCCTACCTATATTTCTAGAAATATTATTAAAACGACTGGCATGTGCGTGCAGGTGTGTGTGCGTGCGTGCAGATCCTGTAATTTGACCATCCACAATTATTTTAAACTAGTACCCTGGGTAACCACTGCCCACCTAATTTATCTTTTGAAGACAATGACCACACCACACATTGATAATTTTTAAAAGTCTCTTTTTAAACAAACAGATATTTTAAAACACATTTTAAAATTAGAAAGACTTTTGTTAAATTGCTTTTATTTTTAAAGATGAGTCTCATGAAATCTGACTTGCTGGTGCTCTGGTCTCTCATTTAAAAGAAAATGGCTGATGAATGCTGAGTTCATTTCATAATGGGCATGCACTTGGGTATCAGTCATCTTCCTGTCTCTTTGAGATGAACAGACACAATGTGAAGACTGATGACTTCATCTCTGTATCTACAATGCTCTACCAATTAATACTCACTTGGATTCACGAGTAAATGAAGGTTACTCAGAAGAGCAACCAGACTCCAGGATTCTATATGAAATGAGTTTAGGCATTTTTAAGGTTAACAGGGAGGTGGACAAAAGAGTTTTCTTAACTATTTGGTTGGTCCTAAAAAAGATGTGGATTGTACATACCCAACTCACCTTGTGAAGCCCTGTCCTACCTCATACCATACCAGACTGACCCTCCATCTAGACAGGAAACTGATGACATCAGAGCAGATATCTACTCTGCCAGCTTCTCTCCTTCCACGGTACACTTCTCTTCTAAGTCAAGTCTTCTATTTGTACAGAACTGCCATGTGGTACAATGATTACAACACCATTTTCACTTCCAGACTTTATCATAACACAGTAACTGTTTACCAGAACTCAGTAAACGTTTATCAATCACACAGTACTTTCACCAACTTAGAACTCAAAATGGACTCAAACCTTAGCTGGTCTTTTGTGACTGATTCAGCCACTTGGCAGAGTTTCCAACTTCATCTTGCGCTTTTACTTTCTACCAGATAGAACATTGACTTGTCTGTCTGTGGCATCCAAGGGGAAACATCTTAAAAAATTTAAGAAGTTAAAAGTTAAATTGAAAAGAAAAGGACAATGGTACCATGACGTCTTCAGGCACTACAAAAGGTAATTCAGGCCCTACAAGTTGTATCTGGGGCTGGGGAGATGGTAGTCAATAAAGTGATTTCCCTGTAAGTACTGGGACCTGAGCTCCATTTCTAGAGCTCACTTTAAAAAAGCCAGATGTGGTGGCATACAATTATAATCACAGTGCTAAAGGGATAGAGAGGTGGACCCCTGGACTTGTTGGTCAGCCAGCCTGGTCTACTTCTTGAGATCTAGACCAGTAAAAGACCAGTCTCAAAATAAATAAATAAATAGATAAATAAATAAATAAATAAATAAACAAATAAACACTTTATTTATGTGTATGTGTGCGCACCTGCCCACGGAAAAAAGGGTCTTGCTATGTAGCCCAGGGAGCCATGGAATTTGAACGCCTCTGCCTCCCAAGTGCTAGAATTTGAAATTATAAATTAACTTAGGAAGAATAGATATCTCTCAGGATGTGTGATTTTTCTCCTTAGTATATGTTAACTATAGCTTTCTCGCCGGGTGTGGTGGCATATGCTTGTAATCCCAGCATTTGGGAGGCAGAGGCAGGCGGAGCTCTGTGAGTTCAAGGCCAGCCTGGTCTACACAGTGAGTTCCAGGACAGCTGGGGCTACAGGGAAACCCTGTCTCAAAAAGACCAAAATGACAGAACCTAAATAATATGAGGCTGTCCACTGACCACCACACACTTGATGCATACCTGCACATATAAAAATTACAAAAAGGAATGTACCTGAACATTTATGCCAATAACTTATTAGGTATTATTTAAGTATATTTTAATCAGGAATCCACCACCATTCTCAAACCAGCTGGGCATGAACTAGTAGCTACAAAAACTTCTTTCAAAGAAATTCTGGGACAAGCGTCAGTCTAATGAAAGCTTATGAATGGTTTTACTTTGCATGCAGTTCAAGTTTTCTGGATAGGAGGCATCTCAAAAGGTAACAAAAGAGTATTAAAAATGACTTTTTCAGGGGTGGAGAGATGGCTCAGCAGTTAAGAGCACTGGTTGCTCTTGCAGAGGATCCAGGTTCAGTTCCCAGCACCCACATGGAGACAAATAACCATCCATAACTCCAGTTATAAGGGATCCAATGCCCTCTTCTGGTCTCCACAGGCATTACACACAGTTGGTGCACTTACATATATGTAGCAAACACTCATATACATAAAACCAAAATAATAATTTTTTTCCTTATGTTTAACTTAACTTTCTGTTTCTGTTTTAAGCATTGTAGGATAAATAAATTGAAAACATATCATTGACAGTAATAAGAACTCTATCCTGTGATTCACTTGTGTAATGACTCAACATGAAATGAAAGAGAGACAGAAAACTAGGTTTATAAGAGAAGTTTTACACTTGGTTTTTAAACTATTTCCTTTCTTGTTTCTGTGGGGGACAGACTCTGGTGAGCCCCCTCTCTGCTTTTTCTCTGTCCCTTGGGGCACAGAGACAGAAGGTTCTTGCAATGGGAGGTCACTGACTGCTCTCTGTGGAAAAAGACTAGGCCCAGAAGCTCCAGGCTCCGGGCTAGCTGTGGCACAGCCTGTCCTCTTCCAGGTCCTGGACTATCTCCCTGTCCCAGCCCCTGCACCATAGGTCCTTTTGTATGGTACAACCTGGACTGGAGGTAAAACTGTTCCAGAAATGCCTTCATTTGGAAGTTACTGTATTTCCTGTCCACATGGATAGGGTCTGTCACTGCCCTACAGAGGGGCTGGTCATCTGTAAGAACAAGGAGGACAAAATTATTCCCGATGATTCGTTCACATGCTTCTCTGAAACAGTAACAATGAAAAAATCCTTTTTAGGCAAGGGCACAGGTAGCCCCCTTAATGCTAAATACCCTCCACTTTATAGGTCCCCCTAACCTTGGTACATACAGCATTGCAAGAGGCTGGACCACACTGGACACTTCACTGTGGACACATTCTTTTCTCCAGCACCCTGCCCAAGTCTTCTCAATCCCACACAGAATAAAGTAATAGAAATCCACACAAAGCAAGTCCCAGATCACAAAATTCATAGGACCCAGGCAGTTAACATGCCTTTCCTCCCCTGGCTCAATCACAGTGAGCACTGGTGATGGACCACACCCAGAGCAAATCAGGTCCACAGTGCATGGGCTTCCTTTTCTCTCTGAGTCCCAGGGTCTCCCTTCTTTCTGAGCATCTCTCTCCAGTATGCTTCTCTCTTTGACAAGTCTGTCTTGCAAAGCCAGAGAATCCCTCCAGGTCATAAAATGGCCCTTGGGTTACCCACCAGGATTTAAAACAGAATATACAATGAGTGCATGTGAATAGCTAAAGACTATACAACAAAAAACAGAGTGCTAGGCAGCAAAACCCTCTCTTCAAGTTGTTGGTCAAGGTAGTCCAAGAAGACACCCAAAATAATACAGGCTATTACCACAGCCCTTGATTGCCTCCCAGGACTTGAAGGTAAGACCCTATTGCTGAAGATAGGACCTACTTTGGACATAGGACTTGGAGCAACTGACCTAGAATTGACCTCTCTGAAGACTGGCTCCCTTAGTATCAGAACATACTATGCAAACTGCTAAAGGTTTCAGAAAACCTATCAATGATCCCACCCAGTTGTAAAGTCTATGAACCTCAACAATGACTGGCCCAGCAAATAATCTCTACTGGTGCAGTAGTGGCACTTTTATCTTGGGTATAATCAACAGCTGTCTATTTGGACTTAAGACCCACTCGATGGGAGGGAACTCCTGTGATATTATAAACACAGCCAAATACACATGACTGGAGAGGTTACAGATCTTAGAATAAAACCTACTCTTGTCACATCCCTAGACCAATGTAATTTCTTACTGTATTCTAAATACATATTCTTATTACAGACAAGTGTACCTCTCACCACTCATCAAAGACGCTTCTTTTTGCAACAGATGGAGACTATCACAAAGATCTACACTGGTCAAATGCAGAGAGTAAGTGTCTGTGATATGTCCAGCCCTAAGTGACACATCTACAATGGTGGGCAGGTAGGGTGCATACAGGACCCGGATGCTAGATCTTGGACTCTTGATGTCTATTTTTTCAGAGACATGCCACATGCAAATGGAAAATGATGAGGGTATATTAAGGTTGTGGGGTTTTGTATTTTAAAAAAAGGCTCACCAGCTGACATCGACCTTACCACCCCATGGTTCCTAGTGGAAAAAGGCGCCACAGGTGCAACTAGACAAGCCTGGAACAATGTGTTCTTGTAAACAGTGCAAGGTGGTTTCTTTTTTCCTCTCAAAGATAAAGACGGCATAGTCTAGAAATAATATAACCACTTACGCACAAAGGAAAAAGTTGGCAGTGGCTCTCTGAGTCAGGGTTAAGGGTCTATTTGTCTTTCCACGTTATAGGAAGGTAAATGAGCAGGAAAGGGAGCTGGGGCAAGTTTGCTCTGGCCAGGAACCCATATGCTCACCTGAGCCAGGAGCAGGTTCTACCTCTAAAACTTTAAAAAGATAAAGGGAAGGGAAGGGGGAGGGCACGGAAAAGGAAGGAGAGAAAGGGAGGATGATGAGGGAGAGAAACCTGCTATATAACTAATTTCCCTGTTAAAAGTCAGATAAATTAATGTTTAGCTGACCCTTGTGTATAAAAATTTCTTGCTGATTCCATCAACTGAAATAGATGCTAAAAGCAACCGTGGCAAAACTAGGAAAACTATATAGGTATTAGGCAGAATTGGGGGAAAAAAAAGGGGGAGGGGGGAAATGCATGAGATGACCACAGTGGCTTTTTCCTCCACCTTGACCTGGATCACTTTTCCCTATAGTTGGTTTGTGGACATACCCTCACTGGCCTTCAAGACTGACAGAGCTCAGCAGGATAGAGGCCCCTCAGGGAGCCCCAGTCAAAGTCAACAGTTATTGCTCAGTTTGAAGAACTGCACAAAGTGCAAAGTTGTTGTCACTGATATATAATCAGGAAAAGATTCCCAAAGACAGAGAGACCTGTCTGACATTTCAGGCATTTGCCTGACAAATGCCTTGAAAATGCTTTGATGGGAGAGATGTTCCAGTGTGTAAACAGACACTGGAACCACTGAGTGGAAAGCATAGTGGGTAAGTGACAGGGCCCAGGGCAGAGAGAGAACTGTTTACATGGCAGACACACCTCTTCCTTCTGAGCTCTCATATCCTGTCTGTGCCCGCCACCTCTGGAGACCCCCCCTCACCTCTGGAGACCTCTTTACCTCCTCTCCTAACATCCTGCGAATCTCCTAGAAGGTTCTCTAAATCTGTCATTTGGATGATCCATGTACCCAAACAGTAGATTTCTCTTCTACCCATGGAAGTTCCACAGAATCTGATGCTTGCTGATTAAAATCCTGTCACGTGGAATATGTCTCAAGCACTGGCATATGCAAGTCACTGGGCATTCTTTATTAACTTACAGCAAGCATATTATATTCTAGTTACCAAAAAGAAAACCACCAAAGGAAAATGTTCCTACCCACCACTGGAATGCACCCTGGGACTCCAGGAGCAAATCTATCCCCAAGTTTGCCTTCCCTGGAGGAGACAGCAGTCTTGAGAATTATGATAAGCATGCAGGATTCTGTTGCCTTCCTTCTTCCCCTCCAAATTAAATGTCTCCACACTAAACTGGCCTCCAGACACAGGTATAAACAGACGTGGCAAATCCTTTCAAAACGCTGGCACACATCCCTGCCAGAAGGTCCCAGTTGAATGTTCTAAGGCTGATGTCCATAGAGTCTCAATGTGGAACCCACTATAGTTAGAAATCTACCTGGGGTTAGGGTGCTCAGCCTACAAATAGTGCACTTCAGGTCCATGTGTCAAGTGGTGAGGGTTCCAGGTCAGGTGGGGAGTAGGCTGGATCTTGGGACACTGGGATTAGAAAGCCAAAGTCTTCAATCACTTCTTAACACTGTCACCTGCATTTAACCACAAGTTTCATCCCTTTGAGGTGGGTGGTTTTGTGAGCACAGGCTCTGTGATTTTTCTGAAAGTGCTTTTTTCAGTAATGTTATGGGGCCACTTTTCTAGCAAAGTCCCTAATATAATCACATTCAAAAGGCAGGCTGGCAGAGACTACATTTATTCTGTTCGGCAAGTGGAAAAGACTCAGGATTGGGAAAGGACAAACACCTGTGCACCTGAGTGGCACTACACCAGGCTCTCTGGGAGGCAGGACCAAAAACTTGCTCAACTCCCTGTGCACGGGTCTTGCCTCTTCCCTGAGGGAGGCTGGTCTCATGACTAGCTACTAACGGGTGCTGATGGATCTAGGACACTCCTGTGGATATTTACGCTGCATTGCAGACTTAGGGAATGTCATCACCAACCAGAAATAGTGCCATTTCAATCCTCAACTCAGGCTCCAAGAATCCTCAAGTGGGTGAGAAAGGCAAGGAATGTCTGTCGGGATCCACTCTCCATGACATAAGGAAAGGTTAGAGGAGCAACACAGAAGTGAGCCATCACATTTCAGGAAGCTCTCCAAAAGCACAGGAACCTGCTACATCATCCTGTGACTAGAGCCTGGTGACTAGCTCCTCCTCAAATGTCCTCCTCAAATGATTCCAACAAGAGTGGTGAATGAAAAATACACGCAAACCTGGGCTTTTCTCTGCGGTGCAGATAAAGCACAGGGTTTTCACTGTTCAGTCAGCATAGAGACAATTAAGTTCCTAGGTTCCCTGGAGCATGTGAAAAGCCTAGAAGGGGCCGAGACTGCTGATATACCTGCATGTCCTCAAGCACACAGAGGAATACCAACTGACCATCTCAACTGACCTGGGAAAAGCACAGGCAGCTCTTCAGAAATTTGCCTTCAACTGAAGGATCTTTTATCCCCCATTTTCATTAAAAACAATTCTTTAACTCCATGGTTAACAAACGACAGAGCAATGACACTTTATAACCACGCTATTTTTTTTTTTTTTTCATCAACTCAGCTGAATAACTCAAGGAACCAGGCATACTTATTTTAGTGCCCAAGACTCAAACATATGCTGGTCCTAAAAGCAGGAAGTCAATAAAGCCTACACAGAGGTCAACTGGTAGGTAATAGAACTCCCATCTGTAGAGCCAGGAGATGAAGACGCTGTACTTGCTGAAACTTGAGAGTGCGTGCTGTTCTAAGGAGCCACAGATCAAGCACTGGAAAGGTGAGGGTGAAGGAGGAGGGTCTACAGGGGAGGGAGGCAGCAGCTGCAGGGTGAGCACTAAAACCATTCATGATTGGATTAGACAACAGATCCGGCCCATGTCATACTCCAACACAATGGTTCTATAAGTTGTGCTTTGTTCTATGGAAATCCAATATCCACACTCTATATTTACAAGACAGATTATTAGGACACCTTTCAGGGGCAGGCCCCGAGCCCCACTCTGCTTGAATGCCTGAACCAGGAATGGGAGCCAGAGGAGTTCAAAGGAAAAACAGCACAGATCACTAAATATTCGTTATTAATGGTATAATAACAATAGGCTCATGTTATCTAACACAATATTCAAATTACTCAAGGACATTATATTTATCCCCACCATACTGATTAGCACTCAGGACAAGCACCATAAAACCCCTTGAAGCCAGAGTTCCTTGGAGCAATGCTTGTACCCTTGATACTGATCAATACTGTCTCCTATAATTAGTCCTAAAAAGTAAATTTAGTTACCTTGAATATGGACATTACTGTTAACTCTGGATGACTTTGCACTGAAACGAGTATTTTCTGGTGACTATTACTTTATGTTCTCAAACTTAGAGCACAAGCAAATATGTCTACTGTGAACAGGGAATTGTGACAGTTGGTGGAAAGAAGCATGAAGAAAGTCAAATCCAAAAGAACTGCAGGTACCTGTCTGGTACAATCAATCAATTCTTGGTACAAATTAGATATGCAATGTATTATTTCTAAAAACACTGTATATTAAGAAAATTGGATTCTATTCCTTGTAATGACAAGTCATCCTCACGAGTTGGAGGTTAATTACTCTGAGACATCCACCAATCAAGTAAAAACTCAGTTGCAAAACTGAATTTTGAAATAATAATCATACAATTATAAACTACTAGGAATTGAGAACCATTTCTCAAATTTGCAAGCTTTTTCTCTTCTAAACACATAGACACATGTACTTAGCTGTGTTCATACTCTTTCTGGTTTACTACAAGGGGTCAAAAAACTAGATATGTGGGACTGGGGAAGCAGCTCAATCAGTGAAGTATTTGCTACAGAAACATGAGGACCTAAGCTTGGATCCCCAGCACCCATGTAAAAGGTGGGAGGGAGGCAGTGGAGAGAGGTAGATCCAGCAGTTCTTTGGCCAGTCATTCTAGCTGAATTCACCATCTGTAGGTTCAGTGAGAGTCCCTGTCTCAAAAAATAAGGTGGAAAGTGACTGAGGAAGGCTCTAGATAGCGACCTCTGTCTTCCACATGCACCATGCATGTATATACACACACAGGAAAAATATATCACATATATAAACACAGGCAAATACAAAAAAACTAGGTATGCTATAACTACTGTCAAAAAAACCTCACATATTGCAATAAAGCAGTATCAAAATTACAACTCAGGCAAAGGATGCCTACAAACAAGATCCTTAAGTAGGGCATATGGTCAACAATGAGTTAACCCAGCCTACACTGCTCAGCAGGAAGTTTTACTTTGGCCAACTGACCACTTAGGTTGATACCACATCCTAGTACTATTCTTTCTAGCGGTGAAAGGAAAAAAAAAGTCTATATATTCTTTATTCCCTAGTGGAGAGAAGGATCCGCTAGGCCCTCTCTGTTTACTGTCACAAAAAGACTGCTGGATATATGCACCATACATAAATGAATCCTAAGTTGGAGAAAGACTTTCTATACTTAAAATTGGACATAAATACAGCTTTGTATGTGGTGAGTCAATGAGGAAGTGTACATGAATATATCACATAACTCCTAACCCACCCCTAGGGAGAAATGGGAAACGTTATAGAGGTTGATATTGTCTGAACGCATTGTGACAAGATAACATCAGTATGCTCCTTAAACTTATCAACTGTTACACATATTGGGCAAATCCTAACTCCACTACAGTAGATTAAAATTAAATGCCAGGGAGTGGCTATGGGACAAATTTTACATGCTATCTACAGTGAAGGGAATGGTTTACAAATAAAAGACATTCTGCTCTATTTGTAAATAGAGTAAGTTTTCCTTTTAAATTTTTATTGATTCTTTTTGTGTATGAGTGTTTTGCTTACATGCATGTAAGTGCACCTGTGCATGCAGTGTCCACAGAGTCCAGAAGATGATGTTTGAGCCCCTGGAATTGGAGTTACAGTTTTTAGCTCCCATATGAGTGCTAGTAGTAATCGAACCTGGATCCTCTACAAGAGAAGCCAGTGCTCTTAACCTCTAAGCCATCTCTTGATCCGTAAGATTTCCTTTTGACATTTAAAAAAAGGAAAACTCTTTGAAAAAAATAAAAGGAAACTCTTCTAAGATACAGCTTCTTAAACTGTTGAATATTTGAGGTCACAAAAAATGTCTTGGGCAAAAAGGGGTCATGAGTGGGAAAAATTTAAGAAGCCTGTCATAAGATCATGAACAAGACATGGATATCTATTTGACCACTCTTATTAAGCCACTACAGTAAGTGATGGAAATGAAAATCGGACAGATTGCAAAGGAAAGAAAGAGGTCTGTCCTCATGTGTATACGGCACACTTGTCTACAGACAAAATCCCAAGAAATTCTTCCAACAAAGTTCTAAAATTAATAACTATGCTCAGTAAATTATATCTTCAAATTTGATCTACTGGCAGTGATCAAAGAAATTAAAGACTTAAGCATAACTGTAACAAAGCATATGTAGGAATTATAAGTTAACATCTACAAAATGCTAATCAATGAAATGCAAGAAAAATTAAATAAATGCAAATCAAAATGGTTCACAGAATTCAACATAAAACATCAAACAGTAAGATTTAGGGAGTAAAAATCTTTGGCATCTAGCTAGCACTAGGCAGAGTTCTTGGTCTGGACTGCTAAAAAAAAAATCATACAAGGAAAAACAAAGAAGTTAGACTGTCACACAATTAAAAACTTGCTCAGTGCTATAAAGACTGGGAGAAAATATTTACAAACTATGTATCTGACAGAAAGCTAGAATCTGAAATCTACAAAGAACTCTGAAGACTTGACATTACAAAATAAACAATCTAATTGGAGCAAAAGATGAACAGATGCTTCACCAAAAAGGAGGGTATTATAAATAGTAAACAAACACATGAAAAGGTGTTTGACATCATTAGCCATCAGGGAAATGCAAATTAAATCCACAATGAGATATCATCCCTCACCTATCAGAATAGCTTAATACATACAGGCACAGACAGAGACACAGACACACACAGACACACAGACACAGACACAGACACAGACACAGACACACACACACACACACACACACACACACGCACACACACAGTGGCACACCACACACCAAATTCTGAGAAGGAAGTAAAGAAGCAGGGTCACTGAGAGAATGTAAAATGGCACAGCTACTTAAATATGCAGATATACAACATAGAAACTGAACTGCTAGACACTTCTCCCCAGAGAAAAGAAAGCTTGTATTTATGCGAGAACCTGCACACAGAGGGGGGAATGGCTAAACTGTGGTATAGCTACACCATGGATCATTACTTGGTAATAAAAAGGAACAACTACTGATCCATTCATAAATAGGGGGTGAAAAAGGATCCCAAGGGGTTACCTGCTATGTGATTCCATTTGAGGAACAGTGTTAAAATGATAATATTTTGGAGATGAAGAATAGAATCTCTGTAACCAGAAGTAAGGAGGTTTGAGGACAGCAAGTCTAAGTATAAAAGGCAACATGAAAATATCTCCACTGATAGAATGGGCCTTGATGTCTCAGTGGTATCTGGTTGGTACATTGTACTACACTTTTTAAATTTTTTTTTTTAATTTTTAGAAGAAGCATTTCATTACAGCTTTAACATACTCAATAACAATTTTCAGAGCAAAGATACATTTCTTTCAAAAGTGGCTATAAAATTTTTAGGTTCACAGTTGAGTTAATACAGTTATACAATACTGAACTCAGTATAAACCCTGTAAGGCATAAAATTGAATGCATTTTTAACTTTAAAAAAGATCTCCATTTCATTTTAAAATATACTGTTTCTTACAGAAAGACTCATTGTTTTTGCTAATAACACTTAGATGTTGGCACATGCATCTCTAATCTGCATGTATCTGATTATTACTAGTCATGGTCGGTTACACTCAGATCCTTGGCACCTGTGTATGGATATAAAGTCTTCAGGTAGATTTCAATGGTAATGTTTATCACCTCTACTAATTAATATGACATAAATTTTTATGCTTCCTCCTCAAATATAATTCATTTTTTAAATTTGATTTTTTTTGTGTGTATATCACACAGAATGTCCCAAACAATCTTATTCATCTATGTACCCACTTCCCAGATGGCACCCTCCCATACCCCCCCCACTAGAGCCCTTTTACTCTGTCTTCCCTGCTACTGTCTGCTGTGTTGTCAGCACTCCCAGCCATCCCCCACTACTGGTCCATCCAGTGAATCTAGTCAGCCTATCTAGAGGTCTGGGGGGAGGAGCAGATAGCGCATAGGACTCTATTATTTCTTGTAACTGAGTATGAATCCAGTCTCTCAAGAATAAAAAGTTTCAGGCTTTTTTTTTTTTTTTTTTG
>NW_008355272.1:10631426-10698952 GCF_000622305.1 Nannospalax galili
TTTTTTAAATAAGTATAAAAAGTATCCCAACAAGTCAAGTAACTTGACATCCTCTAGCAGGCTAGGCAGATGGCTTCTTGTAGACCACACTGTCCTGCTGCAGGACAGCGTGCTACTACAAGCTATACAGATACAGGGCAGTGTCCTGATGTAGAATGTCTAGGTAGATACAGGCAGCATCTTGATGTAGGCTGTCCAGATACAGGGCAGCGTCCCCATGCAGGGCAGCATCCTGGTGCAGGCTGTCCAGATGCAAAACATCTTCTGCCTGTTCACTGTCACTTCATCAGGAAGCCACAGCTCCACAGAGGTTAATTTAGCTCCAAAGTGTCTATTTAGAAATCCCATCTTCAAGCTAAGTTGCATACTTAGCAAAAGTACTATTTTAGTTATAACAGTTTAGGATTATATACTGTGGAAACAATAACCTAAAGGAAGAACTCAAAATAGGCAATCACAGTAACTAGTGCAAAAGAATTTCTAAGTCAATTATTGAGCAACTTTCTGAGGGAACATGCCTATTTTAGATTAAAAGAATGCATATCCAAGTTCTATCTATTACAGGCTTACTCATAATACTAAAAAATTTGAAACAACACAAATGCCTAATTTACCACTCATCTTCCAGTGAAGGATAATCAAGGCCAGTTATTAAGCTAGAAATGGTACAGAACAATGCTATGGAATCTCATGTCTTTGAAACTACATATTAGGATGGGTTCATGCACAATGTAAACAGAAACTGTCTAAGTCATCTGTAAAGAAGATTTCAGGGGAAGGAACACACATTCTCATTATTAAAAAAATACAACCATTTTGACACATAAATTTAGATATCTAACAGTTGTGGTTAAGAGGTATTTTCTATTTAATTCAATGAGCTGGGTTTTTTTGTTCTCGTTGTTGTTTTTTTCTTTGTTTTGTTTTTAAGAAAAAAGTTACATGGGGCTGGAGAGGTAGCTCAGCAGTTAGCACTGACTGTTCTTGCAGAGGACCCAGGTTTGATTCCCAGCACCCACATGGTGGCTATGAACCATCCTTAACGCCAGTTCCAGGGGACTCCAAAGCCCTCCTCTGACCTCCATGACACGGGTGCACTCACATACATGCAGGCAATACACTCATGCACATAAAACAAAAATAATAAAATATTTTTTAAAAAAGAAAAGAAGAAGGGTACTTCCTTTCATTCCCAAATGATGATCCAGTTTTCTTAGTCAAACCTATCACCGACTTTTGTTCCTTCTTAACAAGTGACTGAATTAACAACTCAAACCTGAAATTTTTAAAGAACTCTTTATATGAATAGGAAGGTTATCTGCTCACACAGGTTTTGGGAACTCTGTAGGTTAGACACCCTGGCAATGCAGGCCTTCTGGAGAAAATGTTTTATTTTAAAAAGCTTCATTGTGGCTTTTGTTTTATTTTATTTTATTTTACTTTATTTGTCTCCCAAAATAGGAGAGCATTTAGAACATGTGGTTCAGGGCCAGGTATGGTCTCCTGTCTAGACAGAGAGCAATGCAGAAGGATACTCCACTAGTGCCTTTCCTTGTTTTGGCTTTGGCTACATAGTACTACTGGTAAGAAAACACTGGCTATGCAACACTGGTACTAGTGTACCATCCCTGCCTGCTGGGATCTTCCTAGGGGGTACTTAGCAGGTCTGGGGGCTTACCAGGTATCTCAGCATCTCAGCAATGTATGAATTTCTTCTATTAAACCTAGGACCTTTGCTGGTATTTGGGGAATGAGGGTCTACAACTCTGGGAAATGTATGCTTGTGAGTTTAATTGCAGGTGGCAGTGTACTGATGGTAGCCAAACTCAGAATTAATGTGTTGAGTAGACCCCATCCATAGCCGTCATGCTCCAGCTTGGACTCAGGAAGAATTAAGGATCTCCAAACTTGCACCGTTTTTGGTGCATTAAGAGAAAGACATATGACACATTCACATAATCTAACATTGTATTTAAAGAACATAACAAAAAATGATAGTGAACTTTATGGGGAAAAGTGAGTCCTTCAGAGGATCTAACCAGCTGTAAGGGCAAAAATTTTAGGTATAAACATTGGGGACCCTGTAGCCCCATGCCCTGTGAATGAAAAAATATTTCCCAGTAAAATTTGGGGTGCATTTTTTTTTTGCTCATCTTAAAGCACAGTCCTACTACAAAATGATGTTAAACAAAATATCCATGAAAACAAAGTTAACTATAAATAAACATACACACACACACACACCAAATACACACGAGGGGGAAGGAGTTAAGTGATCAGCCTTCCACTTGATGATGAAAAATTTTTAGGCCAGTGCATGAAAAGATGCTCAGTGGATTTCAGAGTCTGAAACTTGAGCTTGATTCCCTTGACCTTGCAATACTCCAGTGTTGTCCAAATTCTCTATCACATGCAGAGAAACTCAAGCACAGCCTCAGTGACCAGCATTCCTCTACACCTGAGCACATGACATGCACACAGGGCCACAGTGAGCAAACCTGCAAAGTGAGGTAAGTTCTCAAGAGTTTACATACTTGTCCTACAATCTATTGACACTTTTAACTTACCAAGAAAGATTAACTGTGATTAACTATTTCTATTCAAAAAGCATTTGATAACCAAATAAAACATAAAGCTCAGTTAAGTAAATCTAAACTTAAAAATTAAACCTAAAAATTAAACTTAGAACAAAAAATTGGGTTTCACACATTATAAGCACAGTTTTCACCACTTAATTGAGAAATCTCCACAAAAGATAGTCCTCTAATGGATTTGAATGTGATCTCATATTTGTAACTGAGGAATGGGTGAATTTATTACTAGCAAAAGTGAATGGGCAAGTTCTTTCCACACAAACACCCTGGCTCTAGTTCACATCTCTTTTCTATCCAAACTAAATTTTATATCTTTCTCACCTTTATAGCTTCAATTCAAAACTTTAAAATTATTTTATCAAGTTCAAAATAGTATGAAATATTAACACTGGTTTGAAATTATAAATCCATCTGTAAAGAGGTGCTATGGGTAACATTCCAGCTTGTCACATTAGGGAAAATGTGTTTTCCATTCCATTTCAACCCTTTGTATATTTCTCAGTTCAGTAAGACTATGTAGCTTTCCTATTAGCCTTACTTCTTGTTATCTGGATTATATAATTAAAAAGAAATGCAGTTTTATCACTTCCCAATACATTAAGTAATTCAATTAAGTTATCTATCTAAACCTTAAGGAGATCCTTAAGGAGCTAGCTTGCCTGAGTGAATAGTAGGGAATGATTTGTAATTAGCATGTTAATTTCATCTGTAAATAGGAAATTATGAAACTCTTCAAGGTGTTTTAGAGAGTCCTATCAAGTAGGTTATATAGTCACCTTGTAATCTTATTGACTCTATTGAGTTCCATGACAGAGAAAAATTAAATGAGATACTGCAAAGTACTTAGGAAAGTAGCACATGAACATTCAATACACAAGAATGTTTGTTGTTGCCTAGATTCAAAGAAAATTCTAGCTGGTTTCAACCTTGGTCTATTGAACAAGTAGAGTTAAAATATATTAGGGGACCCCTGAGCTTCCCATGCAGGTCCCTCCAGCAACCAGAAAAACAAGCTAGAAAATTTTGTGAGTGCCTTTAATGACCACACAGAACAGACACTGAAGATTCCCAAGCAGATCTGCCCATGGAGCCTGGCAAGAAAAACTGTTGCTCATTGGCTCATCTCCCATCACCCCCCCCCACCCTGCCCCGCTGTACCCCAGTCCTTTTCACCAGGACTCCTAACACTCAGCCCACTCTTCTGATCCCTCTATTGGACAGCTGACTATGCTCTGACCCCTGCCTCAGTTCTTAGAGATGGGATGTCCTCCTTCAGGGACAACCTCAAGTCAAGTGCTAATTTGTCACCAAATTCTGACTGGAGAGAAAGGGACAGTGTTGTTGAAGAACAGATCAGCATCAGAAAAGATCCTGAAATATGCAGTTCTGGATGCAGCTTCATACTGATTATCTTGAAACTCACAGAACAGATAAAACTGCTACTTCACAGGGCAACTTGAACACCTCACCTGAACTTCTCGGTGGCTCAGCCACCCTCTCTGTGCAGAGGGGAAGCAGTACTTCCCGACCAAAGCTGAGGATTCAATGAATTGGTATCTAGCACAGAGCAGTGCTTGTAAGTACTTCCTGAACAAACTCAATAAAGGAAAAAGCCTGTCTTAAACCTCAGGAGGAAGTTGAAAAAAATAAAAAATTAAAAAGTCACTCTTTTGAAAGCAAAATTTTAGAATCAACTGCATTTTTAAAGTCATTACTAAACATGAGGTTGCTGCCACACAATCACTTGTGCTGGATTATATAACCAGCGAAAAACTTATTCTCTTGGGAATTTCCAGAGCTCTGTAGCAGAGCCAAAATACACTGACCTTGAATACATTGTTCTTGAACAAAGTGGATGTACTGCACAGTGAATAGATGTTACTACCTCGTACAGAGCACATAGCACTGAATGCTCTCACACTCAATGTCCTGACGATGACGCTAGTAAGAATAATACATAATTTTTAATCTTATTTAAAATGTATTATGCGCTCCCAAGTACGTATCAGAAACTATTCTTCAACTCTTCAGGATTTGCTGTCTATTCATTTAAAGAAAGACTGCTGGGCTGGGGGCTGGTGACGGGTTTTTCCATTGTTTGTAAAAGACAGAGAGCTATGCATAAGTTAACTTCCACAGAGGCAGTGGAAGTCATACAGAGCCTCACCACTAGAGATGGGTGGTATGTGGCATACCAGATCTCACTTTCAGGCTACTACAAGCTGTGGCTAGGCCCCTGGGAAGGAGACCCCAGTGCAGACTGAATGAGAGGAAGTGGGCTGTAACAAGGTATACTTCACTGAAGGATACCTCTCAGAGCCAGAAAGACAGGCAGAGATGGCATACAGATACCAGCCCAGGGCCACCCCTGCCCACTCTGCTCCTCTGGCAAGGCCCACTTTCCTACTTACTCTTTGTCAAGGAGCCTGCAGACTGCAGAGTCTAGAGTCGCTGGACCAGGCTGGGCTTCGGCATACAACTTCCAATACAAGAAGAGGTTATGAACGAGGGGTGGCAAGTGAGTGACCATGAACCATGTCCATAGATCAATGTCGAAGATTATGAGAAAGAAGTGAAGTCAGCACAGGCAGATGGGGCCAGGCTTGTAGCTTCTAGGTTTCTTTCAGTCACGCTATCCACTAACTAGTGGTCTTGGGTCCCTTTTCTGCTCTGGATTCCTTCCATCAGAGTAGTCTAGAACCTGCTCTTATCACGCTCTGCACTGTCACTGGAGAATGCCTAGCTGTCAGGGGGCAGGTGCTCAATACTTGGCAGTGCCTCACCCTACCCACACCCTCACGAAATAGCATCTGGTTGCATTCATACTGTAAAGCTTACTTTCTTCCCCCTATTTACCTACTACCAGTCTTTTCACATTTGATCACTGGGGCCTTCAAGGAGCACTGTCTGATTCTTCTCAGAAAACTCATATAGTACTCCCAACCTACTGCTCAATGTGCCCAGGGCAGCCACTTGCATATACCTGTGCTGTCTTCCTCAGCTGTCAAGATGCACTGCTTCCACTCTCCCACCTACCATGACCCAGACCCATGTAACTACACGTCTGCCCACTATGACTTCAGCCAGGCTGTGCAATGGACACCAGTAGCTGCTCTTTCCATCACTGATATGTTCAGCCTGAGGTTCCAAAGCTACTTGCATCCAGGATATTCTCTTTTGGCCATCACTCCTTACTAAAAAGGACACTAATACATTCTCATACAGGCCCTTAGAGGGCTGTGTCCTGAACCAGCACATTTTTCTTCCTTAGGGCCTCTTCACCCTCTGTTCCCCCTAAACACTGAAACTGCATTCAAGGTAAGAATCTTCCCCCTTTGAGAGGTTAGAACTAGGGCTGGGGCTATAGCTCACTTGGTAGAGTGTTTGCATGAAGCCCTGGGTTTGAGCTCAGTACTGCATGAGCTAGGAATGAGGGTGCATGCTCTACAATTCCAGCACCCAGTAGGGAGAAGCAAGATCAGAAGTTCAAGGCCATTCTTGGGCTGTATACTGGAGACCCTATCCGTGACCCTACAGCACCTCCATTTTAACCTCAGAAGGCACATTTATTTTATCTAGTCTCCCAGGCTTGAGTCACATGAGCGAAGGGATGGCCCATTGAAAGCAAACCACATGGACGACCTCCAAAGAATGCCTCCCTTCTGGAGCATGTACAAAATTCAAATGAAGGCCTGATCAGTAATCTCATGTGTTCTGGAACACTGTCCACTCCCGGCCCCCTCCCAGCCCCCTGCTGCTGTGGTGACACACGTGGGCTGGCACGGCACCCTGGGAAACAGACCGCAGCCCTCCCTGGCGCCCAGTGATTATAGGGCAAGGCTGAAAGCAGCAACAAAACTGAGAAACAAAGCCTTCGGTGAAACCAGAAACCACACAAGGTCACAAAAACATCAAGAACTTACAAATCCCAAAAGCCTTTTGGTGAGAACTTTGACTAAGCACCTGTGTCCAGCTCTGAAACAGGTTAAGTTGCTAGACACATATCCAAAATGACAAGAGCACCAACCCAATTACCCCTCCAGAAAGACCACTCAGGGTCATGGGTGGTTAAAGATGTGGGTTCTTTCAGGCTTATCACCAGAGTAACAAGTCACAGACTAAGCAAGTGTTTTGAAAACACTCTTAAGGCAGACCACACCATCACATACTGACGTGGTTTTAGGTGAGTGCCAGTAAGGGAGATTAACACCAATGGCTGGATGAGGGTGGACATTTACCATAGCTACAGACTCAAGCATAAGCTGGGGAGTGGCTCTTAAAGTCACGTTTACTAAATCCACTATGTAGAATACTGCCTCACTACCTACTATAGGATCTCTTCCTTATTTTAAGTTCTCTCCCTTCAGGAGTTTAAGGGGAAAATCACCTAAAGAGAAAGCCAGTCAAAATTGCCTAAAGGATGTACAATTACGTGTGATTTAGAAAGTCTCTATGATTAAAGCCAGAAAGGCTCAGTGCTTGGCAAATACTTGACAACGTACTGAAGCAAGCACTCTTTCAACTCTGTCCTTTTCCTCCCACTGCACACCTCCCTAGACCTGCAAAGATTTGTTCAACAGGCCAGGGGTTTTCAAGGTGCATTTCCAGGCCAGTGGCAGGACTTCTGGAGACTCTGTGGGAAGTGCACCCCAGACTTGCTGAATCACCCAAGAACTACTGAATCAGAAGCTGAGTGCCATGGCCCAGTCTGGTGAGCTCCAACAAGCCCTAGGTGAGTCTGACAGGGAGAACCACAGCACCAGCCCACCCCCATAGCCAAGATGATTTCCCTCTCTCACTAAGCCAGCACTGTTCTAGTCCTTACAGCAGCAGAGCCTGTCACATACCCTTTCCTGAGTGCTTCTATTACATTTGGGGCTTCAGGATACACCATACGTAATGGTGAAAGTGGTAAGGTGACCTAGGCTGAGACCAGAGGGCAACAGAGCCTTGGTCCCTGAGCCTGCTTGTACAATAGTCCTCATCAGATTTAAAAATACTCATGCCCTGTCCCACCCCCAGGAAGGGTGATTCAGTCCATCTGAGAGCGAGGGAAGCAGCCCAATCTTGGCACTGAAAAAGTTCCTGAAGTGATTATAACGTGCAAACAAGTATAGATCCACTACTGTTCTGCGACTGTACCACTGTTCAAACAGAGATGGGGTGGGACTGGAGGACACAGAGGGGAGGGAGGCCTTCTGCTGAAGCCTGGCCTATGTCAGGTGTCAGGGGTGGGTGGGTAGGTAGGTAGGGACAGTCAACCAGCTAGGGTTAACACCAGGAAGCGCTTGGTACAAGCACCACAGAGTATCAACCTGGCTCTCTTATGGGGCGGGTGCTGGGACTGAGGCAGGTATTATTTCCAGTCATATTAAGTCCCAGCTGGAGCCAGGACTCAGCCCCAGAATTGTTAGCATGTATGAAGAGGACCAGTGAGAGCCCATCCCAGCTTCCCTGATCAAATAGCCAACAGCCAACCTAATACTATACTAGTCTTTTTATGTTTACCTGCTTTAATTGTGGTAAAATGTAGTACAAACAAATTCAATCATTTTAACCACTTTTAGATATAAAACACAACAGCATTAAATATGCTCACAGTGGTGAGCAATATTACCACCATTCACCTCTAGAATCTTCCCCACTTTGCAAAACCAAAACACTGCAATGCCTGCCTTCCTCAAGCAGCAGCCTCTGCCACTCTATACTCACCTCTCTGAGTCTGCAGACTGGGCAGTCTCATAGGTGCAATAACAGTCGTCTTTTGACGACTGGCTTATTTCAGTAGTATAATGTCCTCAAGGTCCATCCACATTGCAACACGTGTCAAAGTTTCCTTCATTTTTAAGGTTGAATAACATTCTGGATATTTTTTTTTTTAAGAAACAATCTTTAAATCTTATTTATTTTTTTGAGACAGGGTCTCCCTGTAGCCCCAGCTGACCTGGAACTCGCTACGTACACCAGGTTACCCTCGAACTCATGAAGATCCGCCTGCCTCTGCCTCCCAAGTGCTGGGATTAAAGGCGTGCGATACCATACCCAACTCTAAATCTTAAAATCTTTAAATAATCTTTAAATTTTAAAATTCTAACTCCCTAGTAAAGTTCTTTATTTCTCATGTCTGAAAACATAGGCACTGCTACTCTGTGATGGATGGGAGCCACATCCTTGAAGGTATTCCCAATTTTCAATCTCTGCCTTCTATTATGGGCCCCAAGTTTGGGCCAGTGGACTCTGTATTTACAACCTGAATCCTGAGTGCTGTCATCAGACAATAGACTTCTCAAAGATGCAGAGAGAAGAACAGGAGCGGATCTGAAGGGGCAGAGGAAGAGCTTGAAAAACTTCAATGGATACTGCTTCCCTTCGAAGAAGCTCTGTTTGTCAGAGTATGATGTTCAATCCATAGCCAGGCTCTTCAGCTATTTCTGAGTTGCTGAGATTGATCAAAAATCAACCTTAATTGAATAAAACTATACAATAATGCACGTTCATTGGCTCAGAGCTGAAAGAAAAACCAAAACCACAGAAACGGGACTGGTTTCTGGACTTCTACTTGGGTTACCAGGGATTCTCCCAGTCCTGCCCCTCTCCTGACAACAGATCTGTCCCAGCATCCCAGTGCTGGCTTCCCTGCTGACCACAAGATGGCTTCAGACACCTACTGCAGCCCTGTGTCTCTCTGCACCCGTCACAGTCAGGGTGCTTGATGCTTAGAGAGCCACCAGACCAAAGTTCCTCACAATGCTGGAACAGATCAACCTGACTGAGCTGCTGACTGTGGCCAGAAATTGCTTTCTATCAATTACAGGGTGGGATATACCCTGTCTTTTGGGGAGAAGGGAGCTCTAATTAGTTCAAATCAAGTTTGCCTTACTCTTAAGGATGTGCTTGCTATGCAGCACAGGTATGTGGGTTCCCAGACAAAAAGGCTGGGTGCTGTGTGGAAAAGGAAATGGTTGTTGATCTACATCCTCCAAGGTACAAGGGTTACATGATACTCTAAGTTGACCTGGGTGTCAAATGTCCACATACTTCTTGGGACTTCACTGATTAGAGTAATGAGCCACCTAGTATTTTAACTAATTTTTCCTTTTTATTGGAAAACTGATTTGTCTCACATGGTCACGGTAGCTGTGATCTTTCTTAATTATGCATATTCTAACAAAGTTGAACTTCTCAGAAATGAGCATCCATTGTCTTTTAGGAACTTGGATATTTACATAGCCTCCAACATTCTCTTGAGTGGAAATACACACACACCACACACACACCATTCCAAACCCACCCAAACATGAACTACATATCCATTATGCTAAGAAATCAGGAATATAGCAATGACCAAAGCTCCCACACTAGAAATTTGTTCTAATTCTCTCACCTATACATGTCCACAGATGACTAGGAAAACCACATTCGGTATTTAACTCCAGTAGACAGGCATGCAAATATAGGACCAGATTCTGCAATTCTGATGTTTGCACATGAATCCTTTTATATACAACTTCAACAGAAAAAGAGGGATTTGAATCACAAAGTTGTGATGGTGGTACCCAGATGGAAAGAGTAATTCTAACCACTGAGCCATCAGCATCATCCCTATTCAAAGTAAATACAGTCTGTGATGAACACCCATGATAACGTGTTTACTCTTGTCAGACGTGGGGAAAAAAATCCAATTGCCAGCTCTGATCTCTACCCTGCCTCCAAACCACACAAAGTGGCCTTTTGAACTTTTCTTCACTCTGATTCTTCACAAACCTTTCCTTGGTTCAAAACAGCCTGTTCAATATTAATTCCATAGCAAAAATGTTTAAAAGTTCCTCTTTTCCAGGAAGAGTCTAGAAATTATTAGTAATCAACTACAAAAAAATTTTAAATCTGAGTTAGTATTTCTTAAGTTGTCATGAGATTTTATTCACAAATTTAAGTCCCAAAATTCCTTATAAACAAACACCTGTGTTTTGTGTTTCAAAACCTTTCCAATTATTTCAAAGATACAAAGCAGTCAGACCTTAAGAAAAATCCATGCATCTAGTTCAAGAAAAATTCTGTTTGTTCACAGTTTGAGGTTTCTCTGGAGAGGAGTTCAGCGTGTGTATGAGAACAGAATAGATGAATTTGTTCCCTTTTGAGCTCAGCTGTGCAAGCTGATCTTTTCTTCACCTTAACTGCTATAAACACACCACTAGAGGGGGGAAACATTTAAGCTATTCTCATGCTGATAAAAAATTAAATGCCTTCCTGCTTATTAAAAAACAATCTGTAGAAGAAAGGAGAGAGTCAGGGGTGTGGCTTGAACATCAGTAACTTGATTAGCATGTGGCTGATAAACAAAGAACACCCAGCCCTCTGTATCAATTGCCAATAATGAAACAAATAAGCTAGCAACCCAAGCCTGACCTTGACTTGAAATTTTTTTCTTCTCTTTTATTACTGAAAATGCTCCGATTTCTTGCATAAATTGTTGCCTATTCATAGACAAACTGCCAAGCTCTGAAGCTACCCCTTCCCAGGAGGTCCTCCACCCCCATAGGTGATCTCTTTGGGCCTGTATCAGAGAAGCTGCTTATCTCCAACATCAGCTTTCTGGACCTCACTATATACACAAAACTTGAGCTTACTCCTACAAACCCTATCCTTGCCTTCTTTCTTCATATTGAGTACCTAAGCACATATCAACATCATACCTACATATAGGTTTGCTCTATTCAAAGGAACTTAGGAAACCAACCCCTAAGACAGTAAGGATGGACAGAGAATAGGATGCACATCAGGACAGGAGGGCACTCGGAGACTGGCATACAGAAATTCTACAGACCTTAAAATAAGCACTAGAGACAAGACAGGAGCAGCAGTAGCATGCATTCCAGCCATCTCTCTGCTTTCCACACTGGGCACATGGATGGAAGATGAACAGACGGACGGAGCAAAGACACACAACAGTGCCCCCCCCCCATTTTAGAGGCCACATTCCGCTATGATACAGTGCTGACCAATAACGCCTGCTCAGTGTCATCCACTGCATGAAGCCACAAGTAGCCATTCTCCAACTTTAAACATTCAAACAGACTGGCAAAGGGGACTAGAGTGACACAACTGGGACTCATGTACTGGTGATTTCCAAAGGTTTAAGGGTAAAGAAGCTCTCTGAGAATGTGACACCTACTTGTCACCTTCTTGTCCCACCCCGATGCATACAAACAAATGACATGATATTGATACCTTGAAATATATCTGGACTATCCAGTTCAAAGGTCCTTGGGGTAAAAAAAAAAAATCTATGCCCAACCCATCCCAGCAGAGACATTCAAAGAAGCTCCAGTCTGGCGCACCATCACCTCCAAAAAGGAAGTCCCGTGAACATGGCACGGACCCAAGATTCCACACCAGAGAACTCTATATTAGATCTTTACCAGTATGAAGAACCAGGGTAGGGCTGGGAGGGAAAGGATGTGAGAAGCAGCAGTGCCTGTGTTGATAGCTGGTTGATGGTTGAATCACAGCCAGGGATCTCTTGAGAATATGAGGCAACCCCCAAGAACATAGAAACAGAGAAAAGAGATTAGTATTCACTGAAACAATCCACCACACAGAAGGGGATGGAATTCCTCAAACATCACTGTGAAGAAATTTTGCATGAAAAAAACCTTTGAGCATGTGCCATATACAATTGAAAAAAAAAAAAAAAAAGGCAAAACAGCTCTGGCTAATGAATGTGACACTGAGCTTGCTGCTGGCATATGTGGAAGAAGGTGAAAAGGAATCATAAATTCCCAGGCAAAATTATATCGAAAGTAATGGTGTCAGCAACGTCGCTAAATGAAAGCGCCAATAAGTTCCCGCTGTATCTTGGTCTAATTAAGCCTTTTTCACCAATGCCAGCAATCAATAAAAAATTATTTCTTATTCAATTTGGGCTTCAGTTTTAATTACTCGAAGTGCAACATGCTGTGATTCTGAGAGCATCTGATCTGTTTGAATATATTTCTTACCAAGCCTAAAAGAAAGAAACCATGACGGTGTGTTATTTTCCTTGCTCCTGTGCAGCACTGCTGCTAGACCAGGGCTTAAGAGGCCCCTGGGGGCAGGCTAGGACATACAACATCGAGTTTCTATAGAAAGGGCACCAAACGAAGCAGGTAGACAAGGTGAGAATATGAGAAAACGTCCATTCCTTTTTTTTAACACCTTCTACTCATTAGAGCAAAAATAGGTGTGGGGATGCTTTGACGGGATTAAATCATTTAAGCAACAATATTCAGTGTGTCCCTTCACAGGCTACAAGATGCACCAGATAGTCACAAATGCCTTTCTTTGATATTGTTTGCTTACAAAGAAAATGGAAACACTCTTCCTGCTGAACATGCCACTAAAATGAGTGAAACATGTGTTTACATAATTAAAAGTGTTACTGTTTCTTTTAATCTAGAGATTCTGTAGCAAAAGAGTTAAAATAATAGGATGATTAAGTACAAAAATTTGCAAAAAATATTGCCATTTCACACTGTCTACATTTTTAATAGGAGAGCTGTGAGACACCAGGATTGTGCACTTTGCTTTAAAATATGATTCCTCTTGCATAAGGCCACAGTACAGAAAGGGCATCAATGACTATTTTCCTTAGGGGAGGGGTTTTGTATCAATGGAAATCCAAGTCATATATAAGTAAAAAAACAAAAACAAGAACAAAAACTCAAAAAGGGGCATAATGCTGATTGCCTATAGTCCCAGCTACTGGAGAGGCTAAGGCAGGATTGCTGGAGCCCAGGAGTTTGAAGCTGGCCTGGGTTAACACAGGGAGGCCCTGTCTCAAGACAACGAAACAAGTCAGTGCAGCAGAAAATATCAGAAAAATTCCTGGACACATAAGCTCATCCAAAGTACTGAAGGATGGCATGTGAGGGCGAAACTTCAGACAGGAGCTATTCATTCCTCAACTGGCATAAAAGCCCAGCTTCCTCTAGCAGTTTAGTTTTCTACCTTGCAAAGTCGGCCAGTCTGCCTTCCTGCCAACCTGAATCTTACCTCGCTGCTAGTAGGCACCCAGAACCCACACACAGCTGTACTCTGTGGACTGAGGAACTCTGGGAATGTCTATTATTTAGTAACATTCTCCAGAAAACATCACCCCATATACAAATATTCAAACAATGCGAAGGATTTAACTTGGGAGGTGAGACACAGTATTCCCTCCCCACCTCTTTCCTAGCCTAATGGCACGGGGGCTGACACCGGTGCTGTGCCTGCTGTTGGAGGAAACAAAATGGAATCAAGTGGAAAACTGCCTCTGTCCTCTATTTCTGTAAGATCCTATTCTTAAGAATCAGAAATTTTAGTACAATAAGTTATATGATCTAAAAATATATCAAAGTGAAGACCTAACAAGGTTACTATACTTGTAAATTGTTAAATATCAACAATAAAACAATTTCTGAGTTATCCACAACTGATAAAAGTCATAATATTTTAAAATGCTTTTTAAAAAGGAAAAATGAACATAATTTTTCATTTCCTTTTTTTCAAAATTTGAGGAAGAGGTGGATACCAATACCAACAAAGCCCAACCAACTGTACCTCCTAAATCAACCTACTCTTTCTTTTCTGGGCACAATACCCCAAACAGAACTATGGGATGGAATTATAGCCAGCCTAGGCAAGAACAGAAAAGAAAAACCCATGTCTCCAAACAAGAAAAGAAAAACCCATGTCCCCTAACCTATGAACAGTAACTGCAAAGTCATTCTTCTCAGAGGGTGGTTATTGAGTGTTCACATTAAGAATGTGTAAAAAGTAGCTATTTATACTAATGATCCAGAGAATGCAAAGAAAACAAATATAGATGGGAAAATAAATGAACCCCAATGAACCATGAGAAAACCCTATCTGATTGTCTCATAAGTTTACCAGGCATCACTGGGAGGGTGGACAACTTACTAGGGTAGGAGGAGCTGAGGGGCGTCTAACAGGGCCCTCCAACCGCAAACCATGCAGCCCTGGAATAATATGGCTGGTTAGATCTGCTGGAGTCTTTCTAGAAATAGGATTATGAATTTGTCACTTGGGTGAGTAACCTCTGTTGAGATTTTCACAGCAATTTGAATTAACAAAGTAACTGACTTAGCACAGACTTATAGGGACAAGATGATCATGACAGTTTAAGATGGTACAGTTTCTAATGCCTTCAAGAATAAACCAAAATGTTCACTTCCTACCACCCACAACAGTCAGAAATTAACACTGTGAAATTTTTAAAGAGGACTTAGGCAAGACCACAAGGATATCAAGTTGGATCCTTATAGACCGAGAGAGATAATCAAGAAACAGGATTCAGTCCCCGGTTCTACCCAAATCATGTACCTCTATTAAGAAGGACATGTCTGCTGCTGGTTTTGCAAGTTCTGAATCATTATCTCATTTACTATGATCCTTAAAACAAACTGAAAGGGTATTACGTTCCTAGTTGTAACAAGGAAACTGAAGGTCAGAGATGTTCAGCAACTTGTTCAAGGAATTACAACTTGGAGCTTTCTGCCACAAAAGATAGGGCTCCTTTCCCTACCACTGCAAGGGTAGAAAGAAGTCCAGGGCAATTTCACTCCTAGAGTTAAAAGCACTAATGGCCCTCTAAACACAGCTCTTGATGTGCTAATGGACAATAAAGTCCCTTTTCTTCTAAAGGAAAGTTTGTCTTTAGGAGGTCCCAGAAGGCTGCAGGAGTCTCCTACTGTTCATGCCCTTGTCAAAAATCAGATTTTCTATGGCTGCTCACACAAGTGAAAGTCACAGTGCTTTTCCTATGTTATACAAAGAGGTGTGTATATATAAGCCAGCATCAATATTTAAGTATATGAAAGTATGGAATGATTGCTTTTTCTTTCAATGTATCAAGTTCTTTGGCTAACCCATTCATAAAATTGGAGTTTTTAAAAATACCTACCTCACCCTTATTTGGTTAAAGTATAAATCCAGTCAGCAGAAGATTGAGGAAAAGTGGGAGGTAGGAATTAGAACAAAGATTACTGGAAATTGAGTCCTGTGTTCAACAAAACCAGTAAGATGGAAAGGGATTTCTAGGGATTTGAAAGCCTGGTGGGATTAAATTCATCACTTGGATGATGGACAGTTTATTATTACTGAATTTATTTAAGCCTAAGAATTAATGAATTAGGGGAATACTGGTTCAGAGGGAAAGCCCTTCAGGGACATCCCTAATGACTAGAGAATAGAGTATCCTCCTTGTGCCCTCACCCCTTGTCCTTGTCCTTTTCCTGACATGCTGCCTCCAGACCCGAATCTATACAGAACCTTTCCTCCTGCCCTAGCCTAGCATTCCTCTGTGAGGCTCCACGGAAGCCCAGCACTGAAAGCCCTATCTTCCCACATGGAGCACAGCATGCTCATCGTGTGCGATTCCTCACCAGCACAGCAATATCTACTCATCTGTCCTCTCAACTGGATCCTCAAAGTCTTGAGGATGGTCAGTGAGAAGGGTAGAGGATCAACAGTGAAGTCTTACTGCATGCAGGCTAAAGAAGAGAGCGCTGCCAAGTATGGGGGAGAACTCCCAAAATGTTGAGCTGCTGCAAAAAAAATCTAACCACTCTAAATTCATGTAAGATTAGCCAGAAAAGTAGGAATGATCATGTAGTAACATTACAAGGTTTTTCTTTCTCAAATGGGACTTCTACCTTTCATATGCTGCCTCATATCTATCTGGAAAGAAATGTTGGCAGGACTGCTGAGTTTCAGAGAGAGAAGGGGACAGAGAGGGAGCCAATCACACACTAACTTAGTTTGCATCTATCTAAGAAAACAGACTCTAATGTCCAAAGTCCTGGATTTATGCAATAAAAAGCAGATCTTATAGATAAACAAAACACGGTATGTTCACATGATGGAATATTATTCAGTCATGAAAGGCAATTAAATCTCCATACCTGCTACGGTATGGATGAGCCTTAAAAACAGTAGGCCATGTGCAAGTCTGGCACAAAAGTTTACATAGTATATAAATGCATTTATATAAAACGTCCAAAACAGGCAAATCTATAGAAACAGAATGCAGGCTAGGGATTGCCAGCAGCTTAGAGGAAAGGAGAATGGGAGGAATTAACCTAGTGGGTTTCCTTTTGGGTTGATGAAGATATATTGGAACTAGAAAAGGTGGTTGCCCAAAAGTATGAATATATTATATGTTGCTTAACTCTTCAGTTTCAAACAGTAGTTTTATGTTATATGAATTTTACTTTAATAATTACTTTAAAGCAAATCTTCCACCACTTATATCAGAGTGGAAGTTTAAAACAGATTTCCGATAATTTGAACACATGTGAACACGCAGAATAGGAATTCTTCAAATACTTCTTGTCATTTAAAAATATATACTGCAGGGACTGGAGAGATGGCTCAGTGGTTAAGAACCCTGGCTGGTCTTACAGAGGACGAGTTTGGTTCCAAACACTCACATGGAGGCTAACAACCATCTGTAACTCCAGTTCCAGGAAATCCAATGCCCTCTTCTGGCCTCTATGAGCATTGCATGCCGGTGATGCACTTACATAAATTCAGGTAAAACACTATCTTATGTATGAGTGTTTCACCTGATTTTATGTAAGTGCATCACCGGCATGCAATGCTCATAGAGGCCAGAAGAGGGCATTGGATTTCCTGGAACTGGAGTTACAGATGGTTGTTATAATAGAAAGCACTAAACCAAATAAAAATTTTCTTTGCATATTTTAAATTTATCTTTAGTTTATATGTATGAAATTTAAAATATGCAAAGAAAATTTTTATTTGGTTTAGTGCTTTCTATTATTTCTGAAAATTCTTCACAACATTCATAAAGCATCTTCACTCAATGTGTGAAGAAGTCTTCCTATGAGATCTAAATCTCCCTTGTTCAGCAAGAATCCCCAGCATTCCCACACATACCAGCATCCTATGTGTGTGAAACATGAAGGTTAATGGCTTTAGCACATGAATAATTTATTTTTACTTTCAAAAGTTCTGTTTTTTTCCCTTGTCTTGTGATAAAGGTGGTGCAACAGAGAGGAAAAAAGAATAACAACAACAAGAACACTCACTAAAGCTCATCTGTGAATATTCCTCTACTCCATTATAAATTACACCATTTTAGGTGACTTTTGCTAGTTAATAAGGAGAAAAGTTATATCCCAGTGAAAACACAAAAGCCTCAAGTAATTAAAAGCTCTAAAAGTAATGAAAAGCTAATCCTGGAGGGAAGAGGTGTGGGTTGAAGGAAGAAGGGGTGTTAAATATGCAAATGGAGTGTCTATTTATTGCTAATGCAGCCGCCACAAGAACAAATCAGATGTAATGCGCCAAGTGTTCTCACCAACAACATTTGCTTTCTCCAGAAGAATTGACAGGCCAAAGTACACACCCCTACCTGATGCACACACAAGGTACAAGTCTGCCTCCAAGTACCCAGGAAACAAAACCATGCTCTAGAAACATACATGGTCATGGAAAGCCATATACCTGGTCATGGGCAAAACCATAGGATCCCAGGTAGCAGGGTAAGGCAGAGCTAACCAAACTGGAAACAGGAAGGATTTACTTAATAAGTATCTCAGGGCTCTAAGAGCCTTTCCAGCCCAAGAATCAAAAGAAAGGCATTAAAAAAGGGTTAAAACCACTTAGCCTAGATTAAAAAAAAAAAAGTGACTCTGTACCTGAGTTTAAGATTACAACTTATATGAGAACTAGAGGTTTCAAAGGGGCCAGCATTCACCTCTGCAGGGTCTCAAGGATGTTGTATATTAACTTGGATTAGGATGCATCACAAAAAAAGGTGGCAAGAGAGATGAGGAAGGTTACTAGTTCCAAGTCAGGTCAATGAACACAATTCTTTTTTTTTAAAGTCAAGTGTTGAGCTGGTCATGGTGGTGCACGGGGCGTGGTGGCACATGCCTTTAATTGCAGCACTTGGGAGGCGGAGGCAGGTGGATCTCTGAGTTCAAGGCCAGCTTGGTCTACATAGTGAGTTCCAGGACAGCTGGGGCTACAAGGAGACCCTGTCTCAAAAAGACAAAAAAAAAAAAAAGGTCAGGTGTCACAGTGTACCACATTAGAGTTCGAGACCAGCCTAAAAATATACAGTGAGACCTTGTCTCAAAATGAAAGAAAAGAGGAAAAGAAAGCAAGCTGGGCCTGGTGTCTCATATTTGTAATACCAGCATTCAGGAGGTAGAGGCAGGAGGATCAGAAGTCCAAAGTCATCCTCAGTTATATATGGAGTTTGAAGCCAGACTAAGATACATAAGAGCCTGTCTCAAAAATGGGAGTGGGGGAGTTGCAATTGTACAACTGTTGCAAAAAACAAGCAACACAAAAGTCAAGTAAACAAACTGAGGACCTTAGGAACATCTGGGACCCCTTCACATCCTAAAGAACACCACCAAAAATTAGTAAAACCAGAATACGGAAGAACCTAAACAGAAAAGCCAAAGTGAGCTAGAAAAAAAGTGTTTCTTCCCAGCTAGGTTATGTAGAAAGAACACTGAAGAAAATGCCAATATTAAGCAAGAAAAGCTTATCAAAAATGCATTTACAGGGACTGAAGAGATAGTTCAGTGGTGAAGAATACTTACCTACTCTTGTGGAGGACCTGGGTTTGGTTCTTAGCATCTACCTGTTGGCTAATAATTGCCTGTAATTCCAATTCTAGAGGATCCAATGCCCTCTTCTGGCCTCTGTGGGCACTGCATGCACATGGTGCACATAAGCACAAACACATATACACACACAATACTAAATAAATATTTATTTTTAAATTGCATTTATACACATTGAACTGGGTTTAACTTTCAAAATTTTTGTTATCTTTTAAATTTAGTTCACATGTTTGATTGTGCATGACTTCTACAACAAAAAATTACCTCTGAAATGTGCATTTTGGGGGAAGCTGTAATTTTTTCACCTAAAATTGTTTTTGAAATCACAATCAAGATGACATCAAAAGGCTATGTAAGGCCAGGCATGGTGTCTCACACCTGTAACCTTGGCACTTGGATAACTGAAGCAGGAAAGATTGTGAGCTTAAGGCCTGTCTGGGCTGCACAGTGAGTTCCAGGCCAACCTGAACTACCTAGTGAGTCCCTGACTCAAAAAAATAAATAAAACAAAAAAATTCCAAAAGGCATATGTGTAAAGAGGTAGCTTTTGCTATTTCTTATGTATTCTTGTTGTATTTGTATAACTACAATAGTCACTGCTTTACCATACTTTCTCCTATTGTTGCCAAATATCAGAAACATGGTAATTTCAAAAGTTTGACTCATTGTTCTGGAAGCTGGACAGCCCAAGAGTATAGCACTCGCTCCTGAGAAAAGCTTTCTTGCTGTGTCATGGCATGGCTGAGGGCACATATGGTGAGAAAAAGCAAGTATGCTAGCTGGGTGTGTGTCTTCTTCATCTTCTGACAAAACCACTACTGTTATCATAGTGCCCCACTCTCATGATCTCATCCAATTCTAATTACCTCCCCTAAGTCTCACCTCTAAATACCAACAATATAAGAATTTGGGGATTAAGTTCCCGTCACATGAATTTGGGCAGGATATATTCAAGCTGGAACAGTCACTCTACACATGTGGGAATTATTACCATTCTCAGAGCAAGTCACATTATTACAAGAGACAGAGAAACACTCACGGCAGGCTCTGCACAAAAAGGTTGTACATACAGCATATTAAAAGTCTGTACATGTCACACATACCTTCAAACAGGAAGCAAAGGCTAGGAAGGTAAGACCTAGTGTATCAAACAAGTCAGGGGCAATAAAGGGTTAGTGTGTAATAAACAAGAAATGTTGGAGCCAGGTGTGGTGGTACACACCTTTAATCCCAGTACTCAGAAGGCAGAGGCAGGCTGATTTCCATGAGATCAAGGCCAGCCTAGTCTACACTGGGAGTTCTAGGCCAGCTGAGGCTACAGGAAGACCCTGTCTCAAAAAGACACAGGCACCCTATAAGACATAAAATTAAATTAGGTTTAAGAAAAAAAAAAAAGACACAGGCACAAACACCAATTTAAAAATAAATAAATAAAAATGGGGCTGGAGAGATGGCTAAGTGGTTAAGAGCACTTGCTGCTTTTGTAGAGGACCCAAGTTCGGCTACCAGCACCCCCACAGCAGCTAACAACTATCCGTAACACCAGTTCCAGGGGATCTGATGCCCTCTTCTGGCTTCCACGGGCCCTAGGCATGAATGTGGTGTACTTATATTCATGCAGGTAAACACTCATAAAATAAAAATGAAGTTTCAAAAAGGAAGATTTATCTGTTTCTCCCATTAAACTGTGAGCTCCTTAAAACCCATATCCTGTTTATCACTGTACCCCTCCACACTGTCATGGTGGCCAATAAATGTCTCCTGAATGAGTGTATCAACCAGTGTTATGTCATGGAGGAGTTAAGAGTCTGAAAGGCTTTTCTGGTAGAGGCAAAGACAAATCATGAGGGGTTGGCCCTTGGCTCTATCCTGTGTGAACTGATACATGAAGTCATCTCTCCCAACTGCTCTGAATGCTAGGACTTCACATCCATCCTCTCTCTCCCTCCGACTGGGTAGTAGTACTTGCTATGTTTTCAGTGCAGTCCACCCCGCTTCCTGCTTTAGTTCCTGAAATGCATGTAAGACCCAGAAGGATCTTAAGAGCTAAGAGTATCCCCAATGAAACAACAGCTGCTTGTGCACACACTCAGAGGCCACGCTGTGCCCTTGAAGACTCCAGTAGGAGAACTGTGGAACTCAGAGCTGGGCTCCCCGGAAACACAGCACTGCAGAGTGCCCACAACAGGGCTGCTCACCTTTCCACTGGTACAGAGGTCAGTCTCCAGGCCCAGTCACTACCAAGAAAATTAAGAATCTATATAGTGTTGTGCTAGACTCATCTCTGCTTTATTTGACATCTGGCAAGAAGAGGCTGTTCAGAATATATGTCAATTTTAGATGCTTTAATGAATTAGGCATCAAAAAGTAAATTGCACAGCCCAAGAAGAGCGGAGTGACACGTTTACTTCCCCCCTTTTATCACTGCAGTGTTCTTTCTCTGTCCTGTTTCAAAGAAACACAAGAAATATGCCTTCTTACACAATACTATCAAATGGACTGGTGACTTGGAGTTCCCAAAACAGAATCTCCATTTTGCCAAAAAGGATGATTTCCTAAAACGTCTTACATGGAAACAGAGAGCTGGACCCAATACACTCTGATCACCACAAGTGGTGCCATGTGGCTTCCTTCTCCTGGCCCAAGACTGCCCCTGGCAGGCACCACACTGCAGAAGCCAGTGTGCGCACGTCTGCAGCAGCACAGCAGCACGCACTCAGCTCGGCTGGAGATGGACAAGTACCTTATAAATGGTCAAAATGTCCAAGTCTCGCAGTAAATAGTGGCACTTGTGTAACAGCTATCGTTATAAAAATCTGTAACACTTCAAGAGACCATTATGGAGCTATTAAAAAGATTTTGCATTCAGTTTTCAAGATGACTTAGGCAGAATGCCATCGCTACAGTAATTACTTTATTTATCACTATGTAAACGGACCTTAATGCTTCATTTAAAAAGAAAAAATGGTGGCGCTCTCACGCAATAACTGAGCAAAATGTGGCAGCAAAGGCTCTGGCCCTGTCTACAAATACTGGTCATCCTGGATAAGAAGTGAGTCTTCACATACTGTGGAACAGACAGCTGGCCTGTGGGAGCGATTAGAAGCTAGTAAGATTAAGACACTCTAGCTGAACCTTGGATAGCCAGTGCAGACAACTCTTTCATTAGTGGGTTGCAGACACTTGTAACTTTTAGCCCTGATACATGTAGCTATTACAAAGTACATACCAATGAACTAAAAGTGTCTTAGAAATATTCAATTGAACCCAACACATTGTCCCAGACACCTACAAAACTCAAAAACAAAAGTATTTTCTTTGGTATGGAAGTTGTTAATAAATTCTGTGATATACATGTATAGCAACAATTTCCAGGCCCTTACTTGTGTTGGCAATTTTGCAAGGACAAGAAGCTATTTCTATAGTACCTTACTGCAAGAACAGATGTGTTCATCAAAACAGACTCAAGAGCAGAGAGGCTTCTCCTATGGTGCAGAGGCAGGATATTTCCCACATCAAATCAAGTCACAGGAGTGCTTTGGCATGTAAAAATGGGAAAATACCCCAAGTAATTCCAAACGCAGAACTGTCCTTAAAATAACAATGAGTATACAAGGGCTTTACCCAATGCTGCAGCCCTTTCTAGGGCATCCTAGCACCACTTTATATAAATAGAGTATGAATCTAAACCACAAACACCTGCACCGAGATGCTGATGATAACACCCTTCACTTTGGGCCAAACTGGTTAGGCATTCTGCCCCGTGTTTTCCAGCTGTGAAGGGAGGAAATGCCACCTCTTTCTGTATGTATGCACACCTACAGGCATATAACAGATGCTATTAACAAAGATTATTCCACTGAGAGAACATATTAGTCTCTATGCTGAGTGATGCTGGAGTAAGGGGTAAAGTGCTGGGGATAGGGTAAGAAATAGCCTTTTCTGAAGGAGAAACATGTGGCATCACACTTTATGTAACTATTCTAATTTTCTAAGGCTTAAATATTAAGGGCAATTGTGCTCCATCAATGTGTCATTGCTTTTGATGCTGCTTCCAATGGCATCATCTGCCTGCATCCTGCAATAAAGCAAATGAAATTTACTTTCATATAATCTTACAAGGAAGACAGTGGCCTGAAGAACTAACTGTACTTTATCCAGCCTCCAGAAAGGTAACAAGGAAAGCAATCTAAAGACCTTACAGGTCGTACAGGGGATGGGGGCTCTTTGAGCTCATGACAGTCCTCAGCATCTCTATGGTTAATAAACATGAGAATCTATCTCAAAGGAGGGCAGCCTTGGACCCTGGACATTCTGATGACCCAGTGACTCAAATGGGAATGGCTTCAGTGGGAAGTAAAACTGTTCCCCATCCTCAGGGGCACAGAGCAACTCTGTAGCATGGTACTTTTTCCTGACTGGCTATCTACTACCTAATAGTTTCCACTTCTTGAAACCTGAATGACTTTCTGAGGAGAGCCATCAATGAGCCAAGTAAATTATGATCCCCTAAGACAACACAGGGGCCTGGGACAGGGTGACCAAATGATCTACAGTAGGTGGTACCCAGTGAAGAAGAACTGACTGAACAAAGGAGAAGTTTGAAAAGCAGTGAGAACATACGTGGAGATGCACGTAAGAAGAGCACACACACCAACTGGAATTTTTAAACAGTCTGAAATATTTAAATTGAACAGAAGTTCTTGAGTACCAAATTTATACTCTGGAGGATCAAGAAGATGCAATGATAGATCAAAGAACCCTAAATGAAAGCACTGGATTCACGAGTAAGGAAGGCAGACCTGGGAAAGACACAGGAGTGCGTAGTGATGGTGACGGCAGACTCGGCAGATGAACACGCACTTGGCAGGAGAGTCGGTGGTTTGATACTGGTATCTATTTTAGGGGGAAATAAGGATTTACTTTTAGCAGTAAGGGACTAGAGGAGGGAAAACCACACACCTTTCCAAACAGCAAGGGAAATATTAGAATGGCATGGGAACTGAGAAAACAAAATAAAATATGACAACTATGGGATAAATGGAAAACAATCATGTAAAAATTTACTCATTATCACAGTCAACAGACAAGGCAGAATTTCCTACTGAAAGACAAAACTGTCACACTAGGAGAAAAAGACCCAATTCTATTTAAAAAAATAAGAGTTACACAAAACACGGTACAAAGTTTAAAAGGAAGAGCTGAAGGAAGTCATACAAGGAAAGCCAAATAAAAGGCAGCAATTTTAAGTCAGATAAAGAACAGCATAGATACGGCCCTATAAACTGGACAAAGAGGGGGATTATCTATGATGCGGAATCAGGGACAACTATTAAAAGTACACATTTTTATGCACCAAGCAAAACGGCAGGTGCATACATTAAGAAAAAGCTATTAGTAAGGTGAAGGTTAAAGAATTATGAAAGATACTTTAACATACCCCTCAATTTGACAGCTAAAAAACTCACAGATTTAGGTCTGAATATAATACAATCAGTAATTTGATTTACTAAATACAGAAAATGAAATATTTATTTTTGCAAAGGACATGATTTAAAAATTAACCATGTACTTGGATTCAAGTCAACCTTAGTAAGTTCCCTCAGATAGATTTCAGAGATATATTTAGAGATAATAACAAAATATTAAAAGATAAGTTAAAAAAAACTCAGCCATTTACTTCTAAATAATTTCAGGATCAAAGGGCCAAGTCGGCATTTTAATTAGAAGACAGCTATAAAACAACCAAAAGATCAATGATCCCAAAACAAAGGCACACACAGTAAAACATTCTCAGAGAAAGCATGTGGCCTTAAATGCTGCTATTTTAAGAAGACTATTTTAAGCAAGATGGACATTCAATTTATTAAACTTCAGTCAAAAGGAATAGAAAAGTGTATTTAAACAGGTTAAACACTAAAATTAAATAAAAACTAACATGACTTTAAAAAGTTAATATAACTAATTCCTTCGAAGGCAATAAGCTACATTAAGCCTCTACAGCGTGATCACAAAAAGAACAAAAGCAAAACTGTTTTATTGGTAATGAGGAAGGGGTTATTATCAGGTATACCATACATACTCTGACAGTTGTACACATAAACTAACTCTGGGCAACAGGCTTAAACTGAGATAATTATACTCAGTTTTCCCAGAACCAAAAAGAACAACTCTAACACATGCTGAAGCACCTTTTCCTTTGAAACAGGGTCCCACTCTGTGGCCAGGCTGACCTCTAACTCACACCCCTTGAGCTTCAGCCTCCAAGGTGCTTACAGGAATGTGCCCCACATGCTGGAGAGCTTTTCTTTAAAATAGTTTTGGGGTCTGGAGAGATGGCTCTGCAGTTAAAACCATCTGCTGCTCTTGCAGAGGACCAGAGTTTGGTTCCCAGCACCCATGTCACATGGCTCACAACTGCCTGTAACTCCAGCTACAGAGGATCCAAAGCCTCTGGCCTTTTCAGGTCTCCGTCTCTCTGTCTCTCTCTCAAATAAAACAAAACAGTTTTGGGTTAAAGGGGGAAGGATACTAAGTCCAGGTTTTCAGTTTATTACACTTTAATGTTTAAAAAAGATATTTTCTACATTATATGTTTCTAGACTCTAAAAACTGAAATTCTTATTAAATCATATATGACATAACCCTAAAAGTACAAATACAGAAAACTAGAGACTCATTTCAAGACTGTAGTTATAAAACATTAAATATTAGCAAATCAAGTTTAGCAATGTATCATAAGAATGTTGCACCCATAACAAATTAGGGTTTATTCCAGGAATGCAAAGATGACTCACTATTGGGAAATCTAATCAATGTAATTTATTACACCACAAAATAAAGGCAAAAGCTCACAATTATATCATGCCAAAAAGGCATTTAATAAACTCCATCAGCTTGTTTCAATTAAATTTAAATCAGGAATGAGTATACCCATCACAAATAGGATAAATTATATTTACCAAAACTTAACAAGACAATTCATTGCTTAAACACTGAAGCATTTTTATTTAAACCAGGAGAGTAGCAGTACCCTTTTCTACAAACACAAAAGTACCAGTTAACAAACAAGGAAGAATAAGTAGTCATACACAAGTAAACTAACTGTAATCTTGCTTCAGTAGCAAAGGAAAACTATCTTATATTGTCCACCAATATAAGATAGTTAATTAAATGACCAATCGTCCATACTGTGAACTACTATAATTTTAACTCTTATTTCAATACCTACAATTAACATAAAGTGATAGACATACATCATGAAAAAAATAAGTCAAAATTATATAAAACACTATATAAGCTAGTTTTTAATATAGTAATACCATAATCTCCTTTTAAATGCACACCTTTAATCCCAGCATTTGGAAGGCAGAGGCAGGTGGATCTCTGTGAGATTAAGGCCAGCCTGGTCTATATAGGGAGTTCCAGGCCAGCTGGGGCTACAGGGAGACCCTGTCATAAAAAGACACCCTCCCCCAAAAAAGCCTTATCTCAAAGTTTCTTCTAGCCGATAATTTTTTTACATGCCCAGGGAAAAAATACAGACTAAGGGCATTATGTTTTCCATCTATATAATCCACCCCTTCCCAATGCTAGAGATCAAACCCAGGCCTCACACATCTACAAATAGGCCACAAATCCAACCCACCTGAAGTACTTAACTGGTTTTGTGTTGTTAAAGAAATGCTTTGGTTTGTTTGTTTAGACAGGGTCTTGCTATGTAGCCCTAGGTGGGCTCAGACTTTCAGCTATTCTCCGCCCCCCCCCCAGGCTAGGATTACAGACAAGCGCTACCCCACTGCTCCACAGCTTCAGTTGTTAACTTGATACACCTGAGAAGAACAATCCTCAACTGGGGAATTTTCTCTACTGAATTGGCCTATGGCCTTGCCTGTGAGGCATCTTCTTGATTGCTGAGTGTTGTGGAGAGGCCAGCTCATTGTGGGTGGTGCCATCTCTGGGCAGGTAGTCCTGAGTTGTATTAAAAAAAAAAAAAAAAAAGCAGGCTGAGGGGCTGGAGAGATGGTAGGTGGTTAAGAGCTCTGACTGCTCTTTCAGAGGACCAGAGTTTGATTTCCAGTTCCAGGGCATCTGTATCTCCAGTTCCAGGGCATCCGACACTCTCTTCTGATCTCTGAGGGCTTTGCATGACACGGGTGCACTTACATACATGCAGGCAATACATTCATACACATAAAATAAAAATAAATTTAAAAAATAAGCAAGCTGAGCACAGCACAGAGAACAAGCCAGGAAGCTGTGTTCCTCTGTGGCCTGTGCTTCAGTTCCTGTCTCCAGGCTCCTGCTTGAGCGCCTGCCCTGGTTTCCCCCATGAAGGACTGGACTGTTACATAAGGATTAAATGTTTATACCTAGTCAGAAACCCCAGTCACTATTAGTATTTTATTATTAGCTCATTCCTCTCAAATAGGATGGACTTAAACTTCTCTCGATGTGGGTTTCCAAGGGCTTGCCTGTCTGGTAGCTAAATCCACGACTTGTGCGACTTCCAAATACAGCAGGATACCATGGGGATTCCTTTCCAGCATCGCTGCAGCAGCCAGCCTGAGACAGCCAAAGGTGAGCGGTGGTCCTGGGTCTCCCCGGAGCTTTATCACAACCACTCCACCAACCTTCAGCTTCTCAATAGTATTTTAAAAACAGCAACTGCTTTCAAATACAGGCAGACTGCTGGCAAGCGCCAGGGATTTCCTGGAGATTACTTAGGCCTCTTGGAGAATGAAAAAGGACAAAGGAAGCACTAATGGAGCCCTTTACTTCCAAAGCCTCAGGTTTCCCCAGGACAGGACTGTAGCAGGAAAACATGAGAGAGACCCACACTACAGCTTCCAGACAGCCAGGATTAAATAAGGGTCATTCATTAAAAGTAGAAAGGAAAAAGGAAACGTGAAATGTGGTCATCCCATCCTGTGCTGATCCAACCTAGTGAGATATTATTAATTAAGGGCAAAATATGGAGAAGGAAAAAAATCAAGAGAAGGGAAGGAGCTAAATCGCATACTGAAAATAGCTTTAAACTTTCCACCAAAAAGCAAGGCTTTCTGAGAAATGAGGGGGCTGGAAAGGCAGCAGAAACACTGCCTCATCAAGAGCAGAGCTGTCCTCAAAGTTGGGGTCCCAGAAGTGTCCCTAAACTAAGCTCCTTGTAAGAAAGTCAAGAGCAAGGAGAAACATCTCCACTTACCCTGACAGGATCCCTTCTCTACAGCAGAAAGACCTCCCAGCTCACATCTTTTCTCAGCTCACGTTTTCCAAGATACTTGTTTCACGATCCAAATAATATCATACAAAGAAAATAAAACCATCTGTAAGAAACATTAATTTATCATGGTTTGGCTAATAGGGAATTCTTTACTGTCTCTCCTCAGACAGTAAGTTTAAAACTAAATGAAATACACCAAAAGCTTTTTGAGTACATAAAATTCAATTAACTTTACAAATACACTATTATGGGGGGAAAAAAAACTGCATTTGCTTAAATAGGACTATATTAACATTAACCTAGTTCTCCAGCCCCAAACATATTCTTTACCTTACCTGAGTAACTTGCTGCTTCATTAGCTTTTCCATCTGAAATACTAGCTACTGACTGAAAGAATGCATTTTAACTAAAATTGAAGAATGGATCATTTCTAATAATTCAAAGCAAACTTAGTTTTAGATCCATGGCTGGCTTAAGCTGTACCACTCACATGTGAAATGTATTTCTTCGATCACAATTCCACAGACAATAAGCCTCATTAACTAGGACAGCCCCAAGCACTGAGACTTCCTAGTTCTGTGTCCTGGCTTGGGGTTCAGAAAATAAGTCACAAATGGCAACAGTCTACAAATGATTGTTTCTCTATAAGCACCTGCTTGTCACTGGCTGACATGGGGAGGAAGCATCCTGAGAAAGCAAATGCTGAGCAGTCATCTAAATGAGTTTGGAGCCCCTCAGCTCAGTACCCAAAGCCCCAAGACTGCCACAATTCCCTAAGGATTAGCCCTAAAAGTACAGAGCCTGGTGTTGTAATTCCTATGTAAATAAACACTGAAGCCAACTGACACAATAAATGTAGAAGACAAATAGTCAAGGCAGTAAAGACAAGTTGCATACTGAACATGTACTTGGGGGGAGTGGGGGGGGCAGGACGAGGGTGGGAGAAGCCCATACAAACCACAGCATATATCTAAAGGATTACATTATTTTGTCTTATTCATGGGGAATTCCTCACAAAGCCAGCATGACACCTCTCGGGCAAGATGCAGAAACAGCAATCAGAGAATAAACCGGGACCCTTGATGCATAGGGAAAGAACTTTAACTTCTTATTTTTTTTCACAAATCCAATTTCAGGAAATAAAAATAATTAAAATAAATAAAATTCCATGAGAATAATTTAAAATAAAGAATAAAGATTAAGGAAAACAATGTTCTAAAAAAATGATGATAGCATACTGCAAATGCCTGTAGTGGGGCAGCTCTGGTGCACTGTGAAATCTTCACCCAATAACTTTACAAACCATTAAAAGGGTTAACGGGGTTGGTGAAATGGCTCCACTGTTAAGGGCACTGGCTGCTCTTGCAGAGGACCTGGATTTGGTTCCCAGCACCTACATCAGGCAGCTCACAACCACCTGTTATTCCAGTTCCAGGGGAATCCCACACTCTCTAGCACATAGGGCACCTGCACACATGGTACACACATAAATTCATTCAGGCACATAAATTTTATATACATATATATAGAGAGAGGGGGGGTTAGTATGGAGTGTGAGGTACTAAAGGCTTTGAAATGTCAGGTAATAAACACACATCAGAGACTCAATTGTAAGCTTTCTGAAAATGCATTTTACTGTGCTTTTAAAATCTAGAAGAAAATAACCCCCAGTGCTTTCAAGTGAGGGAATTATAGGGAACTTGGCTGTGTTTTCTTTCCACAGATTTGTGATCTTAGGATAACACAGTTTTATCCCTATATGCTGTGTGATTTTAGACAATTTTTAAACAGAACAAAATAAAACCAAGGTCCAAAAAGCAGAATACAATACTAGGCTCACAGCACTTGCACTGTGTCCTGAGCTCTGCCCTTGGACAAATCTCAAAATATCTCAGAGCATTGGGAGATGAGAAGATGGACAGATCATCCTAGAGCCCCTCCCAGGACTGGTCAGCTGCCTTGTCTATGATGTGCAAAGCCTTGGGCACAAGAAGAGCAGACAGGGCAGCAGGGCAGCCTAGTAAGGCCAACGAATCCCCTGAGGCACAGCTAGGTATGCCATCACCTGATGAGGTGGTACAAGCCTGTACACAAACAAAGAATGGATTCCTTGGATCCGAGGTGGGAGAACATGCATACCTGTGTCAAAATGGTACTGCTAATATGTCAACAACTCACTCCAAGTTTCATGTACCTTAGAAGGAAGGAAAGAGTTGGAGAAAGAATGCCTACCCCCTTCTGGGTCCGGAAATGAATAAATATTTTATTCACTAAGAAATTAGGGGATAAAATGCTCATGTAGAATACCCCCATGCACACAGAGAAAATCAAAGGTCAAAAAATATTTTAACATATAAACTGATCAAAGATGTTCTCAGACAACACAATGAGCTCTATGGTTGACTGCTCCAACCAGAAGTGAGAGGTATTACACCATTCTGCCCACCCAAGCAGCCTTGGAACAGCCAAATCTAATCTCTTAGACAAAATACAGGATGATAGGATTACATAATTAATTTTCCTGTTAGGCATAATTGTTACTGACTTCATGTCATTACAATGTCAGCTCATCTAGTAAGCGATTGCTATCACATTCTAATTGCAAAAACACATAAACAATTTGTAACCATTCATTATTAAATAATGAGCAAGGGTACAGTGGCTAAATGAAAATCTAGAAATATGAAAATTAAAGGCAAAATAGACAAGAGGTGCTTAAGAAATTAATCAATTAATCCTGGTGAAATTTCTTGGTTGGATGACTCGGTATATAACTCTCAGGTTACCTACTAAACATTTTTAAAGAGCCATGTTGTTTAACTTGATTAACTGTCAGAGTGACCCAAACCACTTTGTGTCACCCAAAGCCAACAGCAACACAAGTATTTTAAGATACAGCTTTAAGCTGGGATTGTGGTGCATGCCTATGATCCCCAGTACTAGAGAAGGACCAGGAAGTCAAGCCCAGCTGAACACTGAAAATCCCAAGTACTACAAGTGAATAGTTAAGAGTCGTAAATTGGATTTGTTATATTTTTATATTTTACAATAAAAATCAATAGAAAAAGATAATTTGTACCCTTATTGTCATTTTACATAGTCTTGCTGAAGATTATACTTAATGGGTAAAAATGCTAAAAATTATACATGTAAAAGTATAAACATGAAAGCATAGTTTAGTCATATAAGGATCATTCCCTGATAGCAAAAGGCAAATCAAAGTAAAAATTAAAGCTGGTCATAGTGGCACACGCCTATAATCTCGGGATTTAGGAGGCTGAGGCAAGAAGATTGCTATTAATTCAAGGCCACCCTGGGTTACACATTGAGTAAGCAGGCTGGGTTATAGTGTGAGACCTTGCCTAAATAAATAAGTAACAGATAAGGCAGACAGGCAAACAGAAAAATGGAGTCATTACTTCGGTCCTCTGATAGAAATGCTAGGTGAAGCTGGATGTGGTGGACACCTTTAATCCCAGCACTCGGGAGGCAGAGGCAGGTGGATCTCTGTGCGATTCAGCCCAGCCTAGTCTACACAGCAAGGTCTAGGCCAGCTAGGACTATAGGGAGACCCTGTCTCAAAAAGACTGAAGGAAAGAAAGACAGAAATGCTAAGTGACAGTGATGAGGAAAGTGGGGTAGAGCAAACTGCTCACTTTACAAGCCAAGAAGCAAAAGAGAAAGGGGCTAGGGTCCCAAAATCTTCTTCAAGAGCAGAGCCCCAATAACCTAAATATTTCCCACTAGACCCTACCCCCTATAGGTTCCACCAGCTCTCAAGAATGTCTAGGTTCGGGCAGTCCATTCAATGTCTCAACTACAGCAGGCTGTAAATAAGTGGAAACTTATGGGTGTATACTGTGAAGAAATTGGAGTCAGCACCTTCAAATACCATTATACTGAATTTACACTGTCTCCTGAACACTTGGCATTAAAGAGTTAAATAAATGATAGCTTGAATTAATGATAATGATTCACACACCTGGCGAATTACAAGTTCATCCTTCAAGAAAGCACAGATTTGACTCAAAAGATAGAGGGGAAGAATAACATAGCTCCAAACCAATGTTCAAAGAGTTTCTTCACCAACCCTAATTAGTGAAAAAACTGACAACATTCAAGTGCCAAAAGAGGTTCAAAGAAATAACTGGCGAGACACACCCATGAGCACTTTGAATTCCTTACTGCATGCACACAGGAGCCTCCACTCTCAAATTAAAAGCAATACCCAACAACCAAAAAAGCAAGTTCTCTTAAACCCTTGGGGGTATTTTAATTCTCAGACCTTGTGACTGATAAGGAAGGGGAAGACAGACATACAATCTGGAAATGCTCCTTCCTGTAAACTAAGAAAATACCTAGTTTCTCGCCCTTAGAGTGGCTGATTTTAGAAAGAGGACTGTGGGGGAACATGCAGCAGAGCATGGGCAGACAGGTCCTTTCCCTGAGAAACACCCTACGAAAAGGAAAAGAGCTGGGTGATTTCACACTCCACTTTGCCTCCAAGTTTGCCAGAATGTTGTATCACACCAACCTAAGGGATATATTTCAGTGCCCCTTGTGCCTAACCAGGAGAGAGCACAGCAGCTAGGTTTTTAAAGTTTTAATACATAAGCACAGGCTTAAAACGAAAAAAAAAAAAAATTACAATGATACACACTGAGGAGTGCCAACCCCATTCCTGTTCTTGCCTACTTTGTTCCCTATCTACCCCCTGTACTAGCACATGTACCAGTTTCTTGGTTTCTCTCCTGGTGTCAGTCTATACAAACATAAGCAAATACAAACAGTCTAGTTTCCCTTCTTCAGCTTTACAAAGAAGTGCACCTTAGTAGCCTGGAGATCTACCACAGGGTCCTTAGGCTTTCTGGTGATGTAGCATATTCCATGTCATACAAGTATCTTCATGTGGTAACCAGCCACTCCTGAAGGACAAGTGGGTTGTTTCCAACCTGTTGCTAGCACAAACACTGCTGCAGCCCACACCTGAGTCGGCATATATAAAATCAGTTCCCAGAAGAGGGACCTCTGTGTCGAAGGTTACGTGCATTTATAACTGATCGACTGTGCCAATTTGCCTTCCATGACAGTTGTATCATATTATACTCTCCATACTTCTTGCTTTCTTGAAGTTCTGACAATACTGTTTACAAACCTATAGATTTCAGAGCAGCTTTAAGAATCAAAATAGGAAAGAGTTTTTCTAGGGACCAATTTGAATGGCCACCAGAAATTTCTCAGGACTGCCACAATACCAAAGAAGCAGACTGCTCCCGACCAAGGCCCCACTCAGACCAACTCCAATGTCCTCTCTCATCTCAAGGGAGACAAGACAAAAAAAAACAAACAACAACAAAAAAAACTGGCAGAAGAAATCCACAAAAAACGACTCTGACATGTGGGAGCCCCTGCCATGGTCTCTGTACTTCCCTGCCTCCTCATCTGGTAGCCAGTAATGACAGGGGAACCACATGGGGCCACTAAGGGGAATCACATGGTATTGTGCTGGCAACTGCTCAGCTCCAATAAAGACTAACTAGTGCCTTTTACAATAAATGCAGGGTCATCATTTTGGAATACCAAGTGTAACCAAGTAAAAATTAACTTGTAATTTAGTAGAAAGCTCAATCAAGCAAATCAATACACAGATATTGCTGCTTTAGTTAAAGAGCATTTAGTTCCATTTTCCCATACCAGTTAACATTACTAGAAAAAGAACTAATTATTAAAATAAATATAGCCTCCCCCGAAAGCATTAAATTCATGTTAAATTTCATTGAGCTAAACAAATCATTAGTTACTCTCAGGCTTCCAGGTCAGAGAACAGGGCTACAGTTCAACACCAGCAGTCAGCAGAGGCATCAAGTCAGAAAGCATCTGGGGATCCAAGTTCTAATGCCTGGGGTTCCTGCCCAGCAGATTTCCTTAGCCTCTCCAGAGTTTTGTGTCTGTCAACAAAATGAAGAGCATGGTGGCTCCTTCTCATAGAAATGAGAAAATATGCATCGAATTCATAGAAACCACCCACCATGCGCCATTTTCTTAGAAGCAGGTTGCATTACTCTGTTTTAAGGTACTGTCTTAAATTTCTCGTCTCCAAAGCTAATTGCTGCCTCTATACTTTGGTGCATCCTGAAGTCTCTGAATCTTCCCTGGACTTTCAGCCATGCTCCAGTCTCTATTCAAAAAGAACTATTGCCAGGCTCAGTCAGACTAATCAGAAGGGGCTTTCCTCGCTTTCCTCAGTGTCTACCATTTCTCAACTCCTCATCTTCTTCCATTCCACTGCTCCTTCTGTCCCCATCTCTCCACTCATTAGCTCTCAGGTGTGGTTCTCAGAGTCTCCCTTGTGGAGGCTTCCATTTCTCCTTGTCTGGCTGTTGGCAATCTGACTACTTCCTCTCAACACTCCCCCTCTGCTGCTTTCCCTTCACTTGTGGCTCCTTTGTAGCACACATTCTTCTCCCTAGCTCTTAAATGGTGACCCTCCTTCTAGATCCATCAAGGCAAGGTCTTCTCACCTGTGTTTCCATCTTCACGTACCATCAAACAGACCACTTCCTAAATTAAGTCATCTGTCTAGAATGCCCTCTGGGCCAAAAGCTTATTTGACTCAGAAATGCCTCAAAAATTAAATTCATGTTGGATATCCTCACTACCTGATCTCTGTCCAGTATTCATTCCTAGCTCAGTGTTGGACAGTGACAAAGGCAACACACATGCTGGAATCCTGGACACTATTCCTGGCACCCTGCTCCTGTAGCAGCAGAGACCTATTAACTTCCCTCTATAATCATCTTTTGTTTCTCTCCACCACTAGTTCACTTCACCTTCTGCTTCTCCTCCTCCAAGAGCTTCCTAATTAGCCTCCTCTCCATTGTTCATGTGTGGCTGGCATAAATTTTTTTGTGCAAATATCATGTCCCCCTACCCCATGCACCACATCTGCTAAAGTCTATACCAATTTCCCATGGTTCCCATGGAAAGACACAACCCTCAACATGGCTTCTGTGGCCCTGTGTGGTCAGAGCCCCTCCTTCCCATTACACATTTCCTTTCGCTCTGGATTACACAGCACCAAGTCTCTAACAATGTTCTGTTATTTGTGGCCAGTTTGATTAACGTGTCTTCCAGCATTATTAGTCCATGAGGGCACACACCAACTCCCAGTACCCAGTGACTGTTTAGTATATTTATATAATGAACGAACAATGAAAGGACATGAATGAATCACCAACCTAGCCCTACTCCAAAGGGAGCAGACTGTCCAAAGGACAAGATAATTCCAGTGACCTCAAGGGTACAATGTAATAACTTGATGATTTACGTAGGTCATGGAAATAGTTTCTTATGTTTGTATTTCTAAATCTCATCAAGAACAAATGATTTTTTTAAAGTAATGCATTTCTACCTTTTCCTAAGTTTATGCCCATTTAGTTTGTGCTATATTTTCAAAAGTTAGAACACAGAAGTGCTAGTCATTGGCAGAAGAGGATTTTAAAAAATCTAAAAATAACCTATTTATCATGAAATCATGATTGACATAACACGTTTCCTTCGGGGATTTGTTAACAGTACAACTATGTATAGGTAAGCCAATTTTTGTAATTAGAACGTAATATGACTTAGAAGCAATGCAAAATTATTGGAATGACTTGTTTTTCAAGTAATAAAACATGTAAATCACAAATTTCAGCATATTAAGAATTAAGGCCACAATTATTTTAGTATCTTTAAAAAGTCATAAACACTTCAGCAGCCTAAAAGTTCCTCAGTCCATGTAAAGATTCTGTAGGAGCAGGCCCCAGAGCCTGAGCGTACTGGCCCCCTCAAGGATCTCAACTTCAGTCAAACCAAGATCTCAAGTCCTGCTGGCTTTCACGATGACAAAGGGTATCATGATTTCTGTTGGGTTCACTGTCACATTTTATTAAATTCCTCAGATATCAATTTGTTTTAGCACTGCTGGTTTTGTGTTGAATCCTACAAGACTGGGCCAAATCTGAGCAGATACTTAAACTGGATATATACATGCCAGGCCTGAGTACAGGCCTCAGGAAGAAGAGCAATCTTTAAAGGGTTTTTTTCCATACCCAGTTGAAGGCACAGCAAACCATTTCAGAACCGAGCAAAAGAAAATGCAAATAGTCTTGGCTTACTGGGACAGACCAAGTCTTTAAGAAAATCCATATATAGGAAAAAAGTAACAATGACATGCCTTTAAACCGTCAAACAAAATTCTAGACTAAGACTTGATTTTATATTTTAGTTTTTGCAGTGTTGAAAACTGGAACCCAGACCTCCTACATGCTAAGCATACCCTCTAACACTGAGGTACACACCCATTCCCTGATTTTATTTCTTATTACATTTGTTGGGGGTGGGTAGAGGGGGTAGAGAGGTAGAGAACTACTTGTAGGAGTCAGTTCTCCCACCATGTGAGTCCCAGGGACCAAACTCAGGTCATCAGGCTTGGCTGCAAGCACCTTTATCCACTGAGCCATCTCTCTGGCCCCTAACTTTATTTCTTAAGGACAATGCTTTATGTTTCTCCTGAGAAAGCCCACAACGTTCTTCTATCCTCTACAGATGAAGAAACACAGGGTCAGGAGGCCATGCTGGTCTAGCACTGGGCAGCAGGTACACATTTGCTCTCTCCCACACAAAAAGTCTCTGCAGCTTACTCCCAGGGAAGGGATTTTTCGCTCAGACTGCTGTTTTCCAACAGGGCCCTCTGGGTACCTGGGAAAAGGCCATGCAGAGCCTCTCACTGCTTGCTGAAGAACACAGGTGCAAACTAGGCAGCAAGACTGAAGGGCACAGTGATCCACAGGGAAGGCATTTTACCCAACCACGGAAGAAAGTTCCTTCCAGATGCAGCAATTAACAGTTTCTGGAACTGATGAAAACTGAAGAGGCAAGGGGTTTTTTTCACTGTACACAGATCTGTTACCCAAAATGCTCAGGGAAAGTAGAGTAAAAATATATCCGAAGACTTACAGTAGAAACAGCTTAATAGAAAGGAAAATAGGCATGAGTTTCTGCTAATAAGTTACCTAAGACTTATTCTAAAATATGAAGCTTAGAAATGACATTTCACTGCAATCTAAAAGGATAATTTTAATTTTTTAACTCACACATAAAAATTGTTTGTGCTTATGGGGTACCCATGTGCTTTTTATTTTGTTTTTGTCCTTGTATTTAGACAGGATCATACTCTGTAGCCCAGGCTGGTCTTGAATGTATGAACTTCTCTCCAACTCCTCTCCACAGACGTGCTGCCACACCCAGTTGCATGTAGTTGCTTTTTAAAAGACAGTGCCACTATGTAGTCCTGGTTGGCCCAAAACTCACTTAGATCAGGCTGCCCTTGAAGTCAGAGATCTGCCTGCCACTGCCCGAGTGCTGGGATTAAAGGAGAATACCCTGCCCACAGGATATTCTAATATACTTACACACTATGGCATGTTCTAACTATGAGAAATTAATTTCTTCAATGCTGATCATCTCCTTATGGTAAAAATATTCACAATCCTTTTCTTGAAGCTTTAAAAAGACAAACAACACATGATCATTATTTGTAATCACCCTACTGTGCAATAGAACAACAGAACTTTTAACTGCAATTTAGCACCCATTAATCAAATTTAAAGTTAAAAATTTAAAGTGTGAAATTCTTTTAAAAAATCAAAACTGTTAAGCATTACTAAATACCAGTCTTTGGTATTTCTATTCATGAGAGGTTTTTTTTTTTTAGATCATAAATACATTCAACTAAGATTTGTCAGCCAGCAGGACCTTCTAGAATACAGCATTTCCAGCAAAGTGGGGTTTCCCTGCATAATTAAATTTCACTCAATCTCTTTAAAGAGCCAATCCAAATTCCTAACAGGGTGGGGGAGGAGGCATGTGGAGAATGCCAAGGAATGGAAAGAAGTGCTTCCTAAATCAGCCACTCTGTTTAAACAGGATGAATTCTAGAATGCTCTTATGTGTGCAGCCCTAACCTAAGCCTTCAGTGCAAACATTTTACTATTCACCGTTCTCCTGTTTTCAAAATATGGCTAACCAAATCTTTACCCTGCAGATACAGCAAGCCACATATTAACTGTATATAAAACACTTCCCTTTGTTCAATTTTTTCCCCTCAAAAATTGAAATCCTACTGCTCTCAGACACATCGATTCTATGTCACACATAACTAACCACAAAACCCTTTCAGCTTTTACTGTGATTTGGCAGCAAGGCTACTACAAGTTCTGAACCTTGGGCTGAGATTGGTATGCCCCGTTTTGTCTCTGTTTGGGGTTTTTTTGTTTATTGGTTTTTCCTCTTGAAAGATTCACATCCTTGACCTGTTAAATGCTTCCCTGGCTTGCATTTCCCCTTGTTCCCATTCATCATCTTATTAACCATGGCCAAAGCATTCTCCAAGGGAAAGATTGCAGAGAGACTGTAATAAGCCCAGGGGTGCAAGGGTGAATTGATCCCATGCACAGGTGTGTAAATTAAAGCAAACCCACAAGACAAAACAAAGGCAGGAATGGGAAAGTATTTTACAAAATCAAGGTTACTAACCCCAAAGTTTTGACCTTAATGCTTTTATTTTCTGAAGTAACAGAATCAGAATGTTTTCAGTAGAAAAATGATCCTATGTAGGCTGTAGGCTTGAGTGGTCTTCCACATTCAGGGTTCTTCCAATAACTCTGAAACTCTCCAAGTACAGAGCAGAAAGGCAGAGTCTGGGTGCAGTCACAGGACTCTGCATGGGCAGATTACATTTCTTGTCCTAGGGTTACTATAAAGTACCATTTTTCACAGATTATCTTCTATTTCATAAAAACATCTTGTGTATAAATTCAAAAGACAAGTGTAAGAGAGTTGTACCTCAATTATGCGCACACACACACACACACACACACACACACACAGCCAAAGTATCACTTTGAAGGAACTGATGAAAGAAGAATACCCATGCCTAAGAGTGAAGGCTATATTGCACAGACAAACAATTGATTTCCTGCCTTCACCAGGGCACCCAGGGACAGTGACAGGTAGGCTATCATATCACAAAACAGAAGGGTCAGGATCAGCTGTGCCCATTTTCCTGGCTGTTCTGCATAGTTGTGAGTCAAGCATTAACAGAGGTCATAGGCATGAAGAGTGCACCCCACACCACCAAACAGCAGCGCCACAATGTAAACACAGCAAGTCTTGTTGTTCCCACACTCAGAATTACAACCAGTTTTTTTTTTAAGTAACATAAACCAGAATTTGTTAAGTGGGAAGATGTACTTTAGACCTCTGGGTTTGTTCCTTACTTCCCTTTGTTTCCTTCTATCTCTGTATATAAGAGTAAATCTAGAGTTGGAAGAGTGCAAGGGCTTAAGTACAGTCATTTTAAAGGGCTGAGGAACCGTGAGTGAAGACTTTGAAGTCTGTTGTCCTCAGTGCAAACTGGGTTACTGGAAGGCTGTTGAGAAGATTGTGGAGATGCTGGGGAAATGACTAGAAATTGTGAGATGAAATTCAGGAGAATGCTGAATGTTAGGTACAAAGCACAAAGCTGAATTTCCAGTATTTTGGTCTTTTATAACCTTAACGGATAAATCCAGTTGTTTACGAAACTGCGGTTTATCCACAAAAATCTTGAAAGGTGTGGGGGACAACAATGTCTAATAACCAGTGACAAACACACCTCAGGACTAAAATTCTGTAGGCCAAAGCTTTCTAGATAACTCATTCCTAAATAAAGCTTATGTGTTATTGACCAGGCCCAATCCTTGTGATACCTGAAAGCAAAGGTGGGCGCTCACCCACCATCCAGCAAGCGCAAATTACAGAAGGGCATACATCTGAACACAATACCAGATCCACTGGTCACTCTGAGTCTTAGTCAGATCTTTATCAGCTGAGTTCTCTTCTGGCCTCAGGGGGACCAAATTGTGGGACAAACTGTGTTATCCTGGTAAAGAATCACCTACTGTGTCCACAATTTCTTCCATCACAGGTCTCCCGGAGCATATTTAGATATGAACTGGCCAACCATCACAGGATTTTGTTCCACACACATCGAAAAGTCTGCAGCAACAACTGCCTAGATGGCCATCCAAATAGGAGTGACAGGCCTTCATGAACAAGGCTCCAGAAACTCCAAACAGGACAGGGAAACTGCTACTCCTATGACACATGTCAAAGGCATGAGTTGGTCTTTGCCAGTTATCATAGGTTAGCGGCACAAGCCTGAAGGGCTGACTTGAGACTTCGGGCATGAGAGAAAAGGTTGTGGAAGGTCACAGAACCTTCTAAACCCTCCCCATCTATACTTACTTAAAGTCTGCTTCCTCTCTCTACCCACTCCAGCTCTCCTGGATCTCCACAGGCTTGGGCTATTTAAAAACATGAGGGGCTGGAGAGATGGCTCAGTGGTTAAGCACACTGGCTATTCTTGCAGAGGACCCGGGTTTGGCTCCCAGCACCCACATAGAGGATAACAACCATCCTTAACTCCAGTTCCAATGAATCCGCCACCCTCTTCTGTCCTCCTCAGACACTGCACTCAAGGCTGCACTTACATACCTGCAGGCAAAACACTTAAACACACAAAAAAATTAAAATAAACTAAAACTTTTTAAAAAACACAATGAAAAAAGTTTTTCTAAAACCTACTTTTCTTCATTCTAAAATCAGGGGATGGACAGAAAAATAAGGAAAAGAAACAAGCTAACCTTTTTATTATTTTTCTCAACTAAATACTGAGTCTTGAAAAATTCTGAGTCTTCCCCAGTTTTTAATTTGATGTTCCCGTTCAATATTGTTTTAACAACGGCAATGACACTAGGCTTTTCCAGGCAAAGGACAGCACAGGATTTATTTATTGGATTTCAAACACAGGGTGCTGTGACTCAGCCCACCATTCTGGATGGATCCCACACAGTAGTATCCCAGCTCCTATCAACTTACTCCACTACACTCAGGCAAGAAACAAGCTGTCCTGGGCAGAACACATGGGAAGGGTCCAATTCCTCTGTCAGTTCCTAATCTCTACATTGAAAGACACCGAGGAACCAACTGGTTACCAAAATGTCACTGTCGAGCACTTCAGTACTCTGCCCCATAGAGAATGCCATACTGTGGTTCCCAAGACGGGGATGGCACGGAGGACTGCCGGCTGTTCATTCCCATTCTCATTGTTTACCACTGAGTAAGTCACATGCAAGCAGGAAATAATTAAACATCAGGGATCATTGAAGCACCACATGCAAGAACACGAGAAGAGGGCCATTTAAGTCCCTGTAGTCAAGGTGCTCCTCCCAGAACACTCCTCTATCCAAAACACTGTCTTTAGGGGCTGGGTTGGTGCCAGTGAAATGACTAACTTTTAAAGCATCTTTTGCTATAAGTTGCCGATGCTTTTTAAAACAAGAAAGCTGCAAGGGTCTGAGGGTAGGGTGGATTTTTCTCTTTGAAAATAATTCTACTGATTAGGAGAACATGAAGTTTTTAGAGAATTGTAAAGTTTTTAGAAGTGCTTTTATTTTATTTAAGGGAGCTGAGGAAAAACTTTCACACAAAGTTACCATAAGGTCTGTAAGCAGACTGCATCCAATACTGGCCACTTACCATCCCTGTAAAACTTAAAGAGAAGAACGAATTGCCCATATCTCAACCATAACTGTTTATCCAGTGAGTTATAAAAGAAGAGACTGAGCTTTTATTACCCAAGCTTTTAGGACAGTTCAAGTTCAATACAACAGAGTTTCATTCATGCTGTTAAATTGATAATATTAACCTTCCTTGCTGAGATGCATTAAAAATTCTGGCTTTTCAGAGCAAATGTAATTAGTTCACATTAGTAACTTCACCAGCAGCAGCGACAGAAGCAAAGTGAACTAACAGGATACGGATTAATGTAATCAAAATATCATCTCCCATCTCCTCTACTCTTTAGGCAGCTGGCTGCACTTCCTCTCTTGGTTGAATTTTTTTCTTTTAATAAAAACAATAGATCAATGAAGTGGATGCGTAACTACTTGTAATGTCCCCTCAGGGGAGTACTGTACAGGAAACCATTTTGGTTAGTGATCACAAAAGTTTTTAATTTGATGTGCCTGCTCAATACCATTTTGACAACAGAGCAACAGTACAGAGCTTCTTCTGGGGAGAAAAGGGGGAAAGTAGAAGAGGAGAGCTTACAGTGGGGAGAAAAGGGGGAAGCCAGAAGCTGCACACAGGTCCCAAGACTGGTTATTTCTAGAACCCACCATCAGTCTCTCATTCCCTATGCACAGTGTCACTAAGTGAAATAAACCAGTCCTGTAGATACCATTTACTTCCAACAAGACTCACATTCCAAGCTATATTTCCTTACACCCTGAGCAGCTTAATTCAGTGGCTCTTGAATTTTTCCTGAAAAGAACCAATTTGTCCTCTTTCTCCCTGAGACAGGGGACCCCACGGCCTGGACTGGCCAATCTCTGAAACATACAGGTAGGGGGAACGGCTAGAGACCTCTGGAAACCTGACGGTGCCGTCGGAACACAGCCTCTTGCTCTTGGCACTACACCCTACATTAAGGGAGGTGCATGGTAGAAGCTGTCAGCAACTTTCTTGTTCCCACATGGATCTTAAGAAGGAAGCCAGCATGCAGACAGGCAGGCAGGGCCATGGATAGTTCCCACAGTCCACCTGAAGCCTGCACCTGAACTTTGCCACTAAGTCAGACCAAATGTTCTTTTTGCATAAACCAGCTGAACTGAATTTTCTTCCTTTTTAACAGGCCTATAAACCCCTACCTGGACTTGGAAAGTGAGGCAGTGGATGGAACTAGGGGCAGTCACTTCTCATGCTGCAGGCAGCCAGGCATAGAAGCATTTCAGGTGAACAGCACTCCCATGCTTCCCAGACTCTGGAACCCAAACTGAACACCCGCTACAACTAGTCAGTACTGCCATTAGGACATCTTCAGGGCCCACCTCACCAGAAAGCAGCAGGAAGAGACAGTGGTCCACATGCACCTTTTTTAATGTAGGAAACTGAAGTACAGTGATGTAGGCCTTTAGGGCCAGTGTTCACAGACAGGTTGTAGGAAACTGTTACCCCATACACTCATCTTGAAGGGAATTACATAATTAAAAACAACATAGAAACTTAAACAAAAACTGCACCAAGAAGAAAATGACTTCCTGGCTCTCCTGAAGTCATCATGACCCAGAAGGCTCCACTGCAATTTATTTCCACCTAAGCAACAAGGTTCCCTAGGTTCACAAAGGGCCCGCTAGATTTTCAATACAAAGGGCAGTTAATGTTCAGAATGGTAGTCACCAATTAATCCACACCAGGTACTTTATTTATCAAGTTCCCTCCTCTGTTTTAGTTTTAAATTGCTTTGTTAGCATTTGGCCAAGCCTGAAGTGACATGCATTTGGGGTCAGTGACTTTACTGTGAAATTAATGTCACCTTTATGATGCTTCATAGATGAAAACTCTTGGAAGCCTTTCTGAGAAGTCCTGGGTGCAATCAAAGGAATCAACATGCTACCTTCCCCCATGTGTTTCCATTTGAAAAGAGGTAGGCACGAAAGAGGTAGGCACGATGAGAAATTCTCAGACTTGATTGAGACTGACCTACACTGAAACTTAAAAGCATGCATTTCTAGCTGACAATTTAAATTTTATGGTAGAATAAAAATGAGGCATATCCTACAACTTTAATACAACTAAGCAAAATGACTAATACCTCATATGCTCAGTCACAAAACCGGCATGATCTTCCCATCACGTGACACCATCAATGAGAACACAAAATCCTAAGCAATTATAACAAAAACTTCAGACGCTAAAATAGTTTATGTAAATTTGATACACTATTCTTTTAAATCTAAGAATCATAAATTGCAACAGATATGGCCAGTGCCTGAGGATCCCACCAGGCAGTTACCTACTGCTTTGAACACTTCTGTTGTCACTGCAGTGTTTGTAGAGGGCTTTCCCGATATGTAATATCAACCCGTGTTATGGTCCTGCCTGTTAGCAGATCAAATGGACTACATTATCTAGACATAAGACTTGAGAAAAAGGAAGAAGAAGAAAAGATTAGGAGTAAACAGGACAAATCCCTAGGCTTTACCTCTCAAAGACACCTTTTGGCAGATTGTCTGAGATCCCTATCATAGTGATTTCAGAAAGAGAAGTAGCCTGCTAGCAGTCTGGAGCTCCCTTACATCTTGCTAAGACCTTACCCCATACCTGCCATCTTACTGGGTAGTTCATGCAGATTGCTTCTCCTGAGAGAGAAACCTTAAGGGTTTTGGAGAATCCATTCCTCAAATGCTGCAGGAAGACTGGCTAGAGCACAGCAGGCTCTTTAAAGAGAGGGTTCCCTACCTGAGAGCACGCACCTCCTCTGGACCACACTGGACTTAGGAAACACCTTTCTCTCTGAGATTCTTTCCTCTCTTTCAAGCCCGGTAGGAAGAACCCAGGCCCTTCTACACAACCTTCCTTCCCTGCAGACCCAGGTGCTTTTGGATGCAGCATGGCAGTCTCTGTCCATGAGATCCCTGAAGCATTCTTCATGGAATAAGCCAGGTGCTCAACTATACACACATACCTTTCTATGCATCTATTTCTACTTATGTAATTAAAAAAAAGGAAAGTCTATCCTAAAAAAATGAGGTTAAGAAGACTCTTCTTTCAATTCCCCCAAACCTACTACAGTCTCTCAAAGTATTAAAGGCTTGGTCCCTAGTGTTGCTCTGTGTGTGTAGGGGTGCATGGTCCTGTAGAGGTCAGAGGTTGACATTGGGTATCTTCCTCTGTGGCTCTCTCCACCTTACTTTTTGAGATAAGGTCTCACACGGAACCTAGAGCTCACCCACTAGCTAAAAAGTCTGGCCAGAGAGATCCGCCTGTCTCCTCCTAGTGCTGAGGTTACCACCACACCTGGCTTTTTTATATGGGTGCTGGGGATCCCAATTCAGGTCCCCATGTTTGCATAGTAAGCACTTTGCTCACTGAGCCATCTCCCCAGCCCCTACTGGACCTACCGGAACTTTTTAAAGGAATGTCCTAACAGGAAGTCTTCCTGGTGATAGGCTCTTAAAAGGATGGTAGAACCCTAGCCGCTTCTCCTTCGTCTTTTTCTTCTTCTCATACCTCCTTACCATACAGTGATAGCTTTGCTTCCCCAAGTGCTACCACTATAAGCTGCTCTGCCATAGGTCTAAAGCATCATAAACTGAAACCTCTAAAACTGTCAGCGGAAACAAAACTTTGCTCTTTATAAGGTGATTATTTCAAGTATTTGTTACGGTAACAGAAAGCTGACTAACACAGTTCCTTCCAGAGGTATCACTGAGATGACTCCAAATCAGGTGTCTAGGGTCTCCCTCTTTCCTTTCCCAGATCTGTTTCCAAGACTAGCTCTGCCTGTGCACAAGAAACTCAAATAATGTACTGGCAACACAAAAATGCCTAGGTTTTATCTCCTCTCTTGCCTAATTTTTATCTCTGCTTTCTTCTCTGATCCCAGTTAATGACCCTGGTGGTCAATCAGTTTCTTCATATTGGTCCTCAGTCACCTATCCACTAGCTCTTTGCTTTGTCTTCACCCTGGTACCCTGCCTACCACCTTGGATCCTCTCCGAGTCCATCTCCCATCTATCTGACATCCTTTTCTACACTTATTCTCCAAGTCAATGGTACCCATTCAGCTACCTTCCAGCTCTGTTGACTCCTTTCCTTGCCTGGGTGACTGTGACAGAACCTTTGTGGAACAGATATGTTGTGACATTCCCCTGCTTCATAACCACCCCCTATAAAGTGAGGTACAACCTCTGTGAGCAGGCCGATGGAGCCCACCACACCCTGGTTTCTGCTGGCAATCTCACTCATCCTTATAGGCCAACTGCCCACAATGTCTTAGCCTTCTCCTTTGGCTTTGTCTACTCATATCCACCGTGACTTATCTGGCAAACTCCTCTGTATCCTTTGAGATCTGCTCCTAAGAGAGTCTTTCCCTGTACTCTCCATGCCAACGTGTCCCTTCTAGCAGCTTTTTGTGACACTTTTTGCTGGCTGTCTTAGTAAACAGGCACCACAGGGCAGTGTCATTTGTTTATCTATCAGTCTTTCCACCAAGTCAAGATCCTCCAAGAAAGCTGCCTTTCTAGTCCACTCCTCTTCGGACCCCCAGAAACAAGCATACTGCTTGGCCCCTATAAGCCCATAAATTTTAAATTACAACATCACAGACCTTCAGATAGGGTGTTACAAATGAGGTCTGTGCTTTTAACCATGCCTGTCAACCAGGCTACATTTGCTGAATACACACGTAGCATGTAAAGCATGTAGAGCTCAGAGGAAAGGACTGAGAGAAACGTGCTTGGTCTAATGCTACACCTTGGATAAGTAAAGCTGAGTTTTCCCCTAAGGAAGTAAGCCCAGTCAACAAGTAGCACCACATCCACACTGTGAGCAAATACACTGTCAACTGTCACTGCCAACCACACTTCCCAGTGGTTTACTTCAAGCTCTGGACCAACTGGGCCATCTCTATTTACAAGTCTCCAACCTAGATGCCTCTAACTAGAAAAAGAGCTAATACCGACACTTTTAATTATTACTCTGGGATTCAGAAGCAAGAGAAACAGTGCTAGGGTAAAAGGAAACACTGTCCTCTAACATGTCCACTGCTACTTTCAGGTAAAGGAGACACAAATAGCCAACAACCCAGTCCTCCACAGAAGATACACCCAACTGCAGAAGATACTACATCCAGCCACAGAGCTGAAGAACTCTAGATACTGTCTTAATGAACCCATCAGGACATTATCAATGATGATTAATCTGTCAACACCAACCTTTGAAAAATTTACTGGAAGAAGGGAAAACAGAACAAAATAACTGAAATCAAACCAGGGAAAAACTGAATCATGTTTTAAATGCCATTCATTCTTAGGGGGTTAATTATTACATGGATGGATAATTTACACAGCAAAACAACTCCCTTGTAATAAGTATGCAGAACTCAACCGAAATGTTCCTTTGGTTGTTATAAGCTATAATGTTGAAAAAGGGATTCACACAATTCATGACATCTATTTTTACAGCACAGGGCCCAGAGATGGCCATAGCACTTTTAATGACCAGAGAGTCCAGAAGAATTATCACTATGGTAACACTTCAAAATGACTATCAGAGTTACCAAGCACCAATCCACAACAGTTTGAATCTAGTAAGGCCTTTTAGAACAGACCAAGTTATTTTCAAAATATGTGATGATTCCTACCAGAGCCCTGCTAGAACTTAGCCAGTGGAGTTACTCACAAGTGTGAGTTAACAGAAGCCATGATACACAATGTACTCTCAAATACCAGGTTACTACCCAGAATCAAGCTCTTTTAATAAAAAACACAAACAACTTACTTGTGATGTCACTGTGATATCTTTTTTTTAAAATGTATTTAAAGGAAAAGTATGAAGAAAAACAGGAAGGTCAAATGTTAATTGTTTTTGCTTCTTCAACAACTGAGTTTTAATAATTTTACAAAGTAGAAACATATAAATTAACCAAAATATAGCACATCTCAAATATTTTTAAATGTTTGTGATGAACAATGAAATACATACTAGGGAATATATACTCAAATTCTTAAATTCCTTCCAATCCTCAGGAGGTAGCCCAGAAGAAACAATTAATTCCCTAGGAGCCTCATTTTCATAAGAAAACAAGAGGTTGGCCTCAAAGGTCAACACTCAGCTGTATGGGTACTAAGTAGACTCAACATCAGAGCTGGAGATGGCTTTAGTAACATGCTTTTCAAAGAGTTCTGCTGTTATTGGCAGTGCTCAAAAATCACCAAAGCATCTCTTATCAGCATTAAAACAGAACAAGAATATATTGGGGCATTACCTGGGTAATAAAGATAAGTGTTGTGTCAAGGAAGAAGTGTTTTGGAAACACTCATTTTAGTTTTATAGTTGTTTTTCTGGAATCATGATGTAAATCTAAGTATTACTTTGGGTCTTGGCAAAAAAAAAAAAGGAGGAAAGGAAGGAAGGAAAGGAAGGAAGGAAAGGAAGGGTGGGAGAGGGAGACAGACAGAGAGGGAGGGAGGGAGGGAGGGAGGGAGAGAGAGAGAGAGAGAGAGAGAAAGAAAATATCAATATACTATGACATCTTACTTCCAAGAAAAGTGAGCTAGTATGCCCACATATTAAACAACGATACATGCAGACATTAGAATTTAGTCCTAGTGTTGAAATGTTCTTTCCATTTGTAAATAAAATACTCAACACAAGTATCCAGAAGAATAAATCCACAAATACCACATTTTAGAAATTAACGGAACCACCAACACAAATTATTTTAACTGCTCCTTTAGACCAGATGCCCCGGTGAATGGGCCCTTGTGATCCCATAAATTTTTAATTACAATATCATGGACCTGCAGACAGGGTGTTACAAGTGAGAACAGTGCTTTCCAAGGGTTATGCAGGGAAAGCTTCATCCATGCCTGCCAAGAGCTCGCAGCATTTTCAAGGTTATATACCAAGGAAAGATACACATGCTGTCCCAAGAGCATGCTAGGCCAGGGCCCCTGCCAGAACCTACTGTTTGGGTTCCTCTACAGAAAGAAGATGAATTCCACCCCAGGCTTTATGCCTGAGAAAGTCCAGTTCTCACCAGGAAGGTCAAGGAGACCCCCCAGCTACTGTCTCCAGGGCGCTGGGAGATCCCTAAGATCTCACACTGCCTGTTGAAGGACAGTTAGAAGTAGAAAAGACCTCCTTTTAAAAAAGGTTTTAGTTAAGGTTTGGGGTGAGGGTGTGGGCGGTTTGTTCTTAATGCAAAAAAAGTATGATGAAGAAAACAAAATGGATCATAATCCTGTTTTCTAGATAACACCTGTTGACCTCGAAGAAATAAAAGCAATAAAAACACATGGGTTACAAAACACAAATGGTGCCAAGAAAATACAAGATGGGTGAAGGTCACCTGGCATTTTCAGTTCCTTTCAACAGAAGACAAACACTATTTTCTGAGATTCCTTCTGGAAAACTTTAATGACTATAGCGGCATAGACCTGAACAATCAGAGTATATGAAATGTTCTGCCTCTTTTTCATCTAATTTATAGATGCATATGAAGATCTCATTTTTTTAAAGATCAGCCTCACAATCTAACTTAACAAAAAAACAGCTACAGAGTAAGATTTCTATTCTTTTGAAATGTGTAAATCAGAAAGAAACTCAAAATGTAGTAACTTGGAGGCTACTTTGCAATTCCTTTTAAACAGTTACTATGGGAATTTTAAAAAGTACAATAATGTCACAGCTAGTAGTTCACTCAAGAACTGGCCTGTGTTCGCCCAGTGCTAAACCCTGTCTTGACTCCTCACAACACCCTTCAAAGAAAGGGAGGTGTGTCTGGAGTTGGACACCTGACAAATGTTCTAGAGGTAAACTCTGTTGACATATTAAGTCAGATCTGAATCCTTCCATGAGGATCCTTCTGCTGCCTGACCCATTGAAGAGGAAGTCATCTAAAAAGCTGTAGAGTTAAAAGGATGGTCACCAAAATGCCCAGCTGCTGGCTTGGGGAAGAGGGCACAGGGGCTCAAGATGAGGCAGAGCCCAGGGCCTGACTCTGCAGGTGGCCCAGAGCAGCAGCACAGGTGTCTAGGTGTCTCCTCTGGGTCGAAATGACCAACCATATCCTTACCACCAAGAATCCTGGTGGGATTCAGTCCCTGGAAATCTGCTGCTGGTTGCTGCTCCTTCACCAAGTGCCATGAGAGCAGGGCACAATCTGGGAACAGCATACTACCAAGTCTGGCTGGCCACTGGAAGCAGCAGCCTAGGCAGTGACCCCTCAGCCCTGCTCTAAGGTCGCCCACAGGTGGGTCCGCAGTGCAACAAGAGCTCGGGATGACCTGATACTCCCATCTCACCCTTCCAGCCAGTCTCCTATAGACAAAAATCTAAGGAACAGACAACCACAATGGGCAGGATTTCTCCTCAGATACCAAATCTCACTAAAATGCCTATCTTGAGTTACAGATCTGGAAAGGTGCAAAGTAAAACTACATTTTGGGGGGGTAGCTTTAAAAAGTCGTCTTCAGTGAATAAAGTGGCTACCTTGTGTTCCTAGAGCCTGCTACTTTGCTCTTTGATGGGAAAACGAGGTAAATTTGAGTTAGCCAAACTGACTCTGCCATAGTGCCTAGAGAACTTTCTCAGCCAGGCAGCCCCAGCCCAGCCCGCATTCTTTTGGGGTGACAGAGCGCCCAGCGGTTTCCCTGTTCTCCAGCCACTGCAGTGTGGTGACTAAGCCCATAGGAATCCCAGTCAGTGCTGAACCTACCGGGAGGACAGGCAGGCGCTGGACAAGCAGGCTGGGAGGAGGGCCCTGGCAGCCCAGGCCCTGGCTAGCAAGAAGACCACACTCTATCTTTCAGTCTCTGCATGGTGGTCAGGAGCAATGCCAATCTGTGCTCAGATGACACCCACTAGACTGCAGAACCCTGCAAGGCTCCACATTCAGGACTTACTTTTGCAAGGGTCAGAATGCCAAGTTGTAAGTATACCTCTAATATTCTTGACAAAGACACCCTGTATATGTTGGTGGCTCTGGGTTGGTAACCTCAAGTTCAGCTTGCACAATTAAAAGGCAAAAAAAAAAAAATTTATAATAAATAAATAAATGGCAGGTCACACTGGTTCAATTGCTTTTCAGGAGTCCAATTCATGGTAGAAACCTACCATCTAGATCTGATTTGATAAGCATTTCCTGAGGCTTAATATATTTTACTCTCTATATGATGATTATATTTTTATAAAAGAATAAAGTTTACTGTAAACCACATGCCTTTCTTCCTTTACCACAACCCGCCATTCATCAGAGTTGAAGCATCCACTGAAGATATTTTCCTAAGATTAAAGAATGGTTTGAAAACAAAGTCTCTCTAGTTAAAAATCAGCCAAATAAAGGTGCTTGATCACTGATCAGAATCAAAGTTTTGCCTCCCACATTAAAATAATTCATCAATGTAAAAAATAAATAAATAAATAAAAATCCTGCCCAGGGAGGGGAAACTTAAAGACTCAGACCAAAAAAAGCAAGGTATTAAAATTCAGAAACAAGTTGCTACATAATTAAGCAGCTTAATTTAACAATCTTAGGTCACTCTTTCAGTTTCATCCCTTTTATCTTAAAAGTCACAGATATTCTCAGCATTTGATGACATGGAAAGACAGAAAAACAAGGAGAAAAGGGAAGAAGGACAGAGAGCGAGACAGGGAGAGAGAAAGATGAGGGAAGAATCAAAGATGGAGAGAAGGGAGAAAGGGGGGTGAAGAGGTAAAAGGGAGGAGCAAGCATGGGGGACGGGGGTACAGTACTCACAGAGCTCTGAGCTCTGACCATGTTTACTCATCACCAGGGAGATGCCTCCATTTGTCCTCCCAAGATATAAAAGATGAGAGACAAGAACAAAACAGCTTCAAGAACTCATCAAACATCATCTCAGCCTTCCTCCAAACAAGGTAAGCTATCAAGTCATTTCTGATCATGGGGTGAGGGCTCCCTGGAAAGTAGTAGCTATGGTGTGTAAGAGACTAACAGGCAGTGGGATCACAGGAAGACGGGTTGGAGACCTAGCTTCCATGGTACATGCTAGGACTCTATGCCTCAATTTCCTGACCCACCAAAAAAGGAGACAGGAAGTATGCCTACAGACTGGACAGATCAGGTGAGAATAGCTCTGAGCTGCCTAGAACCTGGGTATTGCTCAAGGCCACTGTAGTCATTAAACATAGGCATTTTTAAGAGAATTATCACCACAGGGGTCCAGAGGGGAGCTGAGGTCATTCACCAATACAGACTCAGACAAGGGAGCCATTTCCACTGGATCCTCCACACCCTACTGACCAGAGGGGGCTGGACTGGGTTAAGTCAACAGGGACAGGGCCTTGGAGGTACAGTTCACTGCAGGAGTTTCAGAAACCTCAGGGACAAACTAGAGTCCTAACTTACAAAACCCTCAAAATGTAGGGGGATCTTTGGAAATTTTCTGAAAAAGCTTTAATCACAGATAGTCCCTATGTCTGTCCGTCAACACTGCTAAATTCCTGGAATTTAAAAGTAAGTTTTTCTTCCTCTTTTCTATTCAGAAAACACTGAATCATATAAAGACCTTAGAAGAAGGGATAAAGATCCCAATCTAGGAAGACTCTGCCTCTACCATCATGTCAGTCTTTTACTTCAGCCCTGTTTGCAGTGTGCTGGTGCGGCTTACCACACTGGCCCATCTCCTTCAGACCAGAGGCTTCGATGGCAGAAGGACATGGGGCAGCTGAGGCAGAGGAATTGTGGACAGTGGCTGGGAGTGTCCAGTTTCTAACTGGGCTTGACCTTTGGTGCCCTGGTGTGGCCTTGCCCACACCAGGCGCTCCTCTAGCTCACAATGACTTTTCTGGGGATTAAGGAGGGTATGTGAAGGGGATATGTGGAGTTATTTCCTAGGAAGTGCTGTGGAACACAGACAAGCTGTCAGGAGCTGCCTTTTCTTTCCTTTTTCTTTTCTCTTTTTCTTTTTTAATGGCAGCATGCCCTCGAATAACAAAATGTGTAGCTACACAGGTCTGAAGGACCCTGCTGTGAGTGGTGAGGAGGAGGAAGGCCAGTGTATACCTCCTGCTGTCTTCTCTACACAAGACGCCTTCACTTTCTACTCCAGGCCATGAACCCCAAGGGAGCATCCTGCTTAGATAAAGGAGGAACCAGAAGACCCACTTTGCCCCAGCATCCCTGGAGACACAAGAAAAGAGACACAGGGTCTCAATGACAGAGGTCTCCACTGAACCAGATGATGAAGTTCTAGGCCAGGGAAAGGCTGACAGCTCTTACCTCAGACCACATGGGTACAGACATGAGAGTACTTGCTAAGGCCACTGGAGAAGGAATTCCTGAACTAAATTCCTGAATTCAGACAAGTGGACTTCTCAGCTTCCTTCTCACTCAGAAGGCTCACAGGACTCAAGGCATTCCCCCAAATCAGCTGTTTTCTACTACATTAATCACCCTGCTCCAAAATGGCCCCTTACTTAACTATGCACATAGTTAACCTCTTGTCTCTGAGGAACTCATTTCTGTAGTCCACAACTAAATTTTCCTCTGTGTGGATGTGGACTTGTCTCCTTAAAAATCAGTTTGTGGGCTGAAGTGTAGCTAAGTAGCAGAGCATTTCCTTAGCAAGTGGGAGGCGCTAGGTTGATGCCCAGCAGTGCAGCCCTGCCCCACCCCACTAGCAATCAATCTCATAAGCTCATAGGTTTTCAGTTCACAGGTAATACTAACAGGATAAACTTCATGGCATATCCGCTGTAGTTTGTACCAGCCTGGTAGTTAAACATTTACTCATTTACTATCACCTTAAAAGATAAAAATCCCCCTAAAAAGGTAAATTAGCTTAATTCTTTCCACTCTCTCAAAATATTAATGACAACAATTAACTATGGATTGGCCTGAAGTATCCCATGTTTTTTTTTTTCCAACTTGCTAATTAAATTTCCTCTCACTACTACCATAATAAAAAATTTCAAAAAAACCTTGGGCTTCTGTCCACTGAGTCTTCACCTACTGCTCCACTTAACAAACAAATAATGTCAAAAGCACGCATTTTAAAAAATCTAAATGGTTTCATAATGTAGATACGGCAGGTCTTCCCACAATGCTAAATGAAGGCTTCTGACAGGAGTTTAGTGAACTGTTATCCAATAAACTCCAGGCCCAAGGATATTAGCTCCCCTCTTATTAGCTCGGAAAGCAGTCAGAATCATGCTTTGTACCAAATGGACTCGCTCTACTCGTTCCTTTATACACTCTAATCCAAGTCACTCCATCAACAGGCAGAAAAGCCCCAGCTAGCTTCAGAGCTCCCTCATCTTTTCATTACTTCAAATGACAATCTTTTTCCACTACTTTATCTTTGCCTTAAGTACCAGGAGCTGAAAGATACAATCAATTTAATATCTCTCTCTGCCCATTTATATGACTTGTTTGTTTCAGTAGGTCCTCTGCCACAAGTCCTTCCTCTGCCCATTCATGCCTGCATATTTAACACAGATTTTCTATTTCTCCAAGCCAATGATAATAATGCTGAGGTTTTCTTGGACTTGAGGACAGAAGGAACAAGGGAAGAAGAGGAGGGTATCTAAAATCCCCCCCCTTTTTTGTTTATTTGTTTTTTAGACAGCTCTAGATAGTAATCCACAAAATGAAAAGAGGAAACATTTCAATTTGCATCCTCCCATTTCAGATTCAAATGCCATCAGAATCTGCTCTGGCTTTATATCATCCAGCTTGCTAGGTGGTCTTAAGAGTAGAGCAGAGTCTATCCTAGATGTGGACCACAAGCCCACACTTCCTCATGACCAGACATCAGTCACTCAGAAACTAATTCAAGTCCTGGTAGAGATGTCCCTGATTCTACTTAGAATTCTCCCCGCCCCCCGCCCCCCAGACAAGCAGGAACCAGTACTGATTACCAGCTTCCATCACCCCTGAACCGCTGTCAACCCATCCCTAAAATCCTCAACATCTGAAAAGCACCAATCCCTGGGGAAGGGGGTATTTATAAGGTGTATAGAATGGAAACAACTAGTTTCCTATCATGACCCAACTGACACCCCTGCCTTGCCCAACAGGGAAAAAAAAAAAAAAAAAAAAAAAAAAAAAAAACTTGGCACCACTTCTAGGATAGAGCTCACAGGGCCTTCTCCCATAGAATTAAAGCCATAAACACAGTCAAATATAAACGATATCCAAGCCAAATATGTGTGGGGGTGCCCACGCAAGATCGGTAGAAGAACTGACCTGGGATCCAAATCACCATCCAGACCTCTACTTTTGTGTAAGATATACCTCACATTCCAAGCGGCTTGCACAGATTTGAAGTACAACCTATTCATGATTGTATACTGATGCTGGGTAAACAGGAATAAGCCAGCATGAACATTCTTAAAGGAAGACCTCAATTTCACCAGAGGCAAATATCCAGTCCAAACAAAGCTCTAAATACCAAACTTTCCCTCCTCTGAGCTCTTAGCATTTGTTGCCTCTATTTGCCTTTCAGCTAAAATTGTAAAGTGCCTTGTCAAACAAGGTAACAAGCCCACAAGCCCACACTTGGTGTGTGTGTGTGTCTGTGTGTGTGTGTCATGTGTGTGTGTGTGTGTGTGTGTCTGTGTCTATGTGTGTCTGTGTCCTTATGCTCATGTGTATGCAGATACACCTGTGTGCATATGTATTGTGGAGGTCCTTTCTCAAGTGCAGTACGCCTAGGTTTTGAGACTTGCTAAGTAGGCTTGACACTTGCTAAGTAGGCTAGACTAGGTGGCCAGCAAGCCCTCAGGGTCTGCCCATCTTCCCACCTCAGAGCTGTGATTACAAGCGTGCACTACCACACCCAGCTTTTTGACAAGGTTTCTGGGTATCAAGCTCAGGTCCCTAGCCATATAAAGCAAATACTTTACCTAATGAGCTATCACCCTAGCCCAACTTCATGTGTTTTTATCTTATCACCCAATAAAACTCATAAACATGTATCAGTTCACATTGCTTAGTATGGAATCCACACTAAACAAGGACAGTTCAAACAGCTGGCTAAAGAAAAGGCTAGAAACTTAAGTCAACAAACAAGCCAAAAAACCTGCAAAGGTACACCAGTGCCCAACTTAGACATTACTCATCATTCAAACTTCTTCACCATTATCCTGATCTACAGAAATGTGTGCCTAATACATTCTCTTCCTCTTAAAGGACACCAGATTGATAGTCACAGGGTGGAAGGAAGGACTACAAGCCTCCAAGTAACAGGCAATCTCTCTCATACACACATTCACTTTTAAGTTCTATTGTTAATTTCTCTCAGAACCATGGACCACTTTGGTCATTTGAAAGTATTTTACAAATCCCCTTTTAAAGTTCCCATACATATCAGAACCAGCAGGAAAGTGAGACAAGATTATTGTCCAGGGAACACAACTTAGACAGGTTTCACTCTCATACTCCCAAACAGGATTTTCTTTGGCTGTGTACCTGATCCTGGTCATAGCCCTCCTATTTCCTCATCCTCCTCTTCTCATGGAAGCCTGTTTGTTTTCATTTAGAACTACTCAGATGATATGATTGTCAAGGTCACATGAGAGTGGATTTTTACATAATACCTCTTCTACAGGCCTGCCATTGGCTGTGAGGCTGAGGAGACAAAAATTATAAACAGGGACCAGTCCTAACCACCAAGCAGTTTATTAACTACCTGGGGAGAGAGATGGGAGATGAGTGAGGAGTGAACAAGGTCTTCTCAACCTGCCCACAGAAGAGAGAATTGATGATCAATGGCCAAATCATACCTCAAGGGCTCTATCCCAGCCCAAAAGTAACCTGAACTAGTGAGAGCCCTTAGTAAGGAAGCTTTGTGGAAAACTGAGTAAACAATGAGTGGACGACAGATAAGGGGAGACCTTGCAGAACATGATCTTAGCAGTTGATATTTGTCCAGCTGAAACCTGCCATATACATATGTCAAACCCAGATGCCTATGACATTAAACACATTATAAAATATACCACAACTTGAAAATCAATGAGAAAGTATTTTAAGTGTCCTATATCATTCCAACAGTGATGCAGAGTCTACAGACCCTCAACAATGGCACCAGGGAAGTACCAGAGAAGCTGTCAACTATCACCCACAGAGGAGAAAAAAACTTCCCAAGTTTATCAAGTTGCTAGATTCCAGATAAGTGAAAGCTGACATTAGTAAGTGAATTCATTTAAATTTAAATTCTTTCCACATAGTCAAGTTTTATCAGTTTTTCTCAGAAGTTCTTATAAATAATCTACTTTGGTAACAGCAAAGTCCAGACCAAAAAAAAGTCAGTTCAAAAATATAAAACAATGTAAAGTCCTTGGATTTCCTACTCTAAACTACTCTGATCACCTTTCCTTCTTTCTGCCCAGTCATCGTGATGCTTTACTTGCCTCCTAGCCACTTTCTGGGACGCTTTCAGGAACTAGTTAAGTTGCATTTACCTCTTGAGAGTTCACAGCCTACTTCTAGAACCAATCTTGGAGCCAGTTCTTAAAAGCTGGGCCCAATCCAAAGAGGCTGATTAGAACATCAGTTTTCAGTCTTAGCAATGTATATCAAAAGCCAGAGCTAGCAGGTCTACTCTAGATCTCTATCAACCTCCTCTTCAGCATTAAATCTCATAGTTGCATGGAAATTCAAGATTTGCTTCATTCAAAAGATGAGGAAATCGAGGAAGGGGAGGGAAAGTGAATGTTCCGGGCTACTAACTCAAGCTGCATCTGAGAAGGCCTGATCTGTTTCTGCAAAACACCATCATTCTTCAGCACATACAATTTTCATGCAAAATTCACCTGATCATGAGGTGCTAGGCTGCACTACCCACCTCCCTTCTTTTTTTTAACCATTTAATCATCTGAGCCACCTGCCTCTCCAGCCTGGCTTCATAATGAGAAGGCACTGAGAAAGAGCAGATTTGTATTTATTTGAATGTATTTGGCTGACATTGGGATGGAATAATGGGAGGTTGAAGAGTAGTGTATGAGTGTCACTTTTGAAACTGCATTGCACATAGCCAAACTTGCTAGCAGGATCTGAACTGGCCCACAATAAGCCACTCACAAACCATTCATTCACATTTAACTTGTGTGCTGAAGTGTGGTTTGAACACCATCCTGATTAGCATTTCTCTGTAACTGACCACTTACACTCATCTTCTACAGTCCTTTACCCATAATTTGAGGCTGTCCAAGAATTAGGATATCAACAGTGCCCAACTAGATTGAGCTATGGTTATCTAAAGAAGTAAAAGAAACTTCCCAGTGTGACTAAGTCAAGTTGAAGGTCTGGAGCCCACCCACTCTGGGCACTCAGAATGAGGTTCAGAGACCCTTTGGCTAAGACTGAAGTTCAAATGAACTCTACATCACTACAGGTAGCAGGTACCAAATGCCACTGTCACTATGTGGCCATCCACAAACCTAAAACGAAATCAATTCTGCAACCAACTCCTGTGGCAAGGTTAGGGGGCTTTGGCTTTCCCTCTATTTTCTGTCAATGAGAACTGCTTCACCCAGAGCTGCAGCTCTCCTCCTGTCATCTCTAGCATCTAACCACTCTTCTTTTCCCCAGAGCTCAGGACTGAACCCCAGAGCCTTGCACTTGCAAGGCAAGAACTCTACCACTGAGTTAAATTCCTAACCCCCAAATCACTCTTTCAAATGTTTTTTCTCAGCAAACAAGAAATGCTTGTTGAGCTACAGAAACATTCTTCAGAGAAAATTAAACATTCTCAGAATTCCATTCACAAACCCATATGACTATCAAGCCTGCCACTACTGCCCCCCCCCCCCCGTGGTCATAAAAGAACAGTCAGGGGAGAGGTAAGAATTGGGAGGAGGAGGCAAGAAATCCAGTGACTGGAGATGGTGACACCATGGAACCCACTGCACCTGGACAGGTTGTGAAATTATAAAGAGGCATACCAGTTATACCCTTCTGCTCTGAAAGTACTTCTGTCATTCTATTTAAAACCTTCTGTAAAGCCTCTTTGACATGGTTATTCCAAAGCTTTTGAAAGGAATATTGACATATTTCAGATTCATTCAATCATTTCAAATTCACCAAGTAATAGAGTAAAAAGTTTTCCTTTACATCCTATCTGTAGTCTACGAATCTATTATCATTTGCTCAGCAGAGTATAAGGGACTATTATTGAGAGGTCAAGAAATCAGACAGAAACATCATACTGAGTCAACACCCTAAGAGCAGAGCTAGTTTCATAGTCATAAGGATCTGACTAGTTTCCACTTGTCTCTATATTTAAATTAGTACATTTTGGGGATGTAGGAGAGCTAATTCAAATGCTAGACCCACCTAGGAAATATTTCTCAGAGTAACTGTCTTCATCTACTTACCTATCACTTATCTTTTTTCCTTTCTTTTGTATTACAAGCTCTTTGCCTACTCATCTTTTTATCCCCACTCCCCCTTTTTTTTTTTTTTTTTTTTTGTCGTTTTCAGACAGGGTCTCTCTGTAGCCCCAGCTGTCCTGAAACTCACTATGTAGACCAGGCTGACCTTGAACTCAGAGAAATCTGCCTGCCTCTGTCTCCTGACTGCTGGGATTAAAGGCATGCGCCACCATGCCTGGCTTTCCACCCTTTTTTAAATTACTAAACTCAATTCCCTGGTCTCCGCAGCTACTAAAACCACCCAGCACTATGAGGAAACACAGAATAGGTAGCCTGAGTTCACAGATCTACTGTCAAAGGGAGATATGCCACACTGCGGCAGGGCCTCCTCCCCAGTGGCTTCATGGGCACAGAGGCAAGCTGGCTAGAGGGGCGTTACTGGCTGCCACAGCTGCAGTCTCACAGCTTCTATATACAAGGCTCTCATGCTCCACAGCCTTAGGCCTGAGGCATGGATCTCTCTGAAGTTTTAGTTTCAATTATCCACAGTCTACTGTGGTCCAAAAATATTAAATAGAAAATTCTGGAAATAATTCCTGCTTCAAACTGTACAATGTTCTAAGTAGTATGTTGAAACTTAAGCTGTGCCACTCTCTTCTGCCTGGGACGTAAATCATCGCTTTGTGTCCAACGCATCCACACCATATATATTACTCTCCTGTCAATCAATTAGTAGTCATCCTGGTTATCAGATCACAGTGTTTATGTTCAAGTAAACATTATTTTATTTAATAATGGCCCCAAAGCCTAGGAATAGTGATGCTGGCAATTCCAGTAAAGCATACTATTATAATTGTTCTATTTTATTATTGTTGCTAACCTCTCCTTATGTCTAACTTATAAACTGAATTTTATCATAGGTAAGTATATCACAGGTAGTATATATGATAATATATGTAGGGTTGAATGGTGTATGTGGTTTCAGTCATCTACTAGAGGTCAGAGATGTATGAAGAGACTGTTGTACAGCCTTACCTACTTTATTCAGTCCCTTCATTTAGACTTGTAAAAACAAAACTAGAGGTAGCTACAGATGGGGCCAATCTGTCAGCTTTTCTAACCAAGACGGAGGGAGTATCAAGCAACTAAGAGTCCCTAAACACACTGTCTCTGTTACCATCCCACATGGATTCCATGGGAAAAAAAAATGGCAGAAAGAAGAGAGGAAGGCCGGGTGCTTGTTTGTGACCAAGGCAAAGAAACAAAATGCAACTTCTGTTTAATAATGAAACAAACAGAAGCCCAGCTTCCGGAAGAGAGCCTGGCATTCCTGCACAACATTTTCCCACCCACCTGATCCCCTAGAACGGAAGAAGATCTAAGGGAGGACACAGAGAGCCAGTGTTTGTTTCCTGCAATGGGAGTGAGAGGAGGAAAATGAAACAAAACAAAACAGGAGAAGAGGCTGGGTGGGAGAAACAGTGGAACGCATGCATATGCATGCACACACACACATGCACTCACAAATGTGCAAACACAAACACATGTGCACACACAGACATGCATGCAAGTAGCTATTATTACCCAAGGAAGAGAATAAATAGGCACAGGCTCTAGCCTGGAGCAGATGGCTGGCTACCTTCACTATGTGAGACCTGCAGTTGTCACAAATATAAATGTACCTCCCTGTTAGCATTACTAAAAACTGTGCCCACTCTCTAACCACTTTAATGCTCTCAAAAAGAAAAAAAAAGTTTTAAAAGACATTTTAATGTCAATGTCAGACAAGAATCTGTTGATATTTCTTAAATACTCTCAAATAGGAAGTTTGCAGGAAGAATAAATTCATGGAGTTTGGTAACAAAAGATATGGAATCTACATACAACTACAGTGTACATATGTACATCATTGAATGTTCTTTAAAGATATGGCTTATCTGGGCAGATGGGAAAATTTGAACAATCCGATTAAGTTAGCAAGAACCACTCCTACACTATGCCCTACTATTTATGATAATTGAATTTTTGCAACTTAGAAAAAGCAACAGGAAAAGACCACTTAAGATACAGCAGTAAACATACAGTCAGTCCAGCTATTAAGCTCAGAATTTTAGATGGCCTCAGAATGTAGCTCTCTATTTTTCAAATAGCACCAGCTGCTACCATTGACCAAGAACTTGCTACATGCCAGGCATCTGATGGGTGCTTTCCAGGCACTATTCTGATCATTCTTATTTCATGTACAGAAGGCAAGGCTTGCCTTGTCAAGGAGGAGCATCCAACCTAGGGCAGTGCTCAGAAACCTTTTACACCTGAGTCCCTGATTCATACCATATGTTGGAAGGGGAGGCATGTTTCCAAATGATGACTTCCAGCTCCCCAAGTAGCCAAACTTATGAACCACCTATACACGAGTTGAGCAATGCAATCTAGAACAACATTAGCCACATGCCCACACATTCCATATCATCTCCAGTCTAGAGAATGCCACACAGGCATACACATGAGAAGAGCAAGATAAAAATACTGATGCAACAAAAGAATGAGGCTTTCAAGGAGTAGGAAGAAACCAGAACCATTCTACTACAAGCAGGCTTAGCTAGAGAGCTACGAAGGGGCTTAGGATATTTTCCAAATACCTTGAGCTACCAATAAATAAATAAATAAATAAATAAATAAATAAATAAATAAAGCACTGTATAAGAGTCTAAAAACTTTCCAGTCTCTAAAATGGCATCTCTATTAAAAACTAGCTTCTAAAGTTTTTCTGGGACAAGACACATGCTCTATGAGCTAGAGGTCTGCTACACATATCCCGAAGAAGCACGGACACAATCAGGGAGGGCAGAATTCGACTCCACATCTGACTATAAAAGGCACAGCACTGAGGCCCCAGGACATGTGACCCCCCTTCTAAATAAAGATCACCCCCACACAGGGAGCAGCTGACCAGAGCAGAGGCATTCCCCAGTAAAAGAGAGAAGCCCTAACACAATGCAAAGCTGGAGCCCACTTGCTTGGCTCTGGAGCTGTCTACCCACTTGGGTCCACAGGCCTCTCCTGAGATCCATATTATCATGTGTTTTAGCAATCTATGGGGCCAAAAGCCTGCAGGAGCCTGGTGACAGACCCCATAGCATTTCCCAGACATTACTCCAGGTCTTTGCAGGTAGCTAAAGTTTAAAAGTTAAGAAAAAACCCTGCCTTTTACATGGCTGAACTCTCACAGCATAGAAACTGCAAGTGATTTACAAATGCTTAAACAAGTCCTCCACTTCCACCCAGTGGGCTAGACATACCAGTCTATAAGAAGATAAGGGAGAGTGAGCAATTCTACTCCACAGGCCTATGGCCTCCTGGTAATGGGGGTTTGATAAATAAGAACTTGAGAACCAAACACAGGGGGAGAAATTCAGAATTGTCTTTTTAATACCACCTGCCTTCATTTTGAGTCCCTGATCCCATCTGTAAAGGAATGTTTTCATCTGTCAATAAAAGGAGCCATGAACCGTCTTCTCACTAGAAGGCTAGAAGGCTAGAAGGCTCCAATCTGCTACTTTCCTGCCTTCTCATTTTGAAGACAGTGGGAAAGGCAACAAACACACTGCAGGGCAGCTGCTCCAGTAAATGCCCTTTTAATTGAAATAAGGCTGCCCCACCAGCAAAGCCAGCTGCCAGTGTAGCCAGGTTCAGGCCTTCCTGGGTTGTCTGACAAAGACACGGGCTTCATGCACACAATCAGGCTTCTGTGAGCCAATCACAAGCTGTTGACCTTGGTGGGCTAAAAAGCACTCAGAGGCCAAGTAAGAGCTCAGGTTTTAACTTTTGGGTTTTGGTTTGTTTTTTTTTTTGTTTTTTTGAAGGGGCAGTCAGCATATGAAATCAAATACCAGAAAGCATCTGTTCATCAAAGCATCACTTAAGCAAATTCACTGAAAAGTAAGAAAACCATAGGTACTCAGGAAGATTCACATCTGCCCCTCACAACACCAGGTTGACCTTTGCCAAAAGTGTGTACAAACTAATGAACACATTCCTAGACCAGGCTTCAACCTTCAGATGATTTTCATACTTCTGCATCTTTGGTCTGGGATCATTCTGACAATGGCAGGTTAGAGAAACTCTCCCACCTGCAATGGATTCTCCAGAGTTGGGGGGGGTGGGGGGACTGCTGCAGAGATGGCTCAGTGGTTAAGAACACTGGCTGCTCTTGCAGGGGACCCAGGTTCAGTTCCCAGCATCCACACGGCAGTTAACAACCATTCATAACTTCAGTTCCAGGGGATCCAGCTCACTCTTCTGGCCTCTGTGGGCATCGCATGGGTACACTTACATACATACAGGAAAAACATTCATACAAATGGAATTAAAATTAAAAAGCCAGAGGTGGTTTGAGTGGCAGTGCTCCTCAGAAGTAGTGATGGGGACAAGATGAGGAAACATCAGAAATGCATTTCATAATCCTAGCATCTTTGGGCTTACTAAAGACTGCCATTGCACACTGCTCTCTGCTAGAGGGAAAATGGATCTTCACAAACACAAATGACTGGGGAGGGGTTGTTAAGGGTGTTGCATGTAGGTGGGAGGGAGAAGCATGTGCCTCGTGGTGCAGTGTCATGGGGGACATTGCTGACCACCAAGAAGCTTCATGAGGTCCTACTACAGGAGGGCAAGTAAGGGAACATAGCTAGCCAGAGTGTGCTGGAATGTTCACTGACGCCAAGTGGAGCAGGAGGGCACAAAGCAGGAGGCGGGAGAGGGGCTCTGTCACTGTGAGAGCAATGGTAGGGTGGAGGAAGGCAGAGTGAAGCAACACGTGGGATTGGTAGGGGCTTGGATGTCTAATAAGAAAAGGAAGCATCAAAAAAAAAAAGTCATCTTCCTGACATGGTCACAAGCGAGAAGAACAAGAGTGCTGTTCTCCTACCCCAGAGAGAGTACCAGAAAACATCAGGCCAGAAGTAAGGAGGAGTTTCATCAGATACTCAACTGCTCAGGGTGGTCTTCATATGAATGGATGCAGTTCAGAGCTCAAAAAGAGGTCTGCACTCAAGAGGGTATTGGAAAACTACATAAAGGCAGGGGATACTAAAGGACCAATGGATACAATGGGAGAAGTAGGGGGAAAACAAGGAACTCTGGCTATGCTGTGGTCTAATGATTATCTTCCAAAACTCCTATGTTGAAACATGGCATCTGACCAAATGGTATTAGGGAGTGTTGCCTGTGGGATATGATTAGGCTGTGAGGGTAGAGCTCTCCTAAATGGGATTTATGCTCTTATGAAGGAGACCCCAGAGAACTGTCCTGTGCCTTCCACTATGTGAACATATAGCAAAAAGGTGGTATAAACCAAAAAACAGAGTTTCGCCAGACAGAGAACCTGCCAGCACCTTTTCTTGGACTTCCAGTCTCCAGAACTGTGAGAAACAAATCTATTGCTTATAAGTCACCTAGCTTGTGGTATTTTGTTACAGCAGCCCAAATGAACTAACACTGGAGATCACAAGATATTCAGGCCTAGATGGAGAAAGACACTACAAAGCAGCAGCCACAGGGGCAGGTAAAGAACCAGAGGCCACATCAGGATTAAGGGGAAGGATTAATCACCAAGCATGAAGGTAGCACCAAATACGTTGTTACTGAAGGAAAAAAGGCCACACACAATTCCTTCACGGTCCCTCACGTTTAGCAACAACTCAGACCTGCATAAAACCATAAAAGCAACCAAAGATATACAGAATATGCAACCTACAAGAGTGGCCACTTTTTAGAGGGCTGCCTCCACACTGTTGGCCAGCAGTCATGATCTAAGCACTTAAAGGATTTTAAGTAAAAGCAGGACATCAGCACTACACAATCGAGTGTTTCTCCATTACACCCACAACTTCACACATGCCCCTGACTTGATGTTTCTCTTGATGTTCTCCCTCTTCTGCAGCCAGCCAGCCAGCAGAATAATAACTGAATGGGATTCTTCTATACATATTCTTTTCAAACAGCCATTTAATTAGATTATGGTAAACTCAAGGTGGGCATTCTGTGAAGACTCAATGCCTTTCCCTGGCTCCTTGAATGATAATCATGGGTTCTGCCTGGAGAGGGGCAGGATAAGACCACACTGTTGAAGCGAGCTGTTCAGTGATGAAGGGAAGAACTCAGCCGCAAAGAAAACTCCTACCACAGCACTCTCCAGTGGAAACAGAATGCCAGCCATCTGTAATGCAAATGCTCTAATGGCCACATCCAAAAGTAAAAGGAAGCAGGTGACTTGATTTTAATAACACATCTTATTTATTCTAATATAGCCAGTGCAGTATATTTCAGCATGTAACCAATACAAAAGATTATGCATGAGATCTTTTAAGGTTCTTTCCCATACTAGGTCCTAGAAATGCAGTATGCATTTTATACTTAACAACAACAGGTCTCAGCTGAGATAGGCCACAGTTCAAACACACACAGCTAGTAGCTTCCACCTCAGAAAGCATAGATCTAACCAGAATCTATGCAGAGGAAAAGAATTCCAACACAATTGGCAAACCCCTAAGAATCATGCCCAAGACTGAGTTTTCAGGACAAGGTAAAAGGAAGGTAATTTCCTTGAGTGGAATAATCAACTTTAAATAAGGATTCCACTGTGAAATCAGAAAACACATCATCAGGAGTGATACAGCTGGCAAAGGAAAAGGCTGCAGGGCATGGCCTTGGGGAGGTCAGCTCCATCCAAAAGGCACCCTGACATCAGGGCCCAATTTCTAATCCTGGTTACTTTTTCATGGTGCTTTTCATTATTCTCATTTAAATCTTCCAATGAACCTATGAGGAAGGCAGGATCCAGTCCATTTCGCAGACGAAGAAACTGAAGCCTCAGCAATTTAAATTATATTCATCTGTGGTCACTGATGTTATACTTGGACACAGAATTCAGGCCACATCCCTGTACCAATTTTTTCAGCAAGCAGCTGATCAGAAACTGCTGAAAAGACCAAAGGGCAGAATCACTAAGCAGGTGCCGCCTAATGATCCTAGAAACAGCACTTCCCTTCTGTGCAGAGCTCATGAGCTTCCAAAACACTTGTGTGTACATATTTGACTTGATCACCAGTAACTGTCCTAAGAACATGCCTAACCATAGCTCAGAGGAGCTGGCTAGTCCACAACCACCCTGGAATCTCATTTCTGTATCCAAATCTCTCCATTGCTCCATGCTGGCTCCCTTGATGATGCCTTTCAAAAAATTTTTTAATGCCAAGGCCACTTTAAAAAAAAAATTAGACAGTCATGGTGATGCATGCCTCTTATCCCAGCACTGGGAAGGCAGAGTTAGGGGGCTCTCTGTAAGATCAAGGCAGGCCTAGTCTATATTGCAAGATCTAGGCAAGCAGAAGCTACAGGGAAATCCTGTCTCAAAATAATAATAGTAATTTGTTATTGTGTTAAGCTGGCATGGTAGCTCATTACTTTAATCCCAGTATCTGAGTGGTTGAATTCAAGGCTACCCTGGGTTACATAGCTGGTTCCAGGCCAGCTTAGACTACAGAGTGAGACCCTGTCTCAAAAAAAAAGATTGTTTTTTCAACCCATTGGATAAGATAAAGATAAGACACAGTTTTAATCAATCATAAAAGTATCATCCTCCCACTCAGCTCTTCAAGGTACTGTCCACTGGGGCCCTGGCCCTTACTAATGTCATACATACACACAAATGACAGAAAGCATCAAGGTGTGTGACTTACCACTTAAGCCCTGGTTGAAGGAGAGCTGACGTAAGAGCTACCTGTGAGGTCTGGTCTTCTATTTGTTTATTACACACACTTCACAGTTTAGACAAACCTACTAATTTGGGAGTTCTTGGCTCTTTATAACTAGCTCGGGTATATGGGCTCCATGAATCTTTGACTGGGCCAGCTATTAAATAATAGCTATTTATAGCCAACATGCTGAGGGTAACCAGTAGGGGGAACCTTGGTGGCCACTATGTCTAAACATTACTGAATTGCTGAATGCAATAAAGCAAATGCCCTGAGTCACAGCCACATTCTAATTAAA
>NW_008355272.1:10699094-10711422 GCF_000622305.1 Nannospalax galili
ATCACATTGGAGAAAGAGTTCAGCTTTCTACAGGGAAAATAAGATAAACAAGAAGCTTCAAAATACCACCACATGACTCCAGAACCAATGAATGCTTTCCAATATACTTTCACTAAGGGTCTGCACAAGATTTTCACAACTGTTCTATAAACAAGTATACAAAAAAGTAAACACAAGCTCAAAAGTTCTAAGCACACCCTTCTACATAGCTGTCTCAAGTAGGGCCTAAGCCATGGGTCCTGGAAACCAGTACAGAGGCCTTCTGCCTCCACCAAGTGTTCTATCTTAGACCAGGATACCTAAGTGTCAGTGTTCTCATTAAGCACTAAGGATGTGAATGAGAGCTTTACTTTTCCTTTACCCAACCATATTTTTAACATTCATGAAAAGGAAGTCCTGCCATACAAAAAAAAAGAAAAAAACCCTTCACATAAAGGATGCAAGAGTTGACATGTAAGAAGCTCCTGTTTGCCCAGCATCAGGGACTTGCAAAGCACACCAGGTCACCTTTTTCTGCAGGGAAGCTGAAGGTCAGTGAGCTACTAGCCCCCAAATGCAGTGGATTAGTAGTTCTAATATGTAATCTGGTCAGGCTTGACAACAGCCACAATGGCATCCAACCAGGACCCCACACACACAAGTCCTGCACCTCCGAACTCTCAAATGTACAAGAAAGCCAAACAAGACCCCACCCCACTCCCCAGGAAACCCCTCCACAAATCAGGAATGCCACATCAGAAATGTGACCTCACCCTGCTCTGCAGAAGAGAAGGGAGAGGGAGACGAGGAGAAGAAAGCAAGTGGGACACAGAAAGCAGTGGTCCACGGAGCTCTTACTTTTCTGGCAGCGATTTGTGGTCCAACAGCGGTAGTTGTATTCATTATTGATGGTGGTCTTCTCGCAGATTGGCTTCTCCTCCAAGGTCCCTGGACACAGGTCCCCACACTCCTTCTGGGGCTTGTTCCCCACAATGTAGTTATTGGACACAGCATCCAAGATGAGGGACCAGTCCACCGTGGAGAGGTAACAGAGGTCAGCATTTTTCTCAATCCTGATAGCCCCCCGAGTAATGTTCCTCAGATTATAAAGCCCAATATCCTTGAGGTTGGTCATCTCAAAGATGACCAGTGCGTAGTTGTAGAAGAGTTTCCAGCCACGGATGACCGTGAGGTTCGGGAAGAGATCTCCCAGGCTCTCGAGGCCGGCAACACGAAACAGCAGCAAGTATTCGGTGATGACTGTAAGCTTGGGGAAGCGGTAGCTGCGGTAGTCCTCAGCCTTGGAGATGAGCAGGATATGGAGGAAGCCCTCAATCACCGTGCAGTTCTCCAGACGCTTCAGCTGCTGATAGTCATTGCGGATGTCGATCCCAGGCCCACAGACTGAGGGGAGACAAAAGGGCACAAGCAGGACATGTCTGTTAAACAGAAATCATTCTTCAAACTACTTTCTAACCCCCAATACAGTGAGTTTATAGGAAACCTCTATTTTTATTTAAAAAAAAACCCCAGTTTTTCACTGCAGACTAATGAGGTATGGACTGCAGGCTGCCCACCTGGTAACCACCTGCTTACTGTTACTCAAGCACTTACATCAACCCAGTTGCTGCTCAACATGTATTTTCACTGACCTGTGGGAAGAGGTCAGTTACATTAACAGTGCAAACTAAAGCTTTGAGCCTGAGATCACATGGGTTTACATGCTCAACTCCAGGATGCAACCCAGGCTAGCCTACATCCACAACTGCCAGGCTTCTCAGCCCTACCCCTTCTGTGGAGTTCCATCTCACAATGCCCAAACAGCTCAGCAGCCAAGTTAACAACTTACTACCTGCCCAGCCCAAAGGACACCAAGCAATGAAGTCTATTCTCAAGAACAGTCACTGTGACTTGGAAAGCAGGGACTTGGGTCTGCTACATTTGATATGGACCAGATGGCCCTGTATGCCCTCCAATAATGTAAACAAATGAGTTCACTGAACAAAAGATAGAAAATGTGGTTTTACGAATAAGAGATATACAATTCCAACTTTAATAAAGTACTTTGTTAATCAATAAAGCATGCTTCCTATAAAAATAGGAAAGCATGCAAAAACATAGTAAAAGTCATTAGTATCTCAACTGTCACAGATAAGCAACATTTATATTACCTATACCAATTATCTTTTCTCTGCAAATAACTTCAAGAAATTAAATCAGACAATAGTATTCCGTTTGTAAATGTACTTCCTTCACTTAACTAACGTGGACATTTTCCAAGCCAGTAAAGTCTTTCTATAATATCATTTTTTTTAAAGAAAAACTAGGGGGCTGAAGAAATGGCTCAGTGGTTAAGAACACTGGTTGTTCTTGCGGAAGACCTGGGTTTGAATCCCAGCACCCACATGGCAGCTAACAACTGTCGGTAACTCCAGTCTCAGGGGATCCGACAGCCTCTTCAGTCCTCCGTGGGCATTGCACGACATGGGTGCACTTACCTACATGCAGGCAATACACACATACACATAAAATAAAAATAATATTTTTTTTTTTAAAAAGAGAAACTAGGAGCCAGTGGGATGGCTCAGTGAGTAAAGGTACTTGACAAGCAAGCCTGAATTCAATCCCTGGAACCCACAGTGGAGGAAGGGCATCAACTCTGACCTTCACAAGTATACACAGATATACATCACACATACAATATCAAATACAATTTTTCAAATGTTAAAAGGAGAGACTAAATTTGAATTATTAATATATACCATGAGTCCCTTTTACTCTTAACTGATTTCCTCTTGTTAAGACAGGTTATCTCCAATTGTTCACGTTGTAATATTCCAGATATCCAACAGTACTTTCTTAGGATAAATCCCTAGAAGTAGAATAGCTATGCCAATGCATCTGCAGCTATAACAGCTTTTGGTTAAATGGCCTTAATAACTGAACTTAATTTTTAAATTTTAAGGTTTGCTTTATTTTAAACTATGTGTCTGTTTGTGGGTATGCACACAGGAGACCAGAAAGGGTGTCAGATCCCCTTGAGCTGGAGTTACAGTTGAGAGGTGCCCAGTGTGACTGCTGGGAACTGAACTCCTGTCCTCTGCAAGTGCAGACATGTTCTTAACCACTGAGCCATGCCTCCAGCCCCTGGAACTTTTTTTTTTCTTTCTTTTTTTTTTGTCTTTTTGAGACAGGGTCTCCCTGTAGCCCCAGCTGTCCTGGAACTCACTATGTAGATCAGGCTGGCCTCGAACTCACAAAGATCCACCTGCCTCTGCCTCCCAAGTGCTGGGATTAAAGGCATGCACCACCACGCCCGGCGGAACTTTTTATTTTTAAAATTCTAGAACCACACATCAAAAATATGGCCTTGGTTACTAAACTTTTTTAAATGTTAATAATACCAACCCAAGTTTTTCAGATTTGGTAAAGTTTTCTGACCCATGTAATGCATTAATTTGGGTGCTGTATATATGATTCCATAAGAGATGCAAAGAAGTTCATAGCAAAATTCACAAGTGAACAACAGTCAACCAAGACAGGGCATAATGAATAGAGTGCACAGGGCAAGCCTACTCCAGTTCCCAGGAGGACTGGGGCAAGGTGTCATCAAAGGCGGGGTTTAAAAACCACATGATGTTCCACAGGCCAGAGACGGGAAAAGAAACAGAGACAGTAGGTCAGGGATACAGAGGACCAAATGAAATGAGTCTGGCAGAGTCCTTTCAAGAAAGATCACACATGGTGATAAACACAGTCTCATAGGAACAGGGCCCCCTTAAGGCTCAGAGTGTGAGAGGGGCCCAAGGGAGGCTTTTTGGGGGATTAATCAGGGACAGAACCAATGTGGAACAGAGAAGAGGAAGGAGAAATGTTCCCCAAGACACTGAAGCCACTGAAGGAATTGGGCAGAGAAGTGCGTTAAAGCTTGAGAACCTAGAAATGAACCTGTTTGGTTCAGTCCCCTCATTTCGCTGATGAGAAAACAAGGCCCCTATGACAAAGAAATGGGAAAAGTGAGCACTCAGCAATGGGCAGGCACCCTAGAAGATTCTAACGAATCATGTCGTTTCATCATGTGATGCTTGCTCCCAACCACACCTCACTTACAATCACATAATCACCTTAAGAATGAAGAAATAGATTTAGAGAAGTCAGACTATTCATTATTAAGGGTCTCCCGTGCAAGACACCAGCCCTTCCACAGCAAAATGTGGCCCAAAGAGCAGTGCTTCTGGACCCAGCCACAGACATGCAGCTTTCTGTAAGTCTGCCCCTTTTCCAAATTCTTCAGAAAAGCATAATCTCTCCTTTTCTTTTTCATATCCCTTTTCTTTTTTAAAATTTATTATTTTTATTTTATGTGTGTGTATTGCCTGCATGTAGGTAAGTGCACCCGTGTTGTGCAATGCCCCCGGAGGACAGAAGAGACCGTCGGATCCCCTGGAACTGGACAGTTGTTAGCTGCCATGTGGGTGCTAGGATTAGAACCTGGGTCTTCTGCAAGAACAACCAGTGTTCTTAACCACTGAGCCATCTCTCCAGCCCCTCATATCCCTTTTCTAACCATGCTTTCTCTAACGCTTGAGCTGCCCCAGCACCCTGTATTTCTTTACTCTTTCTCTAAAGCTTCCTTCTCCCTGCCATGCGGCTGCCAGTTGGCCATGCGTCTGGCCTCTACGAAGGGTCTAAACCAGCATGGCTTTATGGCTTTTTTCCTCTTTCCCTCCATTCTCCTCCTCAAGGTGGCTGCCGAGATTTCCAGCTGGACTGCCCTGAGGATTTTTCTTTAAAATTCTAAGAAAATTGTCCTAAAACTTCAAAAAAGTAATAATAATTTGGCCCAAAGTTTGCCTACGGTTTCAACTCTCACCATCCTCATCCCTGGCTGCCTCCACGCCGACTGAGCCTCTACAGGTCTTGTGACACTGAACAGGTCTCAGCAAAGCCTTGCAGAGCAACCATGTGGCACTGCAGCCTCCACTGGGCTTCCTAGATGCCATGTGCCCACTGGTAATCACTCCTTCTCTTATACCTGACCTCTAGCTGGTAATTCCTGTCCTTAGCCTTTTCTGACATTGCACCCTGCAAGTGGCCTCCTGTGCCAACCTTACTCAGGGTGACCCTGGAACACGTGTCACTGGCTCAGACTGCTCAGGAATATATCCACCTGGCTACTCTCGACCTCACAGAGCTGTCTATTAATTCAGTCCATTTCCACCCTAACTAAGTCCATCGTCTCCAGAACCCAGCTGTGGTCTTTTTCTCATGCTCTCTCACTCAGATCACTCCCATCAAAATGGCAGCTCCAAAAGGATGAACAGTTATTTTCCATTTAGTTAACAGTTACATCTCCAGAGCCTAAAACGGTACTTGGTGCACAATACTCACCAAGGAACACACGGACCATAGATGAATTTCACCCTGCCTGTGTATCTCCAGCCTTATAACTCTGATTTGACCACTGTCATCTTCAGCCTGGGCAGCAGCAATACCTTCCTCCAGTCCACACCTCCCTCTGGTCCACCCTTGACCCAACACAAGGCCAACATCACTCTATAGTGTCCAGGTCCACCTATTTCTATCTCATCTTCTAGCATATGCTTGCTTAGCACACTTGCTCAGTAGCCTCTAGCATGCCCAGCTCCTCCCTACCTTTCAGCCTGTTGCCATCAGAAGGCCTCCCTTCTTCACACACTGCCCCATTCTCTCCTCATGCAGACTTGGATTCAAATATCTCCTTGGCATTTTGTGCTAACACCCGAGCTAACAGTTCCCAACTGTCCCTCAACTCCCTCTCTCTCCTTCCCATCTCTCAATGCTCTTACTTCATTTTTTGCTCAGCTTCCAGTCAATGACTCAATGCCCTTAACAACAAGGGCATCAAGTCTTGCATCAGGAAATAAGAGAATACTTCTTTTTTCCTGAGCCCAGTCTGAAAATTTTTATTCCTTCTATGCCACTGTAAATTAAGTATATTAATATGCTTTTAAATTTATAGGAGTACTGAACTATATTGCTGTATTTAATATGTGCTTGATCACATTATAAAAGTATTTGGTATCAATTCATTTGTTAGCAATTCATTTGCAACAGATCACAAAAATTCAAGACCAAGTGAAGAAGCACAAAGACACATAACTGATGTGTGTCTTTCACATGCAGGCAATAGAAAGGACCTGCTACTTTTTGCCATCTGGAGTAAAGATCACTGGGAATGGAAGTCACACTGCACACCGAGCTGGGACTGGCAGCTCCTTCAAATGGAAGAGTCCTTTCCTTACTTGACACCCCCTCCCATTTACAGAACAAAGGGAAAAAAATAGGAAGAAACTACTCACTTCTTCTGGAAGGGAAGACAAGCCCAAGCCACAAAGTACAAGGCAGGACCCAGCAACCAGCTGTTTTTAATTCTATGACTGACACTGCTGGTCTTGGGGTGTTTTGTGACAGAAACAGAAAAAAAAGGATAACCAAGCTGGACCATGAAAGATAGCAGTGTTCAAAAGGCACAAGCCACAAACAGGAAAGCGAATGCAGCATGCCTCATTTGTGCTGTGAAAGAATCCATGCACTAAGGGAGAAAGCACTCCGTAGTTCACAGCGCTAGGAAGCAGACACTCCCTCTGCTCAGAGCTGAGCACAGAGAAATAAGAGACACCCTTCTCCCTTCCAAAGGAACAGATCCAGAAAGACCACAAAGCTTTGCAGAACATAAGGTTGATTTCAAAATGTAAGATCCCAAGAAGACTACAAAGAATAGTAAAAGCTTATGGAAATAAAGGCAGGCAGAACAGGGACGAAAGGACAGTGCCAGAACAGTTGAGAGTGGACTTCGGATGTGGTGTCCAACCAGGAAATAAGGAGAGTAGAAGCAAACAGGAATCAGGCAATGCAATGGTACCTGATCCAGAATTCACTTCTGCAAAGACACCAACACAGAGGCATTTTCTGACAATCAAGAGGCAGAATTTCTACTCTAAGAACTTAAGGGAACAACATAAACAATTTATACACATATGGAAAATAAATCTCCAAAACCTGATAATATGAGGAAGGCAAGTGGAAAATGTCTGGCTAAGAAAACTTCCCAAGGGTGGTTATCAAAATGTCTGAAAGAGTTACACAGATGTGCTTACATGTTTAGCATCTATCTTGAGTGCTGTTTTCCAGGACCCCACTGTTTCTTACATGCTCCCATTACTGAGCTTCAATTTCCTCACCTACAAAAATGGGCTGTTACTACCATGGTGACAACAATCAGGTAAGTGATTTGTGTTACCATCATTGGGATAAGCTGTAAGCAACAACAATGATTAAGTATTAAGAATATCCCTTCATTTTGTTGCCAAAGTCTAAAAAGTATTAACATAAATAGGAGGGAAATAAGCAAAATTATTGACTAAACTTCTGTCAACAATTTCCATTCAAGAATATCCTGTGAGTCATTTAATAAAAATGCTTTTTATTTTCATTAACTTTTCTCCCCCAAAAATGGGATAGTTATATTTTATGGTTGGAAATAAAAGCAAAATTAGAATTCTTTTACTACAGGTCCAAAAGCAAAGAATGGAATAAAACACACTGGGCAACCAACCATTATCTCTAGTTCTGAGAGTGAGTGCGATCCAATACATCAAAGCCTTTGCATGTGTGTAAGAAGCCTAGTTTGGCTTAGCCAGTGGCTCAGTGCAATAGTCACTTCTGTTAAAATGAATTCACTGAAAACAGTATAGTACAACAAAAAAACATTTCTAGTGCTATCACTTTGTAAGAGTCAAAAATGATTTAAAAGACTGGCAGAGGATTGATGTGTAGCTGAATTTTACACAAGAGGAACATACAGTCTACTCCAGCAAGTGGCAAAACTGATTTAAAAAAAAAGTTTCTAAACTCAACAGGTAAAGCTCTGGAACCATGAAGAGTGCTCATGGCTCTCTAAGATATGAGACTTCTCAGAGGAGATTCCTGAAGATAGCAGAATCTTCTGTTTTCTTTTTCTAGGATCCCAAATTATGTTTAACATGGGCAAGGGGCAGGGTACCCAGGCAAAGAGAGGGGCAAGTTGGAGGCAGCTGGAGCTGACCATGATGGTGGCAGCTTGAAGGAATGCAGTAGCACAACAGGGAGAAGAGCAGCAGGAGAGAGGCTAGAAAAACTAATGGAGACCCGTGCTCAGGAGGCCTGCTTTGCTTTGCATGTAGGACAGCATTCAAACTCCCCAGCATGCAGCAGAAACATATTACATCGAAGTGTTGCTATGTCACAAAGTGGCCCCCAAATTTGTGTTCTGATCCTGCTGGTCCAGCTACAACCCTGTGAGAGGCAGTGAGAGCCAAGAAAGAACCCTTTAACTCTCTCAAGTCACTATCCTCTGTACCCACTAAGATCTGCAGTGTGGCACAGGTAAAGGCCTATGCACCCACATTTCTTGTCTGTGTGCATGCAGAAGCTAGAGGAGGCCTTCTCTATTGTTTTGTTTTCCACGTTATTGTCTTGAGACAGGTTTTCTCACTGAACCAGATGTTCACTGTTTTGGCTAGGCTGACTAGCATGTGAGCTCCTGGGATCCTCCCCTCTCTAAATCCTCCCTCTCCCTGCAATGCTGGGGTTATAAGTACTCGTGGCCATGCCTGGCTTTTTATGTGAGTAGTGGGGATTTGAACTTGGGTTCTCATGCTTGCTATGCAAGCACTTTTACCCACTGAGCCATTTCCTCGGTCCCTGTACCTATATTTCTCAATTCTATATATGCCAAGAAAATCCCCAAGCAACCCAAATAAAGTATGCATGAAACACAGGAAGACCAGGAAAAAACTAGGGTAGTGATAGAATCTCCCTGGTACCACATGGTCCTCCCACATCAGCTGATTCTGTTGCCCTTTAAAGTCTGAGAGCATGGTTCCAAAGCTCAGGGAAGTGGGAGAGGTAGCTGGAGTCTTTTGAAGCCTCTTCCACAGTAAACTGCAACTAACTTAAAAAATGAGATGAGGAGGGGGAAAGGAAAAAAGAGAGAATGTTATGATAACAAACATTACTGATACTCCAGAGTTTGTCAGAGTAGAATTTTCCGTGTTAAGTGTAAACAGACACAATTCATGTTAAGCCTTTCATCTTCCATGTGTCAATGAGGACATGTTTGCATAGTGTGTGTACATTTTTATTTCATACAGACAGACAGCCTGACCCACCTGATACATTCAATAACTGAAGGCAAAGATAGGAATGTAAGGGATTTCCATTACACAGGTGACTTTGAGAGCAGAAATTAAAAACAAAGGGTAATTTGAATGTGCAAATTGTTCTTTTTGCTGCCCCACAGAAGAGCTATCTCATCGTGCATAGAAACATAATCTAAAAATCCATGCACACATAAAATGCAGTCCTGAAGGCCGGAAACATTAAAACCAAGGCTGCAAATGGTAAAGAATTTACAAAGAGAAGGGTGAGATGATTATATTCTGCATGTCAATTAAGAAATGGGAACTTTACAGGGAATTAATTCAAAGGCGAGCAAGGGAACACACCCAAGTGTCCCCTCCATGAAAGGTATCTGTAGCCAAACAGACTGATGCAGAAGGGAGCTGGATTTACTTCAGCACAGGGGCAGCAAATGTTTTCCCGGATCTTCATAAAACAACTTTACTCACCCTGACAGGTATTCTACATGTCTTTCTGGTCTTAAAATGTCCAAGAAGTCCAATATTCAAAGTGCCTATATTTTAAAACACTCTTGTAAGAGGTCCTAAACCTGTTTCATTACCAGTTCCTGATTGGCATTTTGCTGAAAAAGCATGCAGGAGCTGAGTTTGGCAGGTAATATTTCCACTTGCCACCCTAAATGTGGGGTGTCCCATAGGAACCACTGTTCTGCTTCACTATGAGGCGTTCCTTGGGGGCTAGGGGATACAGCCCCAGCAATTTATCCTTTTCCTATGCCCAGGGGCTATCATGCATGCCCATCAGTGAACTGCACAGCCAGAAGCTGGTGCTGGTGGTCTCTGAAGAGCCACTAAGCCAGAGCAAGCCCCCACTAAGTGAGGGCCTGCAGAGAAGCCCTAGAGACAAACACCTCCTCTTTCTATTCCCCCTCCCTCCACAATGTTTTATTTTCTGCTCAGAAGCAGGCAAACATTCTAAGTGAAAGCTGGCCCTGTGTCCTACCACTGGCTTGGCTCTGCAGGACCAGTTCTATCATTCTGCTTACATATCACATGCTCATTTCAGGAGGGTTTTACTTTGTCCTACAATGTTCCAGTTTCCTTAAATGACATGGATCATTTTAATGAGTCAGTTACCTAAATCTAGCTGATAATCAGTGTGGAAATCCATTCACATGTTCCTCTAACCCTGTGATATGATTCTTCATGGATGTGGTATTAAAATATGAAACTCAGGATGGGAGTGTAGCTCAGTGGGAGAGGCTTGCCTGGCATGCACAAGGCCTTAGATTCCATCCCCATGTATGGCCAAAATAAAATTTTTTAAATATAAAAGCATATGTGTAACTATGCAGGTCAATTTTGTGTGCAAGCTTATACACGCAACCTGCACCTCTTGAAGTACAAAGGATTCTATCTGATTTGGAGACTTTGCTACAAAGTAATGCTGAGTCTATCACCAGCTACCCACTTGGCCTGAGATCAGTCATTACATTACTGAGTGCCTCAATTTTGTTATGACTCAGATAGAGGTTCAGGACTAAACTTATTCATTCTTCAAGCATGTATGTATAGAATGCCTACCACATACCAAGTGCAGTTCCCCAGTGCTGGGAAATTGGCAATGACCAAAACCCACCAGCTTTGGACTTCATACCTGTCCTAACAGGAACTGAAAGTCCATCTACTCCATGTCCAATGACCTAGAGAGGCCCTTTGTGCATGCTGTAGTCAGGACACAGGGGGCATGCCGTGGACTGCAAGATATGAAAGAATGTGAGTCTTTCACGATGCCAGAGAGGGAATCATTTTCCCAGGACAGTCAAGCAGGTGCTGAAATCTTCACCAAGCCAGAACTCAAAAAGTCCCTGCAAGTCGGCTGCTGGTGTCAGAGAGAGTGTGGAGGGCAGAGAGGGAAAGGGAGAGAACAATCAGGAAGAACAGGAAAAAGCAAACCAAGCCAATACTTTCACTCAGAAAGTACTCACAAGGTCGGGACAAACCTCCATGGAAGAGCCTCAACAACCACAAAGCAAAGGAAGGAGATGGCCACTGAGGGCTCTGGGGCCTGAACACTATATAAATATGAAATGTGCAACGGTTACCAGTAACAGAGGTGCAGAAGACCACACATCCATGTTCATGGCAGCACTATTCACGGCAGTCATCCACCAATGGATGAGCAGACAAAGAAAACAGAGACAAAGAAAACAGTGGAACGTAATTCGGCCTTAAAAAGGAGTATGATTCTGACAGATGAATGAATCTTGGGGACATTATGCTGAGTAGAATATGCCAATCAAAAAAGAGTTAAAATGATTCCACATTATGAGCTATCTAGAGTAGACAAATTCATAGGGACAGAAAACAAAATGGTAGTTACCAGGGATAGAATCGAGAAGGGACTGGGGAGTTTCTAATGGATATAGGTCTTAATTTCACAAGATGAAAAGAATTCTAGAGATGTGCACTGTACTGTAAACTTATAAAAATGGTTCAGAAAGTAAATTATATATATATTTTGTCATTTATTTTTAAGTGAAGAGGAAACTTTTGCTACATTTTACCTTATTCTTCTTGCAGTCACACAAAAGTAAAAGAACGGCTGAAGGCAGGCCGAGCAGCCCAACCACAACCATAGATAGACCTAGGAGACTCCAGTAGGAAGGCAGGCAGGCTTGGACAGGGTTGTGCCACAGAGCACATAGGAACAGGCAGGAGGCCCAGCAAGAATCCAGTACCAATTCGCGAAGCAAATGAGCTGAGCATACAGCTCACAAGCAGGCAGATACATTGGGGTAGCTGGGTGCCTGCCTGAATCTCTCCAGATTGGACAAAAGACAGGACACCACATGCAACCCACTATCTTTGCAAAGGAAACTGCAGCAGCGCCTCACTATCTGGTGTGATTCAAGGACAGAATATGTACCCTATGCCATTCATTTTCTAGGTGTTTGTGGGTTGTTTTCCTAAATAAATCCACACCTGAACGCCAACAAAGCTTGTTGTCTTATACAGTGTGCTATAGTAAATGAGGGTCCTCATGGCTCCAGCCTGCTTCCCTGCTGGGTCCCTGCCGGGCGTCCTTTCAGTCACTAGCTCCAGTCCTGCATGGCTTTCAGTCTGCCACAGCTTCTTCCTTTACTATTTTGCTCTAATACCACAGAGACACGCCCCGCCCCCGCCCC
>NW_008355272.1:10711485-10762495 GCF_000622305.1 Nannospalax galili
ACCCCCACCCCCACATCAGAGTAGTATTTTTTATACTCTCCAAGTATCTGGAGAACAATCCACACTCCTGATTTCTGCAAGCTGTACTTCTCACCAAATACCCTCAACATTTAGGACTTCTCCATCTGAACCAGGGGAATATCCACATGCCAGGCCAAACAAACCCATGGGAGTGACTCCTAAGCCAGTGCCCACCTAGTTTTGGTTTTCAGAAAGAATCATCTAAAGACCTTGCACACAAATACACATTATTGGAATATTTCCTCATGTGCATTCTAGAAGCATCATCGACCAAAGGCAGAACCGGAAAAAATGCTGCTGCAAGTGAAGCCAGGGGTCATGGACCGTGAGCCATCATATATCACAGTAACTTGAGATTCTGACATATGTCTTTCCTTTCCCTCACAAAACGATTGTTTCTAAGATCACATACTTGCCTACAAAACTATACAAAAATCTCTTCACAGCAATTGACAAGACAAGAACTGTATTCAAACAGCTTGGTAAAGGTGCAATTCACCCTCCAAGGTGCTGACTAACTGCCCAAGGAAGGTCTCCAATGGAGAGCCAAGGTGCTCTTTCTGAGTCATACATTTCAACATTTTAATCAATCATTTCACCAGTAACACAGGTAAAATGTTTATCTAATTCAAGGGCGAGAAGTTTCCAGGGGAGATGGCAAATGCCTTGGATGACAGAGTAAAGAGCTAAAAAGATCAACAGATTGGAATTGCAATAGAAAGGAAATAATGTTATTTGGACACTTGAGTGTAAAAAAAAATGCACAAAACGTAGGAGGTGTGAAAAAGACTAGGAGATTTAAATGGATATAATTTCTGTATGTGATGATGAGGTGTTGAGCTTTTCCCACTCCCCCCACAAAAGTCAGGCAGTCTTAGGCCTTAGTAGAATAAGAACTGAAAGTAGAGGCCCCCAAATGCTGGGCTTGTTTCTGTCTCTCCACCTTAATGGATAGGCAAAACAAGAGGAGATCATCCAAGGGCAGGCAGGACAGGATAGAGACCAGAAAGCCCAACTCATGGGGAACAGCTGCAGAAACTAAGCCTGTGAGGACCCTAGGGAAGAGGACTGGCTGAGTTCTATGTAACCTGCTGGGGAAAGGGAACCAAGAACACCAACCAACACAAGGTGAACGACTGGGGTTTCCTATGTGAGCACACGGTAGATTTACTGCAAAATACACTGCACTCCCTAAAAAGATAATAAACATTTCTGTGGAGCAGCCCATTTTTCAGATTTTATTAGCCTGACTGCATCACTATGAAACTCTTGGTATCATTTGCCTTGTCTTATGTCAAAGGAAACTGAAGGTAAATAAGGACCACATGGTCTGTTTGGAATCACACCTACACTGGGGGATAGAGCTGGGGCTTAAATCTAAATTACTGCATGCAGTTTTGTGGCACAGCATTACTGTTTGGAGGCATCTCTCAAGGCTAACAAGGATGCTACTGCCAGGTACAGAGGACTGAAAAGCGACTTCTCATACCTTGTACCTGGAGGGCCACCTCATCAACATGGGCACAGTCCTAAAGGCAGTCAGTAGACACCTGTCAACCCCACCTTCATGACCCCTCAAAGAAAGACAACGAGGGAAATCTGGAAAGGTCTTGGCAAAGTTTCATTTCCTATTTCACAGCCCATCTTTGAATGGATAGAGCCTTGCCTTTCACGAGGAAACTGTTATTGTTTCAGACCTTATCCCCCACAAAGTACATGTTGTTTCCACAAACAAAAGCATACAACTGCAAAATATCAAGTTGATAACCCCTGGAAAGAAATAGAGACAGAAAACAATACAACACAAGCACAACTCTGCCAGTACCCTCAAAGCACTTCCTCGCAGGACAGAGGCACATCTCACAAATTTGGAACATGGGATCCCAGCTTCATCAGGCACTTGTATGTCTCTAACTCCCCATTTCTATCAAAAATTGCATTCCTTTATCTAAACTCTTGAGTAGATAGCTGTGCTTCCACACAGCGCTTAGATGCTATTGGAACTTTGTTCTGCTAGGTGCAGGGAATTTGGGCTCCCTGACATCAATGGACTCCCTTTATGTGATGCTAACGCTCAGATTATAGAAAAAGCCATCACCAGTGGTGCCAACATAATGATTCAGTGGGCGAAGGTGCCTGCCACAGAAGACTGGCAACCTAATTTCAATCCTCAGAACTTATATAAAGGCAAGAGGAGAGAAGGGACTCCACAGGCTAGTCCTCTGACCTCCATGTGTGCCATGGTACACAAATAAATAAGAAAAAGCAATTTAAAGAGTAGCTGTTGTTATTGTTGTTGAAAAAAGTTACCACCAGGGGCTGGGGAGATGAGATGGTTCCATAGACAAAGTATTTGCTATGCAGGTATTCAGATTCTAGACACCAAAGTAAAAATTCAGGCAGACGTGGCAGCTTCCTGTAATCCCAACACTTGAAAGACAGGGACTGGATTCTCTGTGCAAGCTGCTAATTAGACTAGCTCGGATTGGTGAGCTCCAGGCTTAACAAGCAACACTGCCTCAATAAATAAAGTGGCAAGCGACTGAGGAGGGCACCCAACATAAACTTTGGGACTCTACACACACATACCCATAGATATGCTTGTGCCTACACATATGTGATCTCTGATAAGGTCAAGCAACTCTGCCTTCAAAGCAGACTCCTTCAGTGAAGTATGAGGCTACCACCAGCTCCTTCCACCAAGCAGGCAGAGGATGCTGGCCAGAACACTGCAGACTGTGGTACTGAGAGGAGGGAGAAAGCAAAGCTGCCGCACCCTACTATTGATCCAGAAAGGCAATAGATACTCCTAAAGCCACAAAGCAGGACAAATGGAGCTCTCAGGAGTCTCATCAAGACCAATTTTGATGGACAAAGGGTGATGGGCCATGTCCATGAACCAAAGGGTGGGTTCTTGTGGAAGACTAGAGTCCAGCATGGAACAGGTGCACATGAACAAATAGTATACACAGGTCTGTGAGGATCCAACTCAGTCTTCCAATAACTCTCCAATTTTGTTTCTCTGAGCTCTGACACCCTAGCAAGCACAGGGTGTTAATTTGCTTAAAAGGCAGAGGAAGGTGCACCATGTCGTCAAGCAGAGTTAGGCAGAAGCAAAACAAAAGCCTGAATGTGAGAGTATGTAGCTGAAGCACTATGAAATGTACACGCATGCTTCTTGGTAGTAGATAATGGACACAGTTAAAAGAACAGGGACAGACCATCGTTAGACTCAGATGAGTGCTGCTGAGCTGACCATGCTCAGCTCTCTACAAGAGAGAAACTCTCCCACTTCCTCCTCCTCAGGATAATGAGGACACGGTCTGGAACTCTACCTTTGGCAATAAGAGAATACAGAAAATCAGAGATCCTTCTATCAGGAAATAAGCAAATCCCTGAGAGGTGGAGACAACCCCAAAGGAAGGCTCTGTGTTCAGCGTGCTCAGGAAATGGTGGCCTTGGAGACCACTGAGCCTGTGTGCAGGGATCCTGCAGGGTACAGAGGAGGCAGCATCTGCTGGACAGCAGTCCTCCCAGGAGCCATGAGTGTCAGCCTCCCCAGGATCTAGCACAGAGCAAAGCTTTAGGTACATTCACCAAAGAGAGAAAATGTCTCAAATAAAACCCTCACATCCCCACAGTAGCTGCTAAGTCCTGCCCTACTAGGTGCTACCAAACACACAGCATGTAGTACCACTCACCAACCTTGGCCAACATCATCTCTATGCTTGCTGCATTTTGCTCATCTCACCAGGAGTAATGGGCCTCCCCAGCCAATCACAGCTGCTGGAGAACAAGTCACGAGACCTCACAGAAAGGGTGCTCATGTGGGATCTGCCAGCTGCTGGAGGCAAGAGAAGTGTTCTCCTATGCAGCCTGGGTGAGGACAAGACAAAGGGTATACTCCACATGACTCTCTACCCTTTCTGAGATACTGTGGTCAAACAGCACCTAGGGCAACATATTTGACACTGGAGACTGGGGCCAAGGCCTCACACTGGTCTATCACCCACATATCCCAGCCAGGCTCACCCCATCCTGAATCCCCTTAGTACCCTGGGTAATGGGGGCTTACTCTTGCCCAGTGCCCTCACCATCAATGTCTTCATTCCATCTAGTATTAGAGGAAAACAGTAAACTTGAGGTAGGGAGATGGCTCACTGAGTAAATCAACTTGTTGTACAAACATGAGGACTTGAATTCCATTTCCAGCACCCACATAGAAAAGTCAGGCATGGGTAGCACATGCCTATAATCCCAATGTTGGGGAGCCAGAGACAGGAGGATCCCTGGGGCTTGCTATTCAGACAATCTAGATAAACCAGTAAGTTCCAGGTTCAGTGAGAGATGCTGTCTCAAAAAATAAGCTGGAGAAGAGACTGAGGAAGATACTCAATGACATCTGGCCTTCATCCACACACTCATGTACACAAATATAAAAAAAAGGAATCAACAGACTCACTAGCTCTACAGTTAAATGGTGGCGACTATGACCAACAGCAATATAGGAGGTAAAGAATCCTTTTAGATAAAGGCTTGATACCTCAATGGTAGATCCCCATTTGGTATATATTTTTATCAGCCTTGTACTAAACGGATGTTTCCCAAATGTCACTGGAGACTCTTGTTCCCACCATCATCTTATGTTAAGGTTTCTACAGCAATATGCATCTTACAATTAGAGAAATGTAAAATAAAATGTTTTCACTTACTGGATTTTCAGAAAAATTGTAGATCTAATAGTGCCATCATTGAGTGAGGACACAGGGCAGCAGACATTCTCCTCTTTTTGGTGGGAGAATGCAGCTGTCTGAGAGGATGACAAATATGTACAACTTCCAATGCTCTTTCTTCTGATTTATTAACTTCTCTTCCCTGGATCCTATCCTCACACAGGTGGGGCAAACAGGGACACATATGCTAGCTTCCCCTAGGATCTGACTTATAAAACCCAAAACCGAAATATCTACATTTAAAAGTGATCAATACACAGCAATTAAAAAGAACAGACTATATCAATATGTAGCTGACTTCTGTAAGCTTTATGCAGGTGATCAAAACTAACATCTCTGGTAACAAGTCCCTTAGATAATATGTTCCCTTGATATGGTGGGACAAAGGAACACTTTAATTCTGTGGTCTGTCCTCAAGCCTCACAATCCCACTTAACCATATGAAAACTACTAAACAAACCCAAATTAAGTCTGCATAAAATTTGACCAGTGCTCATTAAAACTGTCACAGAGGCCAAGGAGAACAGAGAGCTGAGGCACTGTTACAGTCCCAGAAAAGGCTCAGAAAACAGGGTAACTAAAGGTAACATGTCCTGAAGAAGACCTGGACCACTGAAGGACTAGTAGGAGAGTACTGGTGAAATTCCAAAGAAAATACTGAGTTCAGTTTACTGGGCTAATGCTGGCTCCTTCACTGTGGCAAACAGGCCATAGTAATACAAGATGTGATGGGGAAAACTGTGAGGGTATACAGAGTAAACTCTTTCTGTAAATCCAATGCTCTTCTAAAAGACAGTTTATTTAAGAAGGCAGAGCAGGGGCTGGAGAGACGGCTAAGAGATTAAGAGCACTGGCTGCTCTTGGAGAAGATTAGGGTTCCGTTCCCAGCACCTACATGGCAGCTAACAACCATCTGTAACTCCAGTTCCAGGGGATCTGATACCAGCTACTGACCTCTGCAGGCACCACACAGGTGCACATATTTACATGCATGCAATACACTCACACACATAAAATAAAAATAAAATCCTTTAAAGACAGAGCAAGTGAGCTTGTGTGTGCCAGGAGAACAAACCTCAAAGACAACAGTGATACAATTTGTATTTTTTTAAAAAATGTTATTCTTGCCCTGCAGCTTGCTTCTTCCCTCTCCTGAATGGTCTATACAGGGTATATAATCCTGAAGGGGGTGACAGAGACTTCCTGGCAGTTCCCTCTGCAGAGGGCAACTGAGTGGCAGGGAAAGAAGAGGGCAGGCTCCCACTTTGTATTCTGTGATTCTGTACTGTTCAATTCAGAGTTCATGGATGTGTTCCTTATATACCCAAAACCACTTTAAGAACAAAGATCACCTTATTTCAGGAAAGTAGCCAAGATATATTAATTTTAAAAATTATAAACTATAAACTTGTACTTAAATACAGCAGGACATAGCATACAGACATAAGCAAAACTTGCTTTCTAGATGCAGAATGGGAGAGGGAAGAGTTGAAGCAAGAAACAAGTGGGCTTTACTCCTTACCTTCGTTTTAAATATTTTATCACAACATGTATTTTTTGTTCTATAAACATCATCGTAAATCCTTAGACTTGATTCCTCACCTGCTCCATTTCCTTGACCCCTAAACCACACCCCAGGGAGGAGCCAACAGGTGCTTTGGAACTCTATTTCTAGGGCCATGCTGTATGACCCCCTCACTCCTCTGCTCAGTTTCCTGGTCACTGGGGATGGGCACAAGGGAACAACTGCCCCTCGCCTCATGGCCTGTCCCTTGCTCAACTGCTGGTCGGTAACAGTATCTACTGAACAGAGTCTGCTTAGAACAAGCACTGCTGCCTGAAGCAGCCCGAAAGAGTCTGCATCACAGTAAAGACATCCATCCGTGATAGCAGAGAGAACAGTGAGATCCTAATCTACCTTCCCAGGCATCAAATAAGGCAACAGCTCCAAATATAATCTGATCCTTTAGATTAATATTTCCTGATTAATCAATCAACTGATTACAAACCCCTGGAGCTTCACCCACAATATCAAAAAATCTACTACAACTATCCAAAGCTGCTCTCCTAGAAAAGGGAAGAAACACAAGAAAATACTGTAAGTCGTTCAGAGCACAAAGACAGAATGAAGATGAAAAACGGCTCTCCATTGTTGCTTTTAAGATCAAGTGATTTAATTTCACTAACATTGATTTCTGCCGGTTGATTTAATTTCCCTAACACTGACTGAGCTTCTGCTTACTTGATGTGAACATCTGGGCAGCCAATGCTCTCACCCATCTTGTAAAGAGCTCAGAAATACTGGGCCATCTGAGGGGCTGTCCACATGCAGATATGGATGAACAAGCACGTTTTAGGTGCCTCAAGATTTGATTGGCATTTCTTTCCTGGGTCTTGGATTCCCCTGGAAAATTCTGACAAAAGGTGGGGACTTTTTCCAAATATTTATAAGGTATTACCATCAGGTTCAAAGGGTCCTGGGAACCTCCTAGATGGGCCTATCAAGTAGAGGCGGGAAGGACTTCAAATCTGAGGCTCCACAGTGAGACTCTATCTCTTAAAAATCAAAACAAAATACAAAACTCTAACAGGACCCTTAACTGCTCCTGTGTGGTACTGCTGCTCTAATGTAATTTGTGGTTTTAGACTCCAGAACTTGCCTCATCATCTAAGGAAGCTGCAGCTCCAAAGCTGGGTGATAGGGCTACATGAGGCTCTGGGGGACCTACTTCCAGTGTCTAATCAGATCCAAACACCAGAGTTTCTGACGTTCATGATCTATCTTCAACAGTCACTTTTGGGAAGCACTACCAGGGTCCTAGCCCATGGAAACATCTTTGAAGAGACTGTGGGCAGCAATAGGCAAACACAGACACTAACAGAGCCTGCAGGTGAGCCCCTAGAAGGGGTCAGAGGAAGAGGCATCCAATCCAGCTGGATAATGGAGCAGGGCATTCCGGAAGCTGAAAGCAGAAGCCAACTTTCTGGGAGTCACTGCCCTGGATCCGACTAACTGTGCTAACCAACTGAAATGAAGGGGAAGCTGTCCTCTAACAGTCACACCCCATAGAAGACACACAGGGGCCACCAATCCCAGGAGCTAAAGAATTTAGCACTGCACTGCTGGGCTCTATGCCCACCAGCCAACATTTTCACACACTTCCCAGAATCATGAGAATGTTACTATAAACTCAAACACTGCATCATTATTTTTAAAAGTCAATAGTTCTAACTGAAAATTAAATGGAATTTTGAAATGCTAGGAACTAACAACCTTCAGATACTCAATCTAGTGAAATCCAATCCTCTAGGACAAAATATTCTAACACTGGCTTGCATTTAGCTTTATAAGATTCCTCATTACACGTGGCAGAGGATATTATTAAACTGTGCAATTCTCAAATTATGTTAATAAATGGAATTTAATCACGGTATAGTGGCAGGACAAAAATCAAAGCTATGAAAAAAATCACTATAGGCATGATCTCACATGTGGGGAAGAAGTAAGAAAAAATGAATACAGTAGCTCCACAGTACCCATGAATGATTTTTTGAATACAGTGGCTCCACAGTATCCATGAATGATTTTTTCTAAGATCCCCCTTTCCTTTGGTTACCAAAATGCATTCTTTTAAAAAAAACATTTTATTATTTTTATGAGTATACTGCCTGCATGTACGTAAGTGCACATATGTCATGCACAGAGCTCAGAAAAGGGTGTTGGGTTCCCCTGGAACTGGAGTTACAGATGGCTTTTTTGGCTACCATGTGGGTGCTGGGAATCAAACCCGGGTCCCCTACAAGAGCAGCCAGTGCTCTTAACTGCTGAGCCATCTCTCCAGTGCCCCAAAATCCTCTCTTAAAGTTCTTTACTTCACACCCAACCTCCTATAGACTTTATAATACCTAATATAATGTAAATGCTATATAAATAGTTGCTATTCTGATTGTTCACAGAATGTCAAGAAAAGTCTGTAATGTTCATACAGGTGCATTTTTAAAAAGAATGTTTTCAACCTGAGGTTGGTGGAATGTATAGTTATAGAAACTGTGTGCATAGGGCTGGCTATACATGGCACCTGTGGGAAGGAGCTAACCTTCTCATAAAGTGTCCCAAATATCTACTGTTATTTGCCTCAAGTCATAGTCACCAAACACTAGCATTCGATGGAATGAAAACCCAGACTTCTCTGCCATGGGCTCTTCTGGCACACAGAGGCAATGTCTACACTTCTTTCTCTGATCTCTAAACCAAAACATCCCAAAAGCCAAATTCTGCCAGGCCTGGTAGCACAGGCCTTCAATCCCAGCACTCAGGAGGCAGAGGCAGATGGATCTCTGTAAGGTCAAGGCCTTTTGGCCTACACCATGTATTCTGGGCCAGTTGGGGCTACAGGGAGACCTTGGCTCAAAAAACAAAACAACACAACAAAACAAAAACCCAGTAGTCAAATTCTGATCCCTTTATCAAATAAAGGTCCCTATCCTCATGCTGATAAGCTTTAGTTATGGCTGTAAAACTTTCAGAATCGGTCATGAAAAGATTTTCCCTGAGGGCTCTGCTAGGCATTATTAGTCTATAAACCACAGCATCCAAGTTGTCAGCTGAGGTCTCATTATAACTGCAGAAAGTCCTGGCTAAACAGTTCTTTTTCTCCTGTTTCAATTTCTAGATATCTTTTATATTCATCAGTCCCCGACTCCCCATTAAAAAGTATAAAACAAAAAAGCAGAGATACCATGGCTAAGGCACCAGAGTAGGTAGCATATTATGATAAACAAGGATGACAATACAACATTTTTCCAGCTGTGATAAACATATTTAAGATCTATCATAGAAGCTGCTGGATATAACACTGAAAACTATGAAAATTACAAGTTGTTTATACATAGAATTTATTTCTTAGAAGTTTTATTTTTAGGTGAAGTTGTCTCGCTAGGAGACCATTTCCTTACTTTCTTAAAATCTGAACTTTCTTTTTAAATTGAGACTTGCTGAGGCTGTCAAAACATCCAAGTGATTTAACAACTGGCTCAGGGATGAGCAGAACAGCCTGAGAATGAATACTATCCCGCATATCCCACTCTGGGGCCCGAGCTGGCCAAGATGGTGGGGCACAGGGCAGGCCTGTCACCCTGAGGGAAGATCCAGAAGACTGCAACCACCAGGGGGTCAGGACACAGTCCTTACATCTCAAACACTATGCACAAGTAGTTTAATTAGCAGCGGTCACAGTTTCCCAATAACAAATTAAAAATAAGGGTGAATTATGCCCAAATTTCCAAATAGCCATGGCCTTCGCACCATGTATTGGCCTCTGAAACCATTTCATTTCTGTACACAGGCTTCCTTTCCCAACTTTGAGAAAAAAAGAAACTTTCAACAATAAACTTTGCCATCCAACTGTGACGGATGAGATTGTGAAACCTGCTTGTGAGATGTACTTATGTAAGAAGACACTCACTTGACTGCAATTCCTAATGTCCCTGACATCTTTAAAAAAAAAAAAAAAAAACTTCAATAGACAAAGATTCTCCCAACAAACAAAACTATTGTGTATCATGCTGAGCAAAGCTAAGATTACCTCATCCCTTAAAAACCAATGGTAGTAAACAAGCTGTAACTCAACAAAACCCATACAAGCACAAACCCCCCTCTGCAAAGCCCAGGGGACTTTCCAGAGCCTTCTCACCCTGCAGACAAGAGCAGCCCCAAGGATGTGACTTAGGAAGGGGACTGAATAGACACAACTTCAGAACTATTTGACTGTGAAACATTCAGTCTGTTGCACAGAACCCTTTCTGAATCCTAAAACAAACATTTGGGCCACATGAGGAATCCCTGAGGTGCTTCCATGAAAAACAAAACAAACTATCTCCTTCCCAAGTGCTTTAACCAAATTAGATCTCTTTTTAAAGCCCTGTGTATTAACCCAAGTCCACCTATTTTAATAAATACCTACTGTGTAGTAGGCACTTTGCTGGATTCTAGGGACACAAAGAATATATTCCATGCTTTTAAGGGATCCATACAACAGAGGAAGACACAGTCCATTATACCAGCACTGTGTGGTCAATATAGTCAGCCTTGTACACTAACATCCCAACAGGGAGGGAGGTCACTGGTGTGATGTATTAGTCAACTCTGAGAAGAGGAATGGCGCCTATAAGCCCTTCCTAAGTTAAATGTATAGCAAGAAAAGTCAAATTTAATGATTTATCCCATTTGAGCCCCAAATAAGATCTTAAGCATAAATTTAAAAGTAACCCAGAGAAGAATATTAGTTTCCAAGTCCCTAAGGAATGTAAAAATGTAGCAAAGCTCTTCAATTAAATCTGCAACATTTCTGAATCAACAATTTAAAGAAAAAGGATCCCCTTAAAAATACAACCGACACTCCCCCGCCACCGCCACCCCGCCGAAAACAATCTGGGGAGATGGCTCAGCAGGTCAAGCACTTATGGTACAAGAATGAGGACTTGAGTTCAAATTCTCCAGACCCCACATAAAAAGCTAGGTGTGGTAGGAAGTGCCTGTAATCTTACTGGGAGGTTGGGAGAGACAAGAGGCTCACTAGGGCTTGCTGGCTACCAGCCTGGCTCCAGATTTAGTGGGAGACCCTGTCTCAAAGGAATAAAGCAGAGAAGTAACAGGACAGGGCACCTTATCTGGCACCTGCAAGCATGCACAGGCATGCACTTGCTCACACACACACATGTGCATATGCCACAGACACACCAAAATAAGTAACTAACAATAATCCAGGAATATGGGGCTTCTTCAATTCTTCAATGTTAAGGTAGGTCTCCATGGCCCTGATGGAACATCAGTCCACCTAACAAGAATACTTTAAGCAAACCCACAGGAGATGCTATCTTTCCCCAGAATACCCCAGTTCCTCCTGAAAAACAACTCATATCTCGGGACAGACACAAGATTCAATCAATTCAAACATCATTACAACTCACCATTTCTCATGACCAAATGACAATGGCAAGTCCTTGAAGGTTTCTACTATACACAAGCTAGTTCCAGTCATCTACCCTGTATTAACTCTGCCCAGGCCTGATGCTCACCCACTACCAACACCCACTGTACAAGATTATAGCCAATGAAAACCTCCTGATAACTAAAGAAACAGGTGAGTGCAAAGACACGGCAGAGAAGCAAGAAGTAAACAGTAGGCTGTACACATGCCAGGTAGCTTCCCCAAACAAGCCAGGTGCAGATGGAGAAAGAGATACAGGTCTACCTCTAAATCTGATGACAACCTATCAATAAGGCAGGCCCATGAAGGTGCAGAAGAGCCCAACATCAGCAAAGTGTTATGGAGCTTAAAGAAGGAAGTCACTCGGGAGAAGGGTGTACCAAATAAGGCTCTGGCAGGTCTGACCAAGAATAAAAGAGAAAGCAACTAAAATTTCCAGAAACACACAGTAAAAAAGATCATAAAGGAAACCCTACATACAACTAAGCTATAATTTTCGACTGATATGAAAATGTTGAAATTGATATGAAAATCAGGTTCCAAAATGGATTCAAAAAACAATTAAAAACTAACTGCATTGGTGGTGGTTGTTTGGGGGGGGGAGAATTTTCAAGAAATTGACAGAATTTTAGAAGAATTCTAAGAAACTGACACAGAAGTAGCCAGTTATAAAAGTATCAGCCTCCAAACATTTAACAAAAGACAGCTTATTGCCACACTATATAAAACTGTTACAAAGAAGCTAAAAAGGAAAGCCATTAATTCATCTTACAAAGCTGGTCTAAATCTCACAGCAAAATCTGGAAAGGAAAGCATGCAAAGAGAACCATAAAACCGTATCCTTTAAATTAGAGATAAAAACATCTAGATGTTATTTAACAAACTAAATTTAATTAGGGTTTTAAGCAATCGCCAACCATAGTCCCACATCATTTCTCCCAGGTATCTGGAGGGATTACCACCAGGTGATCTAGTCCTACGTCACACTAACATTGTAACAACATCTGAATCCAAAGAGATGCCCAAATGACATGGGAGGACAGTCACAGTCATCCTTAATAAATCACCCATAAAAACTAGACAGTTAATTCTTCAACATGATGAAAACCTCCCTTAAAGCAATGGATATAATATGGATTGAGAAATATGAGCAGTATTATCATTAATATAAGAAAGAGGCATCAAGTATGCCTATGCTCAGCATTTAACACCATTCTGGATGAGGAAGCCAGTGCAAACTAGACCGTGCTGGGTCCGCCCACCTCCACAGCAGACTCGCTAGCCACACCCACCTGCATTAGCCATGTGAGTCAGGATGTCAAAGAGAAAGGGGCTGGTGGCAGCGCAGGGCTTGCTGACAGGTCATTCTGCCTCTCTGCCCTTCATTTTTAATTTCTTCTCCCTTCTTCCTGCCTGAAATAAGTGCCTGGAGGTACAGGAACCACCCTGTGATAATGAGGACAAAAGATGCATGCTAATAATGAAGAAAGAGAAGCTAGGAGTCTGGTCCTCCAGACCCTCTTTGAAAAGCAAAATGCCTGGGCTGCAGACTGTTTCCTACCAGATTTTAACTCAGGGAAAACTCAGCACCTGACTGGCTAAGTCTTATCGGGCAGGTTTACGTTGTTTTTAACTAGTTATATCCCTAAATGACATGAGATCTTTAATGGAGAAATAAAGAGATAATGTGTACTGGGAAAATGAAGACAGAATGAGTCTCTGCACAGGAAACATCAGGGGAATCAACTGGAAAACTACTACTACAAGAACAATTGAATTGGGAAACTACAAGATAAATCAACAAAATACCACAGCAACACACAAGCAATCCTCAGAGAAAAGACAGAATGGAAAATTAAGATTCTTTTTACATCAGCAACAAAAAGTGTTAAATATCCAGAAATAACCAAAAGGAATAGTGTTGAGACCTCCATGACCTTCTGCAATTTGACAAATAAAAGTTGAATAAAGGGAGAGAAATAAAATTTCTTAAACAGTTCAAGTACTTGGAAATGGTATTTTCTTCAAAACTCATTTTATTAACCATCAAAATCCAATGTTTTAGGTCTGGGGTTTGGGGTTTTTGATTTCCCATTTGGAGAGAGAATGGTTTGAAAGACTTGCAAAACCAAAACTAAACAAGCACACTGACACTCTAAGTTCATCTGAGTGGACACTGTGTCAAGAATGAAACTGACATGTGTAACAAAACTGCAATGCACAGCACAGCTGGCCACAAAGTGTAGTCTCTAACATACAAAACAGTACTCAGTGAAGAAGCACACAACAATACTTTATTTAAATAAAAGCAATTGTCAGGAGGCATACTTTATTTAAATAAAAAATCAATTTCAGAAGTATTAAAACTTAAAAGGAAGTTTGTATGCATAATTAAAGTTAACTGATTTTGACATAAATGGGAACTTTTTACAAAAAAGAATTAAGACTGTAATGCACAGATTGTGGTTCTATATTCAGATGAAGCACTGGAGGGCAACAAGTGTACGATTTTTAAAAAGATTTATTATTTTGAAGTGTGTGTGTGTGTGTGTGTGTGTGTGTGTGTGTGTGTAATGCGCACATGCACAGCTGCCTGCAGAGGCTAGAAGAGGAAGTCAGAGCCCCTGGAACTGGAGTTACAGACAGTTGTAATCCACCCAATGTGAGCTCTGGGAACCAAACTTGGATCCTCTGGAAGAGCAGTATGTGCCCAATGTAAAAATTTTAAAACTTTAAAAAAGGGAAAAGATGGGGCTGGAGAGATGGCTCAGGGGTTAACAACACTGCTTGTTCTTGCAGAAGACCCGGGTTCAAATCCCAGCAGTCCCAAGGGATCCGAGAGCCTCTTCTGACACGACACAGGTACACTTACCTACATGCAGGCAATACATGAATACACATAAAATAAAAAAATAATAAAAATTTTTTTTAAAGGGAAACAGAAAAAATAGAAGAGATCACATAATAAACTAAATACTAGTTTTCACATATCCGTAAGAATGTACTGATAGCCCAAGCAAAATGAATTGGGGGTAGGGAAGAGAAAAATGAAGATCCTACCAGTAATTTTATAAGTGAGCATAAGCATGGACAATTATAAAATTCTCAGAATTCCCTGCTAATAATCTGGGTTACAAATCTAACTCAAAGAATTAATCCAAGTAATATATCAACAACAGTACACAACCATTTTATAATAGTTTTAATGGCAACAATGCTTAAATTTAGCAGCTACAAAATAATTTTGTGACAGAATTTTTATTTTAATAATTTCTTTAAACACTGTATACTAGATGTAAAAGGCATAAATAATGTCACAGACAGAAATCTACAACATGGTGATAAATGGTAATACAGAACCTGGTGTATGTAGTATAATGCTAATTTAATTTTTTAATTATACAAATAATACAAGTTGGGGGAGCCTTCAGGAAAATACAACAAATGATTAACAACAGTAAAGTTACGCTGAATTTGATTAAGGATAATTTTTATTTTACCTTTTTTACCTAACTATATTTTTCTCATTTTCCCTTAATAACCATTCATTACTATTCTAATTTTTAAAAAGCATTAAACATAATAAAATAATTATAGTATAAGGTGGCAGACAAACCTGTCCCTAATTAAAGGTTCATTTTTCACCAAAGCTGCACAGTCTTTAAATGGGTCACACACATAAAACTGTTTCAGTGCTGTGTGCAGACACAACTGTGGAAGCAAGGGTTGGAGCTCTGAGAACTGGGCTCTGCTGAGCACACCAGCACTAGCAGGAGCAAGATTTGGAGTGTGATCTTGTCTGAGACCCGAGAATGTGCAATGTACATTCACAGAACTCCCACCAGGCGGCAGAAGCCACTGGCTCTTCAGCGAACAGCTCTTGCTTTTCTGAAGCTTACATTTTACTGTTTAAATTTTATTTCATTTATTTAGGGTTTTTTATGTGTATGTGTATGGGCACATAAGTGTGTGTGGAAGCTAGAAGGCAATATCTAGGAGTTGCTTCTCATTATATGAGGCCTGGGTATCAAACCCAGGTCATGAGGCTTGAGGGCAGATGCCTTTACCCACCGAGCCATCTCGCTGGCCCTTAATAGTTCAAATTTTTAAGTTCAAGTAGTCATGAACACTGCAGTTTTGCCTGTATGGCATTTCTCATTATGGTCCTAGAATAAATTGTTTCAATGTGACAATCAGATCCCCTTTTACAATAATTACTTAAAACCATGTCTAAAATCCACTGTCCAAAAACCTGAGACTTTATCAATAATCCCTTTGAACACACAGATTTTCTAGCATCTGAAGATAGCACCAATCCCAGAGATCACCACAGATTCACTCTACCAATTATACAGCTTGAAGAAAGTTTTCACTGGACAAGAGAAACAGGGTTATGCATTTCTTCCCAAGATTTTTAAAAGAAATTGTAAGAATGGAAAATTCACTGAATGAAGACAAAAAAGAATTTGATAGATTTCCAGAGAGAAACACATGTTAGATTCAAACAACATACAGACAAGGTGCTTATGGAGTATCTGCACAACCACCATTCCACAAAAGGAACAGCAGCCTTCAAAGGTACTTGCCCATGTGCAAACTCAGAGTTCCCAGATCCTAAGAGCTCTGCACTACACAAAGAAATTGGAAAGATTTCCTTGCCAATTAAAAGTCAGGTTTAGGTCAGGAATGATGGTACACACCTTTAATCCCAGCACTCAGGAGGCAAAGGCAGGTAGATCTCTGTGAGACTGGGGAGACACTGTCTCATAAAAATAGAAAGAAAAAAAAAAAACAAAAACCGGGCTTGGAATGCCCTTACTACAAAACATGGACCCAGCAGGAATCCAGTGCTCACCATCTCATTCAACATGCACAAGGATATTTTCAAAGATGATCTATAAGGCTACTAACAGTTCTGCTTTAATAAAATGAGCAAAAAGTCACCACCCAGGGACCTAAGTAATTTTGTCCATTTTCTATTGTGGAGCTGAGAGAAGACAAAGAAAAGATTCTCTCCTATTTACTACAACTTACCTACTACTGAGAGAATGTAAACAACAGTCCTCCAGAACATAACTGTTTGACCAGTGTATAACTAACTACATAGTATAACGATACACACAGCACAGTCAACATAATAATATTTCAGTTAGTCACATAGTGTAATGATACAGTATTTTACATATACCTGCAGAATTATGTGCAAGACAGTATATCGATTAATCATGTGATATAATGAAACATACAGTGCAACTGATACAGCATGACATCAACTAAGCATACAGTGAAAAAGCAAGTGTGCTCCAAAAGCACCCCAGAATAACTCCAGTGAAGGAAGGCAATGGACTATAAGATGTTCCCTCTTAAAAACGGAGGCCAGCATTTTCATAGAAAACCACTGTGCTACAACTAGGAGCTGGACACTAGGAACCCACCCAGAAATGTGTGTCAGTAGCGTCACCAGATAGCCTGCTTCAGCTTCCTACTTGGTCAGGAGGCAGGGAGATCCACTCACCACAGATGAAATGATTCAGAAGTTAAGGCTCAGTTAACACAACTAGCACCACTTGAGGGACCAGGATATCACCCCTTAAAGCTAGAAAGATTTTATATTTCTCAAAATGTTATGATCTTTATCACAAAGGAACCCAGAATCTTCAAATTGGATAAAGAAAATTTGTAACGAGGGTGAATTTGAACTTCCAGCACATTCACTGATCTGCACTCTTCACAAAGAAGCATGGTGGGGAAACTGCCATTTTAAAACTGGCTTCATTCTTTGGCTCTTTCTCTCTTGTTGCAACATAAACCATCCCAATTCCTTCATGGTCACAAAATGTAATTTGTGCCGAAATACACCTTTCAAAAATAAACACTAAACATTATGGAGGAAATAACTGGCATTGTGAAAAATGCCAGTATGCCCCAACTTGGCAGGTTACTGTCACTCATATCAAGATGCACACTGTAAAGTGTAACAGCCCCTAAAATACAGCCTCTGCACTCAGTGCTGATTAAGCTGAAGTCCTTTGAACTTATCGCCTTCATACAGGCTATCCAAACAAAAAGATCTCAAGAATTCCTTTCAAAAGCCCAAACAAGAGCCTGAACTTGCAAAGCTATTTTTCAGAGTGCAACAGGACAACAGGAAGCAGAATTTCTAGGATAGAGATTTTGCTATTTATTTTTCTGTCAATAGCTGCTTTTAAACTAGAAGGGGGGGGGTGGTTTAACAGGCACTACAAATCCTGGAAGCCATGAATCAGGAAGTGGGAAACTGCTGATCCTGAAATGGCCAGCAGGAAAACCCTGGCTCTTTTATGTAGTCAAGTCTACAAAGCCAGGAATTTTAAAAATCTTGGGTATCCTGCATTATTTTTCGAATCGTAAAAGAACTGAGACTTAAGAGAGCAGGGCCAGAGTAAATGAACTAGCCAGAAAGCCCCCACCATAATACAAATGTCACCCCCATATTTAAAAACTCAGCTAGAACTTGCTCTCTACAAATGAAGTTTGTTTCCCATGCTGCTAATGGGGGCTGAAAGTTCAAGATTTCTACACACAGAGCCTGTTGTCCCCACCCTGGTCAGCTTTGTTACTCCTCCCCAAAGTTGAACCTGTAATGCACGCACTGAGGACCCTAAACACTCCACTTTGCCAAACATTCTATCCAGACTAAAAACAATCAGCACTTGTTCTCAGGGAGACACTGTAGCTGATAGGTTTGACTGTCTAAGTAAAATGCAAACTGCATTAGAGACAAAATTGCAGGAATGCTTTCATACCTGCAGGGGCCAGGTACTCTTATCCTAGCTCACCTGCTTCAAAGGACCAGTAGAAACTGGGGCTCACTCTGCCACTTCTACTGCTGAGGTAGAAACAACTGAATGGAAACTAAGGAAGAGATCATTGTGACCAATGGAGGCCAATTGGGGCTTGGAGGTCAGGACTTTAAAAATGTAGAATGAGGTTCAAAGCAAGGCAGAAGTGTACTGAGGAATGAGGCTGGAGTTTGGGAGGTCTTTAGCAGCCAGGCTGTGGAATGTGTTTCTTAGAGCAAAAAGAGTACTTTAAGAACTTTTTGTTTGTGGTGCAGAGTTAAAGCAACACACCGGAGGCTCCTGGTGTTTGAGAAAGGACCTTGAGCCTTTTGGGAAGGCTGTGGAGGAAATAGGAAGAAGGGGGCCCGGGGATATACTGGGAAGACCTCTCTGGCTTATATTAACTGGACTTGCTGCTCCTTATTGCTGTTGGAGTATGTTTGCACTGGCAGATTCACTCAGGATGTCAGGGAAAAGGCCTCCCAGGAGTGCTCCATATGCAGCAGAGATGACTTTTTGCTTTCTTCTTAGGTCAACACACAGTTTTTGTAAACTTGTCATCCAACATTACCTGCTCATATAGCTGTATGTTTAATTTCTATAGAAAGTAATTGAAAATATTTTATAAATTTCAGAATATTCTTTATAGTGGGACCCCTTTTCCTTTACCCCCAGGACTCTGGAATAAGTTTTCAATTGAGGTTTTGTCACCTCTGAGGCTGGGTCCTCTTCCCCTTTACAGACTGTGACTGTAATAGATGGTCTGCTGGTGGGTGGAGGGGGTTGTTGAGTGTCTCCCCTTGCTGCTAGTGCCAGTTGGCAGAGTGAGCCCCAGCCTGTACTGGTCCTTTGAAGCAGGTAAGCTAGGATAAGAGCACCTGGCCCCTGCAGGTATGAAGGCATTCCTGCAATTTTGTCTGTAATGTGTTTGCATTTTACTCAGTCAAACCTGTCAGCTACAGTGTCTCCCTGAGAACAAGTGAAGACTGTTTTTACTTCCACAGGCCCCTCCCTGAACACCCACTCAGATTTGCACCACTATCCAACACCTACAAAACAGAATCCTCTCTACCCAGCTCAGCCCAGCATCTTGTGGGACCCCTGAGTTGCCTCATCTCTCTATAGAAAAAGTTACACCAATCACCCCAACTCTGTTGCCCAATGACACTGAATCAATGGCATCCTTAGGCTATCCCAGCGCCATGGACAAGTCCAGCATCTGCAGGGACCACAACATCCCTTAGGACCCAATGTGGCTTCATCCTCAGGACTCAAAGCTGGCAAACTTTGCTGATGACACCTACCTGATAAGGCTGCCAAGGGGACTTCAGGAAGCTGGGTGTGAGCTGGTAGCCCTAAAGGGATTTGGAGTGGGAGGACTGAATTCCCAGAGCCCAGAAGTAAAAGGTTTCAATGTCCTCCTGCCCCATCATGCCTGCCTACATCTCTAACACTCAACCACTGCCTGTACACCAGCCCAAAAGAATTCACTTCAGTAAGTGAATCTGCCCCTCCAGGCAACTCTCTAATCCTCCAGCAGCTACATCTCAGGAATTCCAAGTCAGGGCTGAGGGGAAAAAACAGTCACTGATTCTCCACAAATAACTGTGCAGTTCCTGAAAAGACAAGCAGGTAGCCTGGGTGGAATTTGGAAAGGAAAAAAAGAGAGACAGAAAGAGAAAGAGAAAGAAAGACGAGAGAGAGAGAGAGAGAGAGAGAGAGAGAGAGAGAGAGAGAGAGAGAGAGAGAGAGAGAGAGAAATTTTTTTGAGAGAGAGAGAGAGAGAGAGAATCACAGAGGCTTGTCTTCTCTTCATTTAAGGAAGCAAGGGGTCCAAGAAGCATGTTAAACACCCCTGGGCCCAGAACAGCAGATACAGGGGGACTATCTGGCTGCAGAAAGTCCAACCCAGAAGCCCAACCTGCCTGTGCACACAGATCATGGAGATTGGGGTTCCCAGCTGAAGGAAACCGTAAGACTGTTTCATCTCTCTCTAAATGGCTCTCAGGATTCAGGATTAGCAGGATGGTTTAGGCTTGATCGATACCAGTTTTACCATCATGGGAGTGACTCACCACAAAAATCTACCCAGCTTAAGGCTCAGCTGTGAACAGAAACAAACAACATAATAGCAGGGTCAGATTCAAAATCGCAAGTATGACTGGTAAACAGTTAATGCTTATAAACAATTAGCAGCCACCTCCCCAGCCTTCTGGATCTGCTGGAGAAGAAGTACCGTTTCACCAGCTCTGAAGGGAGCAGCAGCAGCAGGCCTGTGCTCTATGGCACCCCCTTCCAACCCATGGGTGCCAGGGTCAGCTTCACAAAACAGACCCCAGGGAAGGATCAGAATGCACTGCTTTTGCCCGAATTCCATAGGTCAGATAAGAACATACTGACCATGATGAAGAGGGAGAAGGAATTTACATGGAACTGGGTTTTCAAAAAAAAATGAAGGTTACAACTCCCTTGGAGCATAATTTCCTTCTATGTAATGCCTGCAGAATTTAATATAAGCACCTGTATTTGTACTGAAGTAGGAGATGGAATCACCTGTAACTCCCCCAATAAATGAGTGCGATCAAATGGCATCCACTTCAAGAAAAACAATGGGGTATACAGACGAACTGCATATTGCAAGCACTTGGTTGAAAGATCAAATGTGCTCAGTGCAAACCTGAAAACATGTTCAGTGGTCCCTTGGCATCTGGGGCAGGGGTGCTGATCCCAGGACCCCCTGCAAATATCAATCTCAGGAGGCTCAAACTCATACAAAAAGTAGCTGCATAGAATGTGTTCATTTTCTCCCGATATCCTTCCCCATGCTTTAAGTACAGCATAGACACTAGACTCTATTTCTTAGGGAATAACAAGAAACAAGACCCCATGTTCAATACAGGCACACTTCTTCCTTCTAAATATTAGTGGTTGGTTGAATTCATGGTTGTGAACCCATGGATATGAAAGGCTGATGTACACTTAGATAGCCAATGCCACATAAGTCTTAAAAATTAATTTGCAACCAACTCTCAGACTTGGCCAAGAACATATATAAAGAGAATCATGACCTTGAGAATTCTTAACTATGGCACATCATTCCATTATTAGAGACTGTATGACCAAATGCCCCTAAAAATTCATGTTGAAGCCCCAGGCTCCAAGGGGATAGTATTAGAAGGTGGGGCCTTAGGGACAAGACTAGGTTTAAATAAGGTCATAAGGAAAGACTGTGCCCCTTGATGGGATCAGTGCCTTAGTTGAAGAGACCTTTGCTCTCTCTGCCACATGAAGACTTGGGGATAAGACAAGAAGTCAGCCCTCACCAGAAACTAAATTAGTTGACATTCTGGTGTTGGAACACTGAGCCTCCAGGCCAGAACTGTGACAAGTGTCTGTTTAAGCCACCCAGCCTATGGAACTTGTGGTGCCATCCAGAGATGGCCAAGACATCCACACTGTGCTACAGGAATACATCACCAACCCAAACAAAGGGGCTGCCCGCCTCTAGTCACATGACACCTTCTGCATGATGATCAGACAAAACAGGCACACAGACAGGTAGGCAACAGTCCTGAGAAGGCTGGGAAAGGCAAGAAGGGTCACTCAGGTTTGCTTTTGAGATATAGGAAAAATTCCAGTCTGATCTGCACACACAGCAGTGGTTCCTCCCATAGGCCAAAGCTGTGGTGGGTCAGTGGGGTGGAGGAAGCTCCTCTCGCTGCCAGACAGGCTCGGTTACCTCACAATCTTGTCTGGAATTCGGCAGGTCCAGGCCTGAGTCCTGTGACTTGTTAAACTAGATTATGACAACCAAGTCCAAAGGACTGGCCCCAGAGAGTTCATTCTGGAGTTGAGGCATCCCGGCCTAAGCCCCACAGCACATGTCCTGTGTCCTCAAGCAGCACAGACCTCCATAGGTTCCCAACCTATGAAGAGAAGTCTCTGGCCAGTGTCTACATTCAGACACTTTGGATTCTTGACTACAGTAGCCAATCTCTTCCTATCGGGACTCCCTACGTGACAGGGCAGTGCATTTACAATAAAAAATTGAGCTGTCAAAACAAATGAAAAACTTCCAGTATAATCAAGGAGTGAACCAAGTATCTAGACAAATCTCTCTTCTGGAAAAATGAGAAAATGAAAAAGCAATTACACATCACATGGCTGATTAGCAATAAATTTCATGTGTGACCTGGATGGCTTGGCGTTTGACTCTGAACTTCCTTTCCTTGAGAGGAGGACTGTCTGTAGTTCTGTGACTAGTTCTGGAAAGCAGACCCCACCAGGGATGCTCAGCACAAATCTGCCTTTCTCTCAAGACTTCCTGGCTTCACCTTCCCTTGTTGTGTATGATGCTGCAGCAGTCATGATGCAGCCCAGAGCAGCACCTGCCCTTCCAGTATGGCCTCCAGAGCTGGCACTGGTCCTCTGGAATGTCTCCTCCACAGGCCACTTGGTATGTGCTCACTGTTGAATCAGTCAACACAGACAGCTTTTCTTTTTAAAATTATAATGAAATAAATACAACTGAAGTTTCACTAGCATAATATGTTCGACATCATCCACCCTATAACACGTCACCCTCTGTGGCAGACCCTTTCCTTCCTGAGGTCGAACAACATTCCACTGTATGTGTATGCCACGTTTTGTGTATCTGTTTAGCCATCAATGCATTCACTATTAAATATCTACCAGGGCTATTAAAAATCGTTATTCGTTGCCATACACTGGTATACAAACAGGTGTTTAAGCCCGTGCTTTCACTTTCTTTGGGCATAAACTTAAAGGCAGAATTGCTGGGTCACATGACAACTCTACCCTTGACTTTGTAGGAGCCCTGCATACCATGTTCCACAGGGTCTCCGCCACCCATATTCCTGATGCACAGGGCTCCAATTTCTCCACATCCTGGTTATACTTGTTACTGTCCGGTTTTCTAACAGCATAAAATCATAGTGAGAGTTATGAGTGTTATCAGTCGTGGCTCTGATTTTCATTTCATCAATGACTAGTGAAATCCAACATCTTTTCATGGGCTTACTGGGTTCATCAAATTAATTTTAAAGTAAAGGAATTTATCCCACTTCCTAAGAGACCTATGGTCACAAAATGGAAATAGTATCATTATTGACTAGGATTTGTGGAGGTGGTTAAGTTTTCCAGGCTTAAAACATACTTCCCCACCTGGAAACATTTAGCAAACCCACCTAACTCCTGGCTAACACACTGACACAGATGGGCTTAAACACAGTTCCTGGTTCCTGTATAATTCATGAGCAGAGCAAGAGGCCAGCTCCTGCTCTCTGTCCTAGAAAAAAGGCTCTCCTGAAAACATTTATCAGTCAAGTGATGTGTCAGGATTCCACTGAAGACTTCTCCAGCTACCCCAGGGTCCAGTCTCTGCAAACACCCACTCCCGTGGGAAGTTCTCCATCTACAAGGGCCACAGGGTTTCAACTTTCCCCACTCTCAACTTCAGTTATCCTAACCAGTCACCTGGACACACAGATCCCTGTACTTTAGAGCCTGTGTTCTGAATTCAGATGCATAACCCCCATTTTACTCCCACACCCTTCACCTCTAGCTCTTACGCAGAAGCCACATAACCCCAATTACTGCTCCATCCTTGAGAAGGAAAAAAAGCAAAGGGATACAGGACCACAAACAATGTATCATTGATTCATTTCTGTCATTTGGCCCCTGGGACAGGACAAATGGGCCTTAAGAAACGGGTATCTGGAATCCAAATAATCCATCTCCTGGAGGAAGATGTTTTAACGCTTCCCTGGAGATAGGTGTGGTATGGGAAGAAAGAGAGGGATGGATGGGCAAGGGAGGAGGAATGTTTCTATCTCTTCACAGGGCCCTTGTGAAACTCTATACAAAGTGAAGCCAGTGTCTTAACCATGGTGGGAATCAGCAAGAGCAGGTAGAGGGCAAGCATCAGGATTGGTGCACACCCAGAAAAGAGCTGTGTTTTCCTCTTGCTCTCTCATGAGAGTAAATAACTTCTAGTGTGTATTCCTCCATCTTAAGAACAACATCAACCAACTCCTGGTGTCTATGACAGGCAGAGGTCAAGAGCGTTCTCCACAATCACTCAGAAGGTACTTGTAGCAATCCTAAAAGGTGGGTACCACCGCTTCCTTCCATTTTCCAGATGAAGCAGAGTGGCAGGGTAAATAACTGCCAGGCTAAGTCAATAGCTCAGCCTCTCGTTCTAAGCTCAGAAGAGAGCCAGGTTCACCAAGCGAGATAGGAATGAAAGAGCAGGCAGGAAAAAGCAGACCACTTTGTTGGAAACTTGGGGCAAGCCAAAAAAAAAAAAAACAAACAAACAAACAAAAAAAAAAAAAACGAACTCTCAAATTCTTTGAGACACTTAAAATCTAAGCTTGCTACAAGAACAGGTGAAAATGGTTTAAATTTCAGAAGGCACTAAAATTCCCACAAGTAAAGGCCCAGAGACAAAAGGGTATCACCTTCCTACAAAGCCTCACACATTCTCATGCTTTTATATGTTAGTTGTGAGTGAAAACAAACAGTTCCAGTGGCAGAGCCTAGCAGCTAGGACCACAATCCTAAGGCCCTACACTTACTTCTCATCAAGAATCACAATGTGCCCAATCCATTTAAAATCATAAATGATTGCATGTTAAAAAGCACCAGTAGCAAAGCCCAGACCAGGACATAAAGTTGGCATCTCCCTTTAAACAAATCATTCCTCTCAGCTAGAACAGCAAGGCTGGAAATCATCCTACCATGTTGGCTGGCACCACAGGGTAGCAGGGGCTGCTTCCCAGTCCCAGCCACTGGGAGCCAAGGCTACAGCAGTGGTACAGGTTAAGGCCATCTTCAGATCCATTTGACCCAGCTCAGAAGGAAGCAAGAGTCATTCCTAGCCTGGCTTGTTCTAAAACTTAGAAAGCAGCAGCACCCAGCAACAAATGACAAGAATGCTTGCCTGAAAAGATAACACTTATTTTTGGAGGTGGGAAACATGACCACTTTCCTGAAGTCCAGTTCTAATGAAAAAGGTAAATTCTGTAATTTCCAGAGGGCTTTCTATGGAGAAGGCCCCACTGGGTCCTTGTTCCCTAGGTTCTCCCCAACCTGCACCCAGAGGTGTTGGGTGTCTCCTTAAGGGTTTCCTTTGTGCTGCTTAGCCCAGACCTCCAGACCAGATACCTTCTACACAGTTCCCCTAGCCATGGCCTGGGGTCGTTACCTTACCAACTCCTCCAAGCAGCGCAACACCCCAACAGGAAGAAATTCAGCCTCATCATTCACCCCCACTCCCATGCCACAGAGCTAGGCTAAGCCAGCTCCTGCTTCACTGATCTTGTGTCTAGAGATAAAAGGTCCCTTCCTGGCCCCATGCTCATTGCTTCCTTCATCACATCTGTTCCTTCCCCAAAATTCTTGTCTCCTCTCATCACTAAAGTGCTCCAATGGCTTTTAAGTTCACCATTATCTACCTATTAGTCAAGTTCCTTCCCCAGAAGTATTTGGTTCTCACACCTACCCTCCACTCCATCTGAGCAGGCTACCACCTACCCTTATTGTCTCCACTACTTTGAATCGAACACTGGAGGCACAGTAAAGCTTCATAAGTGATTCATCAGCCTTTCAAAGACCAATCTCTGGAAAGGCCCCAGCATTTCTTCAAACTCAGATTCCATAATTTATTACTGAACACACATTGCTTCTTACTGTTCACCAGTATCTGCAATGTTTATGTGCTGGTTAGTTTTTGTCAATTTCACACAGAACTGGAGTCACCTGTGAAGAGGGAACCTCAATTGAGGAACTTCCTCCATCAGGTTGGCCTGTGTCAGTGGGTGAGCATTTTCTTGATCCTTAATTGACGTAGCAGGGCCCAGCCCATTATGAATGGAGCCATCCCTGGACAGGTGGGCCTGGGCTGCATAGGAGCAAGCAGAGTTCCTCTTCTCCAGGTTCCTGCCTAGAGCTCCTGCCCTGGCTTCCCTCCATGATGGACTGTAAGCTGTAAGGTGAAATAACCCACCCCCTCCCCCAAGCTGCCATTGGTCATGGTATTTTATCACAGTAACAAAAACTAACTAGGACAGCTTAGAATCAGAAGTGTTTCAGAGTTGGAGATTTTTTTTTTAAATATTTGCATAGACTTTAACAGTTGGGTATCTCCAATCTGAAAATCCAAAATGTTCTAAAAATCTGAAACTTTTTGAGCACTGACAAGATAGATGTTAAAAACATTCTGGGTTTTTCAACATTTCAGATTGTAAATTAGGGCTGTTCTGCCTGTATTTGAGTTTTCCCAACTAGACAAGTGTCTTTGGGTAAAAATAAATAAGCAATATCAAGCATTTTTCCTAATGTTCTCCATGGAGCAGAGGCCCTGAAGTCATTAAGTCTTGACAGAGAAAACAGGGTTTTGTATCCTCCTCACTGCTGACCTCATACTCCCTCCTCTCAAGTGGGGATGCAACCTTGAACCATGCTTCCAAAAGCTGACCCCAAATAGAAGGTAAGGAAAAGATCCAATCTTCTATTGGCCAGCTCTGCTGGGCATTTCAGAGACACTACTGATAGTTCCCACAGCCCACATGCTAGAGTGGCAATATTCCAAGTTACAGATGGGCACTGAGGTTTGTACTTTCCTTTCTAATATGTCTCCAGGCATCTGAGAGAGGGAGGCAACAAACCTGGAGGAGAGCGTGGCTTCCCTAAGGGCAGGGGAGGCAGGAGAGCTCACATCCACCAAACTTACTATTCACAGCGTAATTTTTGTACAAGATGCTTTCTACAAGCCACACTTGGGAAAAAAAAAGTTCAACAATTCTGTTTTTACAATTTATACAAGAACTATCTCACCTTGTCTGTCTCCTCAGGAGTAGCAAGCCTTTAGCAATAATTTCTTGGGTGTTAAGTTCAGGAGTCTCCTCACACCTGCCCCAACAAGTAAACTTTCTTCTGTCAGAGGTATTAAAAGAACAAGGAACAGGTTTCACTTCCCCCGTGGCCCAATGGTCAGCTATCACAGGTTTTGTTAGACACTTAAAAGACAAGAGTGCCATATTGTCCCTGCCACGATTCAAGACAACTTTTTACTGACTTCACCAAGAAAACCAAGTGGGGACAATTGTTGGCTAATTCTTAAAGGAACGCCAGAAAAAAAAAAAAAAAAAGAAATAATAAACTTGCACAGGCACAGGAGCCTCTCCCTACCTGGGCAAATTAAAAAAAAAAAAAATTAATGAATCCATTAATTCTTCTCACACACCCTAGCAAAATGAAGTTTTGATTATATAACACACATTTATTGAGTACTTACTCTATGCTAGGCTCTGTATCAATCAATACAGGGCAGTCAAACATCAAGTGTGCCTTACATTCCTGGCACTATTCAAAGCCTGCTTGAGAGATAGCTGGTAGAGCTGCTCAGAACGTCTGGGAAGAAAGCAAGCTGAAGTCCTCTCAGCCAGGCAAATGATTTCCAAACTAAATAACAAAAAGCAACCACAGAGGAAGGGGTCTACAGCTACTACCCATTATATACCATGTCACTGAGAAAGTGGGAGTAGATTCTGAAATTATCAAGCAAACGTGGAGACAAAATATCTAAGAAGATGCAATCAGTGCATGGCCTAACATCAGTAATGATGTTTGTAATTACCCAGTATCAGGACTTCTGGTGGGCGAGTATGCTGACTATAAAATAGCCCAAGGTGGTAGCCACATGCCTTTAATCTGAGCACTCAGGAAGCAGAGGCAGGCAGATCTCTCCAAGTTTGAGGCTAGCCTTTCAATTATATTTGAGGGGAGGGGAATGCATGTGCCACGCACGGTACACATGTAGAGGTCAGAGGCCAACAGTTCTGTCCTTCTACCATGTGAATTCTGGTAATTGAAGTCAGTCATCAGACTTCACAGCAAGTGCCTTTACCGGCTGAACCATCTCGCTTGGCTCCAGAAGTGTTTGGGCTTTTTTTTTTTTTTGCTATTTTTAAATCTCTCATCAAGAAAAATTTTTTTAAACTTTTCACTTATAAAAGTGCTATTAAAAATATCTTAGAACTGTAATTGTGAAAGATGTACCATGTCTAACAACTATCTGCCAAGATGTACAGGAAGCATGTTTTCCTCACTTCAGAAGACTTAATCCTGTCACTGACTCAGCTCACTAACCAGTGGAGCAAACAATATCCCAAACCATGGCACAGTGATTTCTAAAGAGGCCTGCAGCATCCACATTTTCTTGCAATCAGTTCCCAGGAATCAGGCCAGAAAGGAAAATGTAGGCAAGTCCTGGGGATTGCTTCTCATCCTAGCTCTGGACACCTACCTAATTCAGTTATGGAGGAGGCTGAATTTTCCATGTGGCCACTAGATGGCACCTACGCATTGGTGAGATGGACAACATGCACACTGGACACCTCTCAGACCCTGATAGAAACTGACAAAAAAAAAGGTTTAAGGGAGAAAGTAAGACAAACAGATCTCTGAAATGGAAGGTGAGCCGCAAGGACTGGCCATGCTTATAGAACAAAAAGTAAGATGGCATAACCGTAGGGGAGGGGTCAAGTTTTTTATTACATTCATTGATTTGTAGAGAGGGGGGACATAAGCATTCCACGGAGCTCATGCGGAAACAAGAGGACAACTTTAAGAGTTAGGTCCTGGGGAGAAAACTCAGACCATCAGACTTGGCAGAAGCAACTTTCCCCTGGGCCATCTCACCCACGTAACTGCATTTTACAAGCAAAACCCTATCTTGTAAAGCACCTTAGTAAAATAAGATTTTTATCACAAAATACATTATTTATTGAGCACTTACTATGCGCCAGGCGCCACACCAATTAAAGGTTGAAAACAGTGAGTATGTCTTTTTCTGGCACAAAGAAAACGTCTGCTCAAGGATGGCACCTCTCTAGGCAGCTCATGTCCAAGGGCTGAGTAGGTGCCAGGTTCTGCTCTAAGCACTTGACAAGAGCATTAAGTCCTTTAACTTTATGGATAAATGTACGAAATGAGTTCTAGTACCGTTATCACTTCACAGATGAGGAAACAAAGACACAGGAAGATTAAACACTTTGCCTCACATCTGAAGAACAGAGATTCAAAGCAGCCTCTCTGGCACTGTAATGCAGTCAGGGAGCAAGACACAGGGCATTGCTGTCAACAGCCCAGCAGGGTTTCTGCTCAGAGGTACAGTCAGATCTATGCAAGTTAGAGAAGGAAACTTCATGGAGGAGGAAGACTCTGAGCCTGAAAATAAAGGATGGCATCTCTTGCCTATGAAGATCACAGAGAGGATGATCAGTGTGATTGGGGACAGGAGTTGACTGGCATTGCACCCTACCTTTCCACAATTAAAGTCTTGACCCTCCTTTATAGCACTCCCTGAAACTTAACCAAAAAAAGGCAGTGAAAATTAAAACCCACATTTCCCTCCCCCAATTCTCCTGAATTTAGTTTTCTAAATATATTAATATTTTTATTTTGTTTACAGTGAGAAACGGAACAACTTCTCCCACAATGATCAGTCTCCACACTTTTGTTGGGACTTAGACAAGTTAAATGGCATGTTTCATACTGAAGAACTGATTGGCGACTAAACAGAATCTCGACCCAGGTGACCTTCTAGGGCTCTTGAGCAGCGCTTTCCACTGTCCAGTATGGGAAGGAAAACCATTCCAGGCCATAGAAACAGGGAGCAAAATCTGGGTGAGAACAGTGAGGCTGAGAGGAAACATTCAATTAACCAATCTCTCCAAAAAAGGCCAGGCTGCATAACAGAAGCGTGACTAGAAGTTCCATCCCAGGCCATTCTTGGTGGGTAAAAAGCTCAGAGGGGCATGCTCAAACGCTGAGAACGCAGCATCTACCCTAACCAAGTAACTTCCTGTAATTCCACTATCCTATGCTATAGCCTGTCATATGCCACAAGCCCATTAACTTCCAAAAAGGAACAGAACCAAAAGAGTGGAGCAGAACCTCTTAATGGGGCTTCCCCTCAAGTCCAGAGCCTGGGAGTCTGAGCATCACCTCAGTGAAGCCCAGGGAAAACCACCGGGGAAAATAAATACAAGATGACACAGTTGAATACGGGCACAACTGACGAAGGTTCTACAATCTAAATATAGTGGACAGCTAGTGACTCTGAATGCTCTCATCAAACCTATGTAGTCAACTGGATGGAGGACTGACATCTGGAATTTTCTAGATGCTTCTTACTTTTCCAGGAAATTATCAAAAGTTACTAAGGCACTTCAATTTGGAGAAAAATCTGGTATATATACTCACTGCTCCCTAATTACCATCAAGCTTCTATGCCTTAAAGAGCTATTAATTAAAACTCACCTGATTCAAAATTGGTAATGTCTCATTTACTTAATCAGAAGTATTTTCAATAACCAATTTCATAAAGACATACACTGAGTACATTGCCAAACAAGCATGCAAAATGTGCAAGAAAACTTTCAAGTTCTGCTCTATAAAATATATGTATTTTAATACTGTCAAAATATATTCATTATCCCATGTCAAGATTAATTTCAAAAGCAATATGCTTTTAAAACTGACAATTCTGAAGCCAGTATAAAGAAAGTGCCATGTTAAAATGAAACCAGCAAATAAAAACATAGAAAAGCCCAATAACAATGCACTTCAGTCAGTCAGAATCTGGACATATGGGTGGACATACACAATGCTGACTGGTATTGCATAACTCTTGTTAAACAAGTAGCCTATGTGGTTAAGAGGGCTAAGAAAGTGAGGAGATGAAAGAATAAAATGTTAAACTCCTGGCCCCCATTACCACCAAGAATATTCCGGAATAGTAATAAACCACTTTCTAAAATCTTTAAAATAAATTCTACCCAGTGGTGGCACAGGCCTATAATCCCAACACTAAGGAGGCTGAAGCAAGAGAAAAGTGAATACTTTTCAAGGCCAGCCTGGGCTACATAGCAAGATAATCTCAAGAAAAACAGGTAAACAAAACTTTCTTACATTCTATTGCAATATAAGCAATTTAAGACAGGCATCCCTGCCTCTGCAATAAACGATTGGAACATGTACATATTTTCCTTTTGTAGCTAATCACCTAGACACTCCAACCCAGAAATCGTAAGCGCCAAGCCCATCAGGCAACATAGGAGGCAACAAAAGGAGGGTCCCTGAGCTTCATGAACACATTCCCCCACCAGCACTAACCACTTTCAGGATAAATATAAAGCTAAAGAGCAGAATTAATATACTGTAAACATTACTGCAATCATGGTGTTCATCTCTCATCATAAAAGAAACTATTTTCTGTTCTATTTTAGTAAAATCAGAATAGCAATCTTTCCATTTATAAGTTCTTATAGCCCAGGACAAAAAAGAAAGAAAATTAAAGTCTTGTTTAGCAGCTTATTCCTTTAGTTCTTTAAAAAACATAGCAATAATTTTTAAGGTTTTATTCGTACCTTTATAAGACACAGGATTAAGACGGGCATGGTGGTACACACCTTTAGTCCCAGCAGTCAGGAGACAGAAACAGGCAGGAGGAGCTATGTCAGTTCAAGGCCAGCCTGGTCTACAAAGCAAGTTCCAGTCCTTTTTGGTCAAAAAGACCAAAAAAAAAAGATATAGGATTAAAAGAATTTCTAGCCTAAAGATCTGAGCCTCGCGAGTACTCAACTAGTATTTAAGGAAGAGGGTGGATGAATTCTCAAGAAATACCAACCTTAAGATTCTGAAATTCATCAATTTAATAAAGCGAAACGGGCACAGATGAAAAGGAAATCTTCAGAAACTTTTATTATGCATATGAATGTTTTGCCTGCATGTATGTAAGTGCACCCATGCTGTGCAATGCCCATGGAGGTCAAAAGAGGGAGTCTGATCCCCTGGAACTGGAGTTCCAGATGGTTGTTAGCCACCATGTGGGTGTTGGGAATCAAATTCTGGTCCTCAGAAGAGCAGTCAGTGCTCCTAAACCACTGAACCATCTCTCCAGTCCCATCTTCAGAAATTCAAAATCTGAGTGCACTTGGCCATCATTTGAAAACACAAATCCATCTTCAGAAATCCAAAGTCTCCAAATCAAAGATATTAATAATATTTTAGTCAAACAATTCCAAAACAAATTAACAAAAGAAACAAATTTCATCATACCAAGGGAATACACACCTGTTGAGGTAACAACCTAACTTGTTTTTAAAAAATCCTTTCTTTACTGGCCAGGCACGGTGGCGCACGCCTTTAATCCCAGCACTTGGGAGGCAAAGGCAGGCGGATCTGTGTGAGTTCGAGGCCAGCCTGGTCTATGTAATGAGGGGCTACAAGGAGACCCTGTCTCAAAAAGACAAAAAGAAAAAAGAAAATCCTTTCTTTACTAACCTAAGTCCTCTGCTTGAACAAATCAGATCTTTAGGGTGGGAGAGAGTGAGATAAGGGTGTATATACATATTCCGGTTTTTAATATTTGCAAACACTGGACGTCAGTTATGTCCCCCTCAATGTTCATAGATCTCAGTGTCACAAACAATGAAACTGTTGTCCCCTCCATCTCAAATTTAAGCCAAATCATATCTTTACAAGGAACTGGAAAACTCCCACATTAATCTGCTGCCCAAACACTATTTTCCAGGACAGCTTAGAATGCATCATTCATTGTATCATCTGTTGTCTTTCAAGGGCTCAAAATTTCCCTTCAGAACATCTAACAGACATCAAGATATCTGTAGCATGCGTGCAAGTATTTGCGCTTGTTTCTTGGGCTCAGATAGCACCTGTCATAAGTTGGCTAAGAAAAGCAGTTCAAATCAAGCTGGCCTGCAGGCACAAATACCTCTTCTATGAAGTATAGCTGAGTTTTAAATGAGTTTTGAAAACAAACTGAAGAAAAATCACAACCCAGAGAAAAATCTGTCTTGTATGCCTTGTGATTAAAAAGACAAAAACGTTTAGGATATAATTGTCTCTCCATTGCATTCTCACCCTTCATACTTCTAAAAATAGTCTGTTATTAAGTTACAAAAGACCCTAAAATTATGAACACATCTTAATGATTATCAGAAAGCTATGTAGGCAATGAATTGAGAAAACCTGCAATTGGTCCCATCTTCCTTGTAACTCAAATCATGCAAGGCAACGTTCAAGAACACACCTGTGACTCCTACTTTTTGTTTTATTGTTTTGGGGTTTTTTTTTGGGGGGGGGGTCTCACAATGTAGCCCAGATTGGCCTCAAACTGGTGTTTCTCCTGTCTCAGATTCCCAAGTGCTAGGATCACAGGTGCACCATTACAATCACAACTGTCATACCAGTGTTACAAAGACAGCTGGTTAGGTGGGCAGATAGTATATCAAGGCCCATGATGACATTTCAATGAAAGAAAAATACAGTAAGGTAAAAATAATTCAGCACTGGTCACCCACAAGACCAGTAGTCCTGGTTCACTTCAGACCTTAAGTCTAAAAAAATGTCTTAAAGAGGGGCTGGTACAATAGCTCAACCTTAAAGAGCTCTGGGTGTTCTTGCAGAGGATCCAGTTTGGTTCCCAGCACCCACATAGCAGCTAATAACCGTTTGTAACTCCAGTTCCAGGGAACCCAACACCATCTTCTGACCTCTGTGGGCATTTTGCAATATGGGTGCACTTAGATGCATGCAGGCAAAACACTCATATACAAAATAAAACAAATTTTAAAAAAAGTTTAGTATCTCAAGGGGCCTTTAAAACACAGCCCACCATCCATTTGAAAACTGTACATTGGATGGCAGGTCTGAAAAAACTTGATTTTTCAAGTACCTTTTCATGCAAGTATACAGAAAGTTCCCCAAAGGCAAAGGTCTCTTTCTTTGTAAAGGCTCACACACTGCCTAGTGCAAGTTCAGCTTCCTACAGTGGTGCCCACTAACTGCTGCCTGGCTAGATTTTGTTGCTAGAAGCTAGTTCTTACAAACTAAATGAAATCAGATTAAAAAGGAAACAACAGTTCAGTGAAGACTCCCCTTGGTTAAAAAAAAAAAAAAAAAAAAGTGAAAATGATAGTTGATTTTCATTACGGATCTGATATTGCAACAATGGCAAAAGCAGCAAATATTTTCACTAATAAAGTAACCTTGAGACAAAGACCAAAAGCCAAGACACACAAGTATCTAGGTTTGTTCCTATGGAAAGAGCAAGATACATCTGAATAAGGGCACAAAAGTTTGCAAACAAAAATGCTTGACTACATTTTAATCTTTTGTTCTAAGAATTTTTTTTTCATTTGAATAAAAGAAGACTGTATATGTTCCCAAACAACAACTGTAACCAAGCATGACATTCCCACTCAGATTCTGGAATATTTCATAAATAAAAATGTTTTAAAGAAAGTAAAGAAAAGAAAAACATCACTGCCTTAAAACCAACGGTTCTTCCTTCCTGGTCACCACACTTGTGGTTAATATGGTACATCAAAGAAGTGGAATTTCTTTGCCATCTTGAAACAGCTCATTTTTCAATAAAACTGGAGATTTTAGCCTAGGCTCCTTAAACTCTAAAGACCATCATTTCAGGTTCAGGTTGAGGATTTTACTGTCCAAAATCAGACTTTCACTGGTATGTGCACGCCAGCGTATTATGTTTAATACAACCCCTCAATCCTCAAGCTAAATATGATCAAGATTCTTTCTCCTGTGCCTGTCTATTTCTTGCTGGCATCTAATCCCAGCTGTTATAGCTTCAATTATCAATTTGTTATATTGCAGTAATTCATGGATCTGAAAAGCTCAGGCTTTTTAAAAAAAGAGAGCGACACCAACCTTCAAGAAAGTTTTTAATAATTTTAGTCTAATTTTACGTCCTAGGCAGCACAGTGCATTTTCAATCTTAGCATATTTTCTTAAAAAACAAAACAGTGAGGTGTCGTTCATATACCATGAAATTCACTTATTTAAAATGTACAACTCTGTGATTTTAGTATATTCAGAGTTGTACAACCATCACCACAAGCTAAGTTTAGAGCATGTTCATCATGCCCAAAAGAAACCCTGTACCCATTAACAGTCATTCTCTAGCTTGTCCTGCCAGAGACCCTGGCAATCACTAATGTGTTCCTCTCCATGGACTGGCTCACCATTTCCTGTAGATGTAATGCTACAAGATGTGGTCATCTGTAGCTCACGTCTTTCTCTTTTTCTATTGTTTAAAAAGTCAATCTATTCAACCCCAGCATTTTTCTTAGTTGTTCTTTTCTAATCCTTTTGATAAATCAAACTTGTGGCCTTTTAAACTTCAAATCCTGAATCCCCACCTTACTACCCCTCCAAAAATACAGTTTACGTGCTATTTCCCTCCAGAAAACCTAAACTATAATTTGCTTTCAAAAGTTCTTATTCTGGGTTCTCCTTCTGGTAGGTAATAAAACACTAACTTCTTTAAATACCAACATTTTGCATACCACTGGTCCTCTGACAATAGGATGTAACTGTGCCCTGGGCAGAAAGATGACTAAATTCTTTTTAGAAGATGGCCACAAGTTTAGAGTGCGTGTTGATTTTCGAAAAAGAAAACAGCCATCAGATTATCTGGCTGCCACTCCTAACTCCCAGACTCCCTTATTTAGACGGTCTGCTCACATTCTCCTGCAACAAACCTCTGCAGGATTGCCTCTGCTTCATGAAACTTCCACACTGCCCAATTGATAAAACTACCCCACTGCAGCCACACTAGGAGGAATCCCCAATTCCTGAACACAATACCAGCAAGTGATGTTGCAAAGCTGCACTAACCTACAGCTCAAAAGAATCGGTCTCTGGCAGGACTCAGTCGCCTACTCTTGCCTTAAGTGGTCTAGGACCTTTTAGGCTAAAACCCGAATTAGTGTTCTTATGTGTCACTTAACCCCTCAGAGCTACGAAGAGGGAAGGGCACAGATAGTGCCATAGGACTCCAAATGCCCTCATAAGGGATTTAGGGTGCTTTCTAGCCACCCATCACGTTTGAAGGAACTGAGCATCTTTAAAGAAGCATCAAGGGATTAAGAACAACATACCGTTTCCCTTCCAGTCTGTGTTCTTAAGAAAGCACCACCTTTGACAAAGAATACTCAAACACCAGGCTCTGCCTTGTTTTTAAATGCCCGAGTCCTGCTCGGAGAAGAAAGGCCATCGCTGCTTTGAATTTCAGAACTTCTAATATTAAATAAAAGTAGAGAAAGTACACGGTTCAATAGTATGCCACAGTAAAATTAGTTCTCCGATGTCTTCTAAACCATATTTAGCTTTTAAAGGCTAGAAACCCTTCCCGGTTCCCCAACACCATCTAAGCGCCTGAGCAGAACAGAGCCGGAAGCCTTCACCCAATACAGTATGCTCAAAGTTTGGAAAACAAAGAACAGGAGAGCCCACATTTGTGGAAGGTCGGCCCCAGCCTGTGCCTCACTCTAGGCAGTAAACAGCTAGCTCTGTAAAGATCTGCTCTTACTCCACCGTGAACTCGTTTCTTAAAAGACGTTTAAGAAGGATTTGTTTATAGAAACAGCCTTTGTGAACTACCCCTGCGGTGGGGCCGCACAGTCTGCACTGCCTCCAGTTTCTCCCCCTCACTCGCTCAAGGCTCAGTCGTGATTCTTCCAAGTTCATAGGCACCACCTGCATACCCTTAATGCACATTACTCACCAGTACGCCCTCACCTCCCCGGGCCCAGCTCGGGGACTGCATTCAAACTTTTAATCGTGTTCAAATTACCATTTCCAAAGTACCAGTTTGCCACATTCTTGGTTTTTTTTGTTGTTTTGCCCCCTCCCCCGAACAACCCCCATCCCTGTCTCCAAACACGATAGAGTTCTGACTCCCAGCGACCGCCCCCCCCACCCCGCTTCCCTACCTACCCCTACCCGACACCACCAAAACAAAAGCTATCAGATTGCAAGCGATAGCGAGCGTGGAGAGATCCTGCTTATTAAGTATGTACAAAGGAAGTGCGGGGCGGGGGGTTGGCAGCGCTACACAACTCCGGCCACAACAAAACCAAGGCCAGGGCTCCGCGCTCGCAAAACAAAACACCCTCCCCTCCGCTGCCACACTACGGATCCTAGCGCAGCTTAAACCACCTTGCGTCACACCTCTCCCCAGTACCGGGGGCGCCCAGGTGTCCACGCGTGGTCGTGGGGCTGCGGCTGCGGCGACACACGCACTGCGAGCACGTGTGTGTGGAAATACATGACGGCTCCGACCGCTGGCCCATTCCTGCGCATGGGTTGATGCCCTACCACCCCTTAGACGCTTCAGGGAAGAGGGGGCGTCCAGGGCCGGGTAGAAACTAGGAGACGGACCCAGAAGCCTCCGGACTGGGGATCACTCGCCCCCCCACCCCCTCCCGAAGCGAGGCTGATGGAAGGTCGGGACCCCACGTTTCCCTAGGGAGAACCAGGGACCACTCCGTGCACCCCAGAGTCGCGCCAGGTGTCCCCGGGGCACCGAGAGGTGGCGGGACAGGGGTCTCGCCACCCATCGGGCTCAAGAGATGCAAAAGGCCAGGCACGCGGTGGGCCTAATGAGCCAAGCAAGTTGGGCGACAGGAGGCCGCAAGGCGATCTTGGGAAACGTGTCCTGGGGCCGCGGGGCCTCCCCACCCAGCACCTCGCCCTTCAAGGACAACTTGCACCCCGCGGGCCGGGCGGCTCCGACTCCCCGCCACCCGGCACCCACTCTACCCCAGCGGACACCCGCGGAGCGGCCCAGGGTGCTGTCACTTCTGCGCGCTGATTGGGATGGGTGCTGGGTGCGGAGCGCTCCCGGGAGGGGCGAGGTGAGGGCGGTGGGACCCCGGGGTCCACCCCGACGCCAACTTGCCCACCGAGTCCCCGCGCGTGGGCCCGCCACTGAACCGCCGGGGACCAAGCTCTGCTCACCCACCAGGACACGCGCGGGACAGCGCTCACGGGACAGCAAAACAGAAAACCCGGAGGCCCTTCCCGCGCACGATGGTGAGCCAGGGCCCGTGGGGGCCCCCGACCCACGAACTCGGGCCCTTCCGGGACAGCTACGACCGTGGCAACTGGGGTTTCACAAAACAGGGCGCAGCCCCTCGGAGGAAAAGTTCCCGCAGTGGCCGCGGGCGGCGGGCACATACTCACTTTCTCCACTCGTCGGCCAGAGCGAGAGCGCGGCGGAGAGAAACACGAGCCCCCACAGCGAGGTCGGGGACCCTCCTCCGGAGCCAGACTTCATTCCTTTGATTTGGGACGAAATTCCCTTTTCTCAAATAAAAAAAAAAAAAAAAAAAAAAAAAAAAAAAAAAAAAAAAAAGGAAAAGAAAATGAAAAGTCTCCAACTCAGTCCTCACGCTCTTTGCAAATGAAAGCGCGAAGTCGACGACCCTCGGAAGGCGCTACCGGCCGGCCCCGCGCGCGGGAGACCCTCAGCGCCTGCAGCTGCGGCCCACGGCGCGGCGGAGTCGGGAAGCTGAGGCGCGCCGGGGCGGGCTGTCGGCGTCGTCGGCCTCCATTTGCAAACCCAGAGAAGCAGGAGAGGGGGTGAAAACTGCAAAGAAACAGTAGCGAAGCCCCGATCGCCTCGGACGAGGACCGACGCCTCCCGACCCCCAGAGCGAACAGACACCCCTCGGACGCCCGAGCCCGGGCGGCGGGAGAGCACAACGCCTCTCCCGAAGTCTGGCCCGAAGTCCGGGGCGCGGGCTAGACCGGCGAGGGGCAGAATGCGGAGTGGAAATGAATGAGCGGCTCCCCCTCCTCCGGCTCCTCCCGCTCCTCCTCCTCCTCCGGGCTCCGCTCGCCGCCGCCTCCTCCCTCAGCGCCGCTGCCGCGAGCTGCTTCCCAAATCCAGGACACACAAAGCGGCGGGCCGGCCGCGCCGCGCTCAGAGCTCCGGCCGCTCCGCCCCGGCTCCCGCCGCCGGCTCCGGGCGCGGGGCTCCGGCTCGCTGAAGGTCACGGGCGCGGCGCGTCGTGGAGCTGTCCCTGGCGCGGGAGGGGCGTGGAGGGTCCGCGAGCGCCGGGCGGGCGCACGGGGACAGGTTCGCTGGTGGCGTCCGTGTGGCTCCTCGCCTCTCTCGAGTTCGCCTGGTGCGCTCGCTCCTCCTCAGCTTTTTTCTCCAACCCCCCCCCTTTTTTTTTTCCTGCTCAGCAGAGTTAACGCTGGTAAACAGCCTCAACCTCGCCGCGCCGCCGCTGCCACACACTGGGGGCTCTGCGCGCGCGCTCTCGGGGCCGCGCACACGTGCCCGCGCGCACACTCCAGGCCACCACAGCCGCAGCCTGGGCGCGCGGAGGGCTGGGCTCCGGCTCGGCGCACGCCAAGAGCCGGAGACTGGGATCGCTGGGACGTGCGGAGCGGAGTCCGGGCGTGGGGCGCTCGGCTAGGGAGGCACCGCCCCCGCGTCCCCACCCGCGCGCTCCCCAAGCCACTCGCGCGCGCCCACGCCCCCGCCCCCACCCGCAGTGCGCTGGCCTGCCCGGCACACACCCTCCCTTTTCGCAGGACTCCCAAAAAGCAATGCCCCGGGCGCCGGAGGGACTGGGCGGCCGGGGAGGCGGTGGCGGCGGCGGCGGCGGCGGCGGGGCGGGCGTGGTGGGCGGGGAGTGCGGGTCCCCAGCTTCCTTGAAAACAACAGCGCGGCTGCAGAGCGCGTCCGCCCGCTCGGCGAAAAGCTTCATTGTTTCTTGCAGCTGCTGCAAAATAAATAAGTGCATGCATGCATGCGGCATTTTTTCGCCGCGTGGTGGAAAGGCCGGACGTGGCGGGAGGGGCACACCTGGGAGAAAGGGGACCCCTGAAGACTGTTACGCGGTGCACTTTCCACGCCAGGCTGGGGCGCCCGTGGCGGCGCTGCCCCGGAGTCCCCCGGACTCGCGGGAGAAGGGCGCGGCTCGCGTGGCTCGGGTCAGGGCCCCGAGCGCTGCGATCCCTTCGCGGGCCCCCGAGTCCCGGAAGGGGGATCCAGACAGGCGGCCCCGCGTGCCCAGGGCGGGTCTCCCCGGCGGCCGCCAGAGGGCGCGGCGCACGCCTGGGAAGGCTCGCTAGCAGAGTGTCGCCTCCCTCCCTCCCTCCGGGAGAGGAAATATGGGGGCCCCGAGATGGGGATCGGCTCGGCTGGGTGGTGCTGGCCAGGCCTCCCCCGTCTCCGTCCCGCGCCGCCCACCCGCAGAGCTCTTGCATCACCCTGTTCCGGCCTCCACCACGTGGGCGCCTGTGGGGAGCGACCGCAGCGCGTGCGGGGACCTGGGGCTGGGGGGCGTGTCCGAGGGGCTCCCGGGAAGGAAGGGCAGGCGGGGACCCTGAACCGAACGCGTCGCCTGGCTCCGATCCCAACCTAAGAATCTGCCGCACTCTGCCCGGATCCGCAGCCACTGCGGAATCCCACCCGCACCTGCCTCAGGTCTCCGCTCCCACCCCGCATGTCCCTCATGCTTCGTTTGATCCGTAAGGGACTAGAAACTACAGCAGCTCAAGTCTCCTCTGTGGTTTTCTCTAATGTGCCAGAGAGGTTTCCCGAAGACGAGGCTTCCCTAGGACTGCCATCTAAAGAACAAACGCTGCGGAGGCCAGGTCTTCAAAGGGGGAGAAGCCAGGCATGGCTGGAGAGAAGAATTTGAAATACGTGGACTTTTAAAAACAGTGATTGGACCACGTGTCGCCCTTAATGTGGTGGGGCTTCATGACTCAGGCTAATTGATACCCATGGTAAATAAAATGGCTCATAAGAGTTGTGAATGTCTACAGCACATAGAAGTGTTTGTCTCGTAAACACTCAGGCTGTCTTGGTGGAGAGGACCGGTTCTTGAAGGAAAGAAAGCTTTCTTTCATTACTCAGATAGTAAAAGATTTCGGCACTGCACTTATGTGCCCCGTTTTTCATAAGGTTTTTGTTTTTTATTAAATTAAGAGCTGAAAACGAATCAAAAGCTATCATAAAGGAACTAAGCCAATTTTTTTCTGTATTGTCTGGATCAGTTTTTCCTTCAGTTAATTTTGGGCTACAGTTTATGAATCAGTTGTATAGAAAGAAGTCTTTTTTATGAGAATTGTACAATAAGATTGTATTGTATAGCTGAAACTTGCCTTAATTTTTAAATAAAATGTTCCAATTTTAGATGCTCCTGGACATTAAGAAAAAAGTATATTAGAATCTTAAATTTAGCATGCATCATTTAAAAAGGCACCACACATACATAATAGAAAAAAATAAATCTAATTTTAAAATGTTTCTTCAGAGAGTTTCTTGCATGAGGGGCCTTAATGCCTGAAGCTCCAGCCTGACACAGTGCATAATAATTTAAGTACAAAAGAATCATATTAGATTTGGTTTCAGAATTTTTTAATGCATACGTGTAGATTAAGACAAAAGTTTAGAAGTGATTTTTAGAAAGTTTGTAACATAGAAATCTTTAAATTCTATTCAATACCTTTAGTATAGTTATGAAAATGCTTTCTCGTTCCTTCCTGAGAACATGAGTATAGAAGAAAGAGAAATGACTAAGATGGGGTACATATAATTTGTAGGGATTATGGAGGTTTGTTTTAGTGTCTTTGGTTGTTTTTTTTTTTTTTTTTCACCAAAATGAAATTTTACCTGTGAAATTGTAAAATTTTTTCCTAAAATAATAGGAAGCCAATGAGATTAATAGTTTTAGACAGTGAAGTTACATGCTTAGTATTTGGAAAGTAATATAAGATGAAACTTGGTCTTTGGCTCTAATGGCATTAAAATGATGAAGCTGATTTTCCCTTCCTTTAGTGATTACCTTCTGCCTACCCAATCAAACATATTTTTTAACCCTGGAGTTAAAATCAGACCAGCTTTAAGCCACATACAGGGTGCATCACACTTTCTGTTTTCCACCATTTTCCGCAGGTCTCTTACATATTCTTTTGGAGTAGAATTAGTTTATTGTTTCAGTTTTGCTTGATGACAGGTTTAGACTTAATTATGCTGCTGGATGTGCCAGATAATATATTATGAAGATGTAATATATATTCAGTGAAAGCATGAGATACAGCCCAGATAACCACTGACAAGTATTATAGGTAATGAGGTATATTGTGATGTGTTTCCAGAATGAAATATTATTCAGCAGCAAGTGAATAAACTACAGACTCATATTTCACAGGGAGACCTTCGAGACACAATGTTGAAGAAAATACACAAGTTCCAAAAAGCTATACACAGCATGGCACCGTTGTGATAATGCTCTTGAATGCAAAGGAAACTTTTAAAAAATTATGAAGAGTCTTTGAGAGCAAGAGAATTCAATACATGGTAAGATGTAGACATGTCTAGAGATGATTGAATGAAGGGTGTTGCTCTTGGAGGAAACGAGAATTCCTTAAACTAAACACATGCAAAGTTCTTGGAAATGTGGAGGAGTTAAAAACTCCATTTTATAACTATGCTTTATAACAAACATGTTTCACGTGTTTTTGCATATGCTGAATATTAAAGACAACAATGAAGGAAATTATGTGAGAGGTCTATGAAAGAGATCATTCAAATTTTCCAGTATGAATTTTTTAGATTTTAATTTATTGTACAAACAACTCAGAAAAAAAAATTTTTTTTTTTTTTTTGGTTTTTTTGAGACAGGGTCTCCCTGTAGCTCCAGCTGCCTGGAATCACTCTGTAGACCAGGCTGGCCTTGAACTCATAGAGGATCCACCTGCCTCTGGGCAGGGATTAAAGGCGTGTGCCACCATGCCCAGCAAAAATATTTTTAAATACTAAAATGATGTAGGTAATCTTATACTGAAGAATACGTTTCAGGAGAGTGTTTGCCCATATTATATCAATTCAGTTTCAGACAAAAATCATAAAACAAAATAAAAGAATCCACCTCATAGGGTAATCAGGTTCATTAATGAAACAAATTGTATAAAGTGGCAGTTTACTTTAAAAGGTTAAACCTACGCCTAACTTAGATTCTAGCAATTCTACCCTTAGCTTTTACCCAAAAAACAAATATGTTCACAAAAAATACCTGTATGGCAATGCTGACAGATGCTTTATTCATCATATTGAAAATCTGGAAACAGCCCAAATGTACCTCAGAAGGAGACTGGATAAATAAACCATCCAACACAATACTACCCAGCAATGAAAAGGAGCTAACTGCTAATCCATGTGAAAACATGGATGGGTCTCAAAAGCAGGATGTATAAGCCAGACACAAAAGAGTACATACTGTATTAAACCATTCATATGAAATCCAGGAACAGGCAAATTTGATCTACGGAACCCAAACCAAAATTAGTCTCAGGGTTACCCTTGGTGGGTCGGGGGTGAAGAGCTTCAGATCAGAAAGAAGAGAAAGAACTTTCTGGGGTGAAGGTACTACATCTCACTTGGGCTGTTGTCTGTGCTAGTTTATGCATTCACCAAATACAGGGAACTATGTACTTAAGATAGCACATTCTATGGTATATAATTATATCTGAATTAAAATTTTTAAGAGTGTATTACATAACTTGGAACTTTACATCTCTTCTAAGAAAAGTTAGCAGAATGCTCCCCATTTTTTGCTGTTATATGAGTTTGTACAAATGCTGGACTCCAACCTCTACCCATGCTGTCTCTGCAGATGGAGGTATGGTGCAAGGGGCTTCAGCTGTGGAAGTATGGCAATCACCAAGTTTCTCTATAGAGCAGACCAGGCACATCAAAAGGAAAATGATGCTGTGGCTGGTTTCTGTCCCCACATAGCCACAACTAGAGATCTGTTTATGTTCAACTTGAGAAGATTTTTGTTCATTTATTTTCTTTTCTATTTTCTCTTTTTCTTTCCTTCTTTCGTTCGTTCTCTTTTTGTTTGTTTTCTGAGACAGGATTCCATGTAGCCCAGGCTGGCCTGAAACTGCTGATCTGCCTGCCTCAGTCGCCTAGGTGCTGGGATTATAGGAATGAACCATCATATCCAACTAATTGAGAAAAGTTGGCATTCTAGTTTTTTACAGACAGCCAGTTTGCAAGGCACTTTGAAAGTTTTGTGGAGGTTGCAGAGAGCATTTACACAGGGACAGATAGGAGAACATCCTCCTGTGGCTGCTTTCAGCACCATGCTCAGTGAAGTATCAACAGCAAAGTTCCTGGCAAAAGCAGACCTGGGCTAGGAGTGACAGGCACCTTTGGGATGGCTGTAGATCTAAGGTAGAGACTATGTTTCTTGTGGCTATACCCCATCCCAAGTTTCACAGGTTGGCACAAGGGTACCTGACTTGAATGTAGACATGATCCATGCCTCACTTGGTAATCTGTGGGGAAATGCACGCACACACACACACACACACACGTGCACGGTGTGCACGACATCACTGTCCCATGAATGCTATAACGGTTCTTTTTCAGTTGTCATTGGCCTGGGAATGGGTGTGCTGTCTTTATTCCCCCATGTAATTAACTTTCAAATATATCAATAGTCAGGATCCCTGTCTGGCAAACAGTACAAAAGATGCTTCTTCATTGTTGAGATGCATCAGAGGTTACATGAAAACTCTGGTGAAATCAAAATGCCCATTTCCTCTGATGAATGCCAGCAGCACTGAGATGTCTGATCATCATTGTCCCAAAGACAGACACACCACACCTTTGTCCCTCGACCTGACTCTGCCATGCTGTGTCGCTGTCTGTGGATTGTGCCACCTTTCTGTTTTCTTCTCTGTGAAATGATCATTGTTGACATAGAACTTTGTATTTAAAGATGTTGTGACATTATTGGTTCATAATTGATACTCTGACATCTCGTATCTTATCTGCCCACCTACCTTTGCCATTTCTGTCAAGTGACCAACAGTCTGTAAATCAATGTACTGGTCACAGCTTCTGGACTCAGGGAATAATGGCTTCCTAGTTGCTTTAGGAAGACAGAATCTTTTTTAGCACATTAGTGTTTCTTAGAATAGAAAACATTTTTAGCAGTTTAGAGTTTCCATATATATTCCCCCCTAAGAATTTGGGTATAGAAAGAGAAACAGAAGTGTCACTAAAGCAGGGCAAGATATCCGTAGGTAACCTACAGAAGGAAATCCCCACCTGAGAATGCTCCTGCAAATGTTCCATTTGTAGTAGTAGGTTCTAGTGGAGGCTTATTCCGTAAAACATGTTTATATGCCTCTACAGTCTTTTACAACAATGCCAGTGTGTCATGTTCCTAATAGCTCTGTCTCTGGCCTCATGAACAGGCTACAGAACAAGGAGGACTTGCTGGAAGATACACAGATATATCACTGTGACTCTCTAGTGTGGAGGCTACATCTGCAGAATCCAGATGTTTTCATCTGTCCTTAGAGTATCTTTGATCACCCAAAGAACAGAACACCGACACAGGGACATGGGACAGGCCCACTCCTACATTCTGTGAGGATAGATGGAGGTAGGCAGACATTAAGAGAAGTCTTGATGAAATGGACCCTTAGAGCTAGAGATTAATGCACAGAGCTAGACTAATAGAAGAAAATACATTTATGTTCTTTGAAAGAATGTCCCTTTTCTTTCTATCAAGTCTATGCTGGGAGTGTTGCTTTGTGTGGAAGAGAGCCCTCATGCTTTGGTATGTTCCTGTAGACAATAAACCCACATCTGCTGGAGAGATTGTCCAAAGAAACCTTGGATTGACTGAAGCTATGTTGAGGTGACATTTGTGGTCCCTTCCAACTTGATACTTGGATTCTAATCCTAAATTTGGATTACTGTGTTTTGTAGTTGGGTTTTGATTTTAGAAGAATTGCAATCTCCTTCAATGTTGAAGATGCAGGAGTTCAAAGCAATATTAAATTCATCTTACACCATGAAAATCCTGATCAAATAGTTCTCGAAAGATACTCAATGTCCAGATCCAATAAGCCAAGTTCAGAGTTCAAGGCTTGCTTCAAGTCAATCACATTGAGGAAAATGGTTGGAACAAGTCGGGGCTAAGATGGAGCTTAAGATCAGAGTTTGCTGGTAAAATTTGGCAGTCTGTAGAACTGGGGAAAGCACTGATTTGTTGACTTTGTCAATTTCACTTTCATAAATTTTCCTACTATGGCCAACTTAAGCAACCACTGTAAAGCTGCGGGACACAGTTTTAAAGAGATGATGGCAGTGAGGATTTGCCAGACACAATGAACCAGCTTCAGCACATCCCTGGACTAAGACGTCTGAGAAATTGGTGTTGCCTTTGTAACAAATTATGTATGTATTCAGTAAGAAAATTAGAAGCAACCTGGTACAAAAAATAGCAGGAGTCATAAATCGGAAACTCACAGAAGAAACCAGCACATACAGTAAGGAAAAAAGTATATTCAGTAATGTGATTGGCAAATTAAGACTTAGACAGTACCACCTACTCATAGGACTGAATGGGAGAATTAAATTCACTACTACAGGGAAGTTAGTACATCCACTTTGGAGAGTAATTTGGTAGTATCTGGAAAGTCAAAATGCATCTACCCCAAAGTCTAGCAATTCCATTCATAAAGAGTATATATCCCTGAAAGTTCTTAACTCTTTTACCAAGAGACACATATAAGACTGTTAATTGGGGCTGGAGAGATGGCTTAGTGGTTAAGAGCATTGACTTGGGTTCGGTTCCTAGCACCCACATGGTGGCTAACAGCTGTCCGTAACTCTAGTTTCAGGGAATACTATGCCCTTTTCTGACCTCCAAGGGCATTGGATGACACGAATGCATTTACACACATGCAGGCAATACACTCAAAAACATTAAGTAAAAATAATGAGTAAAATATTTTAAAAATAGTAAATAAAATATTTTAAAGAATGTTCATTGGAACTTTGTCTTCAATAGTAAAAAAACCACAAAACAATCTAATTGTTCCTCCATGGAAGAATGAATAATGGCGCTTTATTTATATAATAGGATACTATCTAGAGATTAAAATGAATGAACTAGATCTATGTGAATCAGCATAGCTAGACTGTGAAAGTGATTTGGAAAGTTAAATAACCATGTGTTCTCTTATGTAACTGGCAACACAGAAACAATAGACTTTTATTAGTGGATACATACATATGTAGCAAAAGTGAAACATACATGGAGCTTATGAACAGCAATTTCAAACTTTAACCACTATATTGGCAACATTTTATATATTTAAAAGGAAAAAACAAGTTCCAGGCCAGCTGGGAATGCAGGGAGAGACCTCTCAAGAAAAAAAAAAAAAAGGGAATGAGTAAATAGGCACAATGTTACCATCTGCTAATCCTAACTAGTAGGGAAGTAGGTCTGTTGCATTATTTTCTGGGTTATTGGTCTATTTTGTTTTGATTTATTTTGTATCTTCCTTTTCCTTTTTTCCTTTTTTTTTTTTTTTTTTTTTGGTCTGTTTCGAGACAGGGTCTCCCTGTAGCCCCAGCTGTCCTAGAACCTGCTATATAGACCAGGCTGGCCTCGAACTCACAGAAAGCCACCTGCCAATGCCTCCTGAGTGCTGGGATTAAAGGCATGCGCCACCATGCTCGTCCTTCCTTTGCCTTTTCAAAGATACAAACATTTTGGGGAGTTGCTGTTGGATCTCCCTTCTCAGCTTCTCCGGCTAAAGGATGTTTCACGGGAAATTCATCTCAGCCCATCTCTCTACTGAACTTGGGAATAATCTCATTTAAAACACTAGGCAAGCCAGGACAATGTAGGCAGTTCCAGGCCAGCCAGAACTATATAGGGAGCCCCTACCTAAAAAAAAAAAAAAAAAAAAAAAAAAAAAAAGTAAGGAGGCTGTACCAAGTCCTGCCAGAGGCCACTGGGATGACGAAGTTTCTCACAATACATCATCCAACAACACAAGACGGTGGTCTTCGCCGAAACCAGGGGTGCAGCACTGTGCTGGAGCTGAAGCACACGGTCGAGGGCATCCTCAAGTGGCGGTGGAGTAGCAGCCACTGAACAAGGACCAGCTCTTCAATGACTGAAAAACGCTTGACGGGTGTGGCTTCACCAGCCAGACAGCACAGCCTGAACTTCGGGACAGATGACACCTTCCAAGCCCCGAGCGTTGAGCCCTTCTCCAGCCCTCCGCAGTCTCCAGAGAAGAGGAAGCCACAGGACTCTGCAATGAGGACCTCAGACCCACCCCCAAAGGCCCATTCCCCCAATGAAAGAAACCAGTGGGCAAGAAGGCTCACCCGGTAAGAATACTTGCCACCAAGCCTGATGGATGAGCTGAGTTCGATCTCTGGGACTTACCTGGTGGAAGGAGAGAACTGACTCCTGCAAGTGCTCTTCTGACCTCCATAAGTGCTATGGCACATCCCCACCCCCCAATAAATAAATGAATGGCTTTAAAAATAAATAAATAAAAATAAACCTTTTTATTTTAGAATAGTTTAGGATTTACAGAATTGTCATAAACGCAGTATGGGGTCTTGTGTAGTCATGCTGTGCTTTCTGTATTATTAACAACTTACATGGCCATGGTACATTTGTCACGATTAATGAAACAGTTTTGATACGGTATTATTATTAACTAAATCTCTACTTGTTCAGATTTCCTCAGTTTTTCCCTAATTCTCCATTTCTGTCCTGGGATCTGGTTAGGACCTGGCATCACATTCATTTATTATGCCTCTCCCTAACCATGACAGTCTCTTAATCTTTCTTGTTTTGATGACCTTGAAAGTTTTGAGGAACACTATATTTTGTAGAATGTACCTCAGCTGGAATTTGTCTGATTTTTCTTTCCCTCATGATTAGACTGAGGACTGTGGGAGGATGACAACAGAGGTAAAGTGACATCAGGCATATCCTATCAAGGTGTGACACAGTGGCCACCTGGCTGAGGTAGCATCTGTCAAGCTCTCCACCATGCCTCTTCACATGTCATAGCCTTCAAAAGAAAGTCATCATGTCCAGCCTGCATTTAAGATTATGCTCTGCTTCCTTAAGGGCTGAATATCTATATAAATTATTTGGAGCACTCTCTTCCCATTTATATTTATTTATTTGTTTGTTTACAGCAGATTAGGCACATAGGTGGTTTTTTCATATTTTCATATTATTTTATATTTATTTCAATGCTGCTTTATCATGTTTCTCAAACTGTTCCGGCAATTTCAGTTGCCTCTTCAAGACCAAACTCAAATTGGAAACCTAGTTTTTACTGAATTCGTATCATTTTCATATCATTGTAACACTGAAAAGAAAAATCCCAAGCTGGGCACCATTCTTATACCTTGTCTGCCTGTTTATCGAAGATCAGTGGATGTTTACTTCTTACTTTTCAATGGGTCACAGCATTCATCCTCCATGGATACTGGGGTACACTGAATCTCTTCCAGTGGCCTATGCCACACTACTTTCTATTTCCCAAATTCATTCTCTTTTATCTCCAGGTGCCAATCTGTTCCCCTGCCTAACATTTTTTTTAAATTGACATTGAAGTTGACAAACACATTTTCTTTTTTTAAAAAAAAAGTTTTATTATTTTTATTTTATGTGTATGAGTATATTGCCTGCATGTATGTAAGTGCACTCATGTCATGCAAAGCCCTCGGAGATCAGAAGAGGGTGTCAAATTTCCCAGGAACTAGAGTTTCAGATGGTTTTTAGCCACCATGTGGGTGCTGGGGATTGAACCCAGGTCGTCTCTAAGAGCAACCAGTGTTCTTAACTGTTGAGCCATCTCTCCAGTCCCAACATTTCCAAAGGTGTAATATTTACAAAGCTGGGTTACAGTAAAAGGATGCACAATAAGAAGTTACAGTAGTGGTTGGGGTCCTGGTAAGTTATGGATTCTCTCTCTCAGAAAGTTTGCCTCTAGGACTGGTAAGATGACTCCACTGGCAAGATGCCTAAGCCAGTAAAAGCTCTTGCTGCACCAGCCTGGAAACATGAACTCCATACCCAGAAACCATGTAAAGGTAGAAGGAGAGAACAGACTCCACAAAGTTGTCCTCTGACAGTCACATGCATGCTTGACATGTGTGTCCACACACATACACACGTATAGGCGTAGAAATAAAATCACTTTTTTAAAAAATAAGAAATATGCCTTTGTTTCTACATACAATTTGCAAACAAATCTAGAATTGAAGGATACCTGAGTCTCTCTGTGGACATTCTCTAAATGCCAAGTTCACCATATGTGTGTTATAAGAAAACTATGAGATTCAGGGAGGTGTTTATCATACAGAATTCTTTAAGTCAGAAAGATAAAGCTTTTATTGTTTTCTCAGTGATAAAAATTATTGTTAGGGACTGGAGAGATGGCTCAGCAGCTAAGAGCACTGACTGCTTTTGCAGAGGACCCTAGTTCAATTCCCAGTACCCACATGGTGGCTAAGAACTATCCTGACTCCTGTTTCAGGGGAATCTGATGCCTTCTTCTGACCTCTGAGGCACTGCACAACATGGGTACAGGCAATACACTCATACACCTAAAATAAAAATAATATAATATATTTTTAAAAATTATTATTATAGCCGGGCATGGTGGTGCACGCCTTTAATCCCAGCACTTGGGAGGCAGAGGCATG